>NC_072008.2:49607424-49910454 GCF_028885655.2 Pongo abelii
GGGGCTGTAGGAGAACTAGACTCCAAAGAAGCAGTGCAAGAAATTTATGAAAGAAGAGGTGAAAAGTCAGGTCTGTGGGTATGAAAGACAGACTTGGTTACTTCTGTAGACATGCCTCTCACATCCCCTCGTCACCTCCCATCATCACTCCTTCCCATTCACTCCAGATACACCACATGTTGCCTCACTGATGGACACACACCACATCGATTTTCTGCCACTATGCCATTGCTTGGGCTGTTACTACTAAAAGGAGTACTCACTCTGTTCTTCCCTCTCTCACTAAACCCTACTTATCCTTGCAGACCACTCTGGTCTAAGTCCCCAGCATCTCTAGCCTGGACTACTCATCCCCTTGCTTCCACCTTCACTAATGAGTCTGTTCACAGCTGCCAGAGGGATGTTGTCAAATCATAAATCATATTTCATCTATGCTCAGGGCTTGTCCAGGCTCTCATCTCACTCAGAGTAAAAGCCAAAGTCCTCACAATGGCCTACAAGGCCCTGACTGGTCTAGCACCCCCATCACCTTTCTGACTTCGTCTACTACCCCTTCCCCTTACTCATTCCACTTCAGTCACACTGGTCTCCTTGGTGTTCCACAAACACTCTAGGCAGTGTCTACCTTCAGGGCCTTTACATTTCCTGTTCCCTTTGCTGCACACCTCATTCAGATAATCCTAGGATTCGAGTACGTTTTTAGCATCCAGATATCCAGATTCATTTGGTAATGCTTCCAAAAAGGATGACAGGAGAAGGGGCAGGTGGCGGACCTCTAGCACACACACAGACTTTCCCTGCTATGTGCAGGGACACAGCCTGGCAGACAGGGCAAAGAAAGGCTGGGGCAGGAGGGGGACAAGGGGCCAGCTCACTGTCTCTGCCCGGGGTTCGCTGTCTGCCCCTTCCCCGCTGGGGGTGCATCCTTTCTGGATCATGGGGATAGCGAGCGTGGGGTCGACACCCGCATTCTCTCTCTCTTCCAGAGACTTCTTGGATTCTAAAGGAAGAATAGGAGGGAGCAATGAAGTCTCACTCTATCCTTCCACCTTCTTCCTCTTCTTCCTTCACTGGGGAAGGGTAAAGGGGCATCACTCACCCTCAATGAGCTCCTTCACAGCCTGGGACAGCACCCCATCCGCCAAGGCCCCAGTATCTGTGGATGGCCCAGGGGGCCGGGCTGGTGGCTGCCTGCAATGGCCATTCTGGATCAAAGGGATGACGAGTTCCTTGGGGGCCTCCTGGGGCTTCACACTGATGTGGACACAGAGGGGTGGGGTTGGGAGAATGGCAGGGCCAGTGGGTCACACTCCTTCATTCAGAGAAAACACAAGAGCCAAACTCACTCCAGCCCCACAGACCATGTCTTCCCTACTCCATGTCTGGATCTCCTGTACCTCTCTGATCGCGCATTCTTTGGATTATCTCCCCAGTGCCCCCAACTCGTAAATGTCAGTGCCTTCGAGAAATAAGTCCTGGACTCTCTGTTTAACTCAAGACCGGCTTCCACAATGGCCCACAAATCACTATCTTCAGCCCAGACCCTCCCCAGCTCCAGGTTCCCAAACAGCTTCCTAGATGCCTGATTCTCTTCTGGAAATCCCTCCCTCAGACCCCTCAGACTCTCCTCTCCTCATTAAGCTGATGGTAGCCTCCATCATCCTGAATCTGCCGCTCCATCCCGTTCCCCATATCGGAGAAGCCTCACCACTTCAGCTGAGACACTAGCAGGTCCTGTCATTTTCTCATTCTTTCCTTCTCCCAGAACGCACAGACCTCAGTGTCTTCAAGTCCTAAAGACACTTCTTCTCAGTAATACATCCTCTCTTCGCAATTCCCATGGCTATCAGGCCCAATTTCCTCACCCCCTCCTATAAACTCCCGCCTTCTGGCCTCCACGAATTTACTCAGGCTGTGCTTCAGGCTTAACAGGTCACTGTCACCAAGACAAACAACTGAGATTCCTCCCTCCCGCTTACGCCCACCGCAGAGATTTCCAAGGGGTGAAAGACCCGGCGCGTCACCTCTGCAGCTCCCTCCCTTCCACGGTTTTCAAGAAATCCTTCTCCTCCGGAGATGGCCCCGCGCCGTCTCCCGAGTCGGCCAACCGCCTCCGTGCGGACGTGCGAGTGAAGCCGAATGAAATTGGGGCAGTGGAAGCAGCCGTCAGCGGCAAAACACCCTCTTCGGAGTCAGCCATCTTGCTCCTTTTCCCAGGCCGGCGCGCTGCTTGCTGGGAAATTTAGTTTGGGTTCAGATGGCTAGGGGCCGGCCAAAGCGCGTAAAAACTACTTTCCCATCAACCACTGTGGCACCGGCGGGAGGGGGCGGTAAGGGGCCGTGGGAAGTAATTGTCGCTCTTTCAAACGTCGTGGGAGCGCGTCGCGCCAAGCGCCCAGGGAAATGTAGTTTTTTGTTTGTTTGTTTGTTTTTTTAAGATGGAGTCTCGCTCTGTTTCCCAGGCTGGAGTGCAGTGGCGTGATCTCGGCTCACTGCAACCTCCGCCTCCCAGGTTCAAGCGATTCTCCTGCCTCAGCCTCCGGAGTAGCTGAGACTATAGGCATGCGCCACCACGCCCGGCTAATTTTTGTATTTTTAGTAGAGATCGGGTTTCACCGTGTTAGCCAGGATGGTCTCGATTTCCTGACCTCGTGATTCTCCTGCCTCCGCCTCCCACAGTGCTGGGATTACAGGTGTGAGCCACCACGCCTGGCCGGAAATGTAGTTTTTAGCGGGGTAGGCATGGTAGAAGGTGGATTCATTCTTGCCAGGCATTAATTCTTCGTGTAGGCGTTTGACAAGTATTTATGGAGCGCCTAATGTATGCCCTACTTATGTGGGAAGTGTTGATAAAGTAAATCATTTAGAAATAATCAGCTGGGTGTGGTGGCGCGCACCTGTAGTTCTATTTACTCCTCAGGCTGAGGCAGGAGGATGGCCTGAGGCTTGGGAATTCGAGGCTGCACTTAGCTCTTATTGAACCACTGCATTCCAACCTGGGTGACAGAGCGAGACCCCATCTCTAAAATAGAAAAAGGTCGGGGGCGGGGAGGATGGAGCGTCAGTTGTGTACAATAATAAATAATAGACATGAAATAAATAATAGACATAAAAAGCCCCGTCTCTACTGAAAATACAAAAATTAGCGGGTCGTGGTGGCTCATGCCTGTAATCCCAGCATTTTGGGAGGCCGAGGCTGGTGGATCACCTGAGGTCAGGACTTTGAGACCAGCCTGACTCATATGGTGAAACCCTGTCTCTACTAAAAATACAAAAATTAGCCGGGCGTGGTGGCGGCGCCTGTATCCCCAGCTACTTGGGAGGCTGAGACAGGAGGATTGCTTGAATCCGGGAGGCAGAGTTTGCAGTGAGCTGAGATCCTGCCACTGCACTCCAGCCTGGGCGACAGAGCGAGACACCGTCTTAAAAAAGAAAAAAGAAAGAAAGAAAGAAAGAAATAGTGCCTACTGGCCAGGCTCATACCTGTAATCCCAGCACTTTAGGAGGCCGAGGCGGGCGGATCACTTGAGGTCAGTAGTTCGAGGACCAGCCTGGCCAACATGGTGAAACCCCATCTCTACTGAAAATACAAAAATTAGCAGGGTGTGGTGGCGCGTGCCTGTAATCCCAGCTACTCGGGAGGTTGAGGCAGGAGAATCGCTCGAACCCGGGAGGCGGAGGTTACAGGGAGCCGAGATCTCAACACTCTGGCCTGGGCTATAGAGTGAGACTCAGTCTCAAAAACAAAAAAAAAAAAAAAGAAAGAAAGAAAGAATAGTGCCTACTGATGTCAGATTTTAATACTCAACAAGGCACTAGATTCAAATATCAATAAAATAGGCTGGGCACAGTGGCTCATGCCTGTAATCCCAGCACTTTGGGAGACCAAAGCAGGCAGATGACCTGAGGTTAGGAGTTTGTGACCAGCCTGGCCAACATGGCAAAACCCAATCTCCACTAAAAATACAAAAATTAGCCAGGTGTGGTGGCACATGCTTGTAATCCCAGCTACTTGGGAGATGGAGGCAGGAGAATCGCTTGAACCTAGTAGGTGGAAGTTGCAGTGAGCCAAGATTGCCCCACTGCACTCCAGCCTGGGCAACAAAGCGAGACTCTGTCTCAAAAAAAAAAAGAAAAGAAAAAGAAAAAGAAAAAAAAGAAAAAAGAAACTTGTAGTCTAGTAGGGAATACAGACATTTAAATACATATTTAAAAAATATAGCAGCATGTGCCGAGCTTAGTGGCTCACGTCTGTAATCCCAGCACTTTGGGAGGCCTAGGCAGGAGGATTGTTTGAGCTCAGGACTTTGAGACCACCCTGGGCAACCTAGTGACACCCTGACTCTACAAAAAAATTTAAAAATTAGTGGGGTGTGGTGGCGCACATCTGTGGACCCAGCTACTCAGAGGGCTGAGGGGGGAGGATCGCTTCAGCCCAGGAGGTTGAGGATGCACGGAGTGGTGATCAGGCCACAGCACTACAGCCTGGGCAACAGGGTGATACTTTATCTCTAAATAAATAAATAAATAAATAAATGTATGTATACATACAAACACATACATATAGCAACATATAACATTAACAGCAATATATGTGTGTATATATATATATATATATATATATATATATACACAGACATATACATATAGCAACATTAAACATATTGTGAGAACCAGGTCCTAAGGCTTCAAAGATTACTGATATGAAGGAAAAATGAAGTAGTCAGAAAATTAAAAAAAAAAGATTATTGAGACAGATCTCTCTTGTGTAGGACCTCAAGAGTTCATACAGGCAGGGTACAGTGGTTCATGCCTGTAATCCCAGCACTGTGAGAAGCCGAGGCAGGTGGATCACTTGAGGCCAGGAGTTCAAGACCAACCTGGCAAAGATGGCAAAACTCTGTCTCTACTAAACATACAAAAATTAGCCGGGCATGGTGGCAGGCGCCTGTGGTTCCAGCTACTCAGGAGGCTGAGGCACGAGAATCGCTTGAACCCGGGAGGTGGAGGTTGCAGTGAGCCGAGATCGCGTCATTGCACTCCAGCTTGGGTGACAGAGTGAAAGTCTGCCTTAGAAAATGAAAAAAATTTTAAAATAAAAAAAAAGAGTTTATACAGAGTGGCTTATACAGAGTTGCTGGGTGTGGTGGCTCACACCTGCACTTTCAGCACTATGGGAGGCTGAGGCAGGAGGATTACTTGAGGCCAGGAGTTGGTGGTTGCAGTGAGCTATGATTGTGGCACTGCACTATAGTTTGTGTGACAGAGCAAGACCCTGTCTCTAAGAAAGTAAATAAGTAAAATAAAAATAAAATAGTTTGTACAGTAGATGACAGATACTTAAATATTCTTAAGAAAGAGTAATATAATTCTGCTACAAATTAGGCTCAAGGAAATCATTGAAGATGTGTAAAACAATTTTATATGAGATTCATTATCGTATTATTGTGGCAAAAGCTTGAAGACCACTTAAATTATCAACAGAAGGGGATGCAGTAAATGAATTATAGCACACACCTTGGATGAAAGAAATATGCCTTTACATTGGAAGTTGTAAATAAATATATATATAAATATATATATATAATATATATATATTTTTTTGAGACAAGGTCTCACTCTGTTGCCCAGGCTGGAGTGTAGTGGTGTGATTTCGGCTCACTGCAACCTCCACCTCCCGGGTTCAAGCGATTCTCGTGCCTCAGCCTCCTGAGTAGCTGGGATTAGAGGTGCCTGACACAACGCTGGGCTAATTTTTCTATTTTCAGTAGAGGTGGGGTTTTGCCATGTTGGCCAGGCTAGTCTCAAACTCCTCACCTCATGTGATCCGCCTGCCTTGGCCTCCCAAAGTGCTGAGATTACAGGCGTGAGCCACTGCATGACCAGCCGCTATAAATATAATTAAATGGACTGGGCACGGTGGCTCATGCCTATAATCCCAGCACTTTGGGAGGCTGAGGCAGGCAGATCCTCTGAGGTCGGGAGTTCGAGACCAGCCTGGCCAACAGGGTGAAACCCCGTCTGTACTAAAAATAAAAAATTAGCCATGTGTGGTAGTGGTTACCTGTAATCCCAGTTACTCGGGAGGCTGAGGCAGGAGCATCGCTTGAACCCAGGAGGCAGGGGTTGTGGTGAGCTGAGATTGCGCCACTGCACTCCAGCCTGGGTGACAGAGCTAAACTCCCTCTCAAATAAATAAATAAATAAATAAATAAAAGAAAATAAAAGAAAAAATATAAAATTAAATGAAATGGGGACATACTATGTTTTGGAAGGTAGATTAGTATGGTGGTTTGGAGAATGGTCTTAACAAGAGGCAACCCATTATTCAATCTCATGGCCATGTTTCCAGGTATAGAAGCTCTGGGCATTCTGGCATGGACCCTGGAATCTCAAGGGTAAAACCACTTTGCTTTTCAAGATACAACAAAATTCATTAAAAAGTATTTAAAGGTGAGGCACAGTGGCTCATGCCTGTAATCTCAGCACTTTGGGAGGCCAAGGCAGGAGGATCGCTTGAGCCCAGGAGTTGGAGGCTGCAGTGAGCTCCAATTGCACCACTGCACTCCAGCCTGGGCAACAAAGGCAGAGGTTGTGGTGAGCCGAGGTCGTGCCACTGTACTCCAGCCTGGGCAACAGAGCAAGACTTCATGTCAAAAAAAAAAAAAGACTTTAGACTTCTGCTTTTTTTTTTTTTTTTTTTTTGAGATGGAGTCTCGTTCTGTCGCCCAGACTGGAGTGCAGTGGCACGACATCCGTTCACCGCAACCTCCACCTCCCCCAGGTTCAAGCAATTCTCCTGCCTCAGCCCCCCTGAGTAGCTGGGACTACAGGCGCATGCCAGCACGCCTGGCTAATTTTTTGTATATTTAGTAGAGACAGGGTTTCACCGTGTTAGCCAGGGTGGTCTCGATCTCCTGACCTCGTGATGCGCCCGCCTTGGCCTCCCAAAGTGCTGGGATTACAGGCATGAGCCACTGCACCCGGCCTGTTTTTATTTTTTTTTGTTTTTGATTTTTGAAATGGAGTCTCGCTCTGTTGCCCAGGCTGGAGTGCAGTGGCACGACCTCGGCTCACTGCAACTTCTGCCTCCTGGGTTCAAGAATTTCTCCTGCCTTGGCTGGGCGCGGTGGCTCACGTCTGTAATCCCAGCACTTTGGGAGGCCGAGGCAGGCGGATCACGAGGTTAGGAGATCAAGACCATCCTGGCTAACATGGTGAAATCCCATCTCTACTAAAAATACAAAAAATTAGCCGGGCGTGGTGGTGGGCGCCTGTAGTCCCAGCTACTCAGGAGGCTGAGGCAGGAGAATGGCATGAACCCGGGAGGTGGAGGTTGCGGTGAGCGGAGACTGGGCCACTGCACTCCAGCCTGGGCGACAGAGCGAGACTCCATCTCATTAAAAAAAAAAAAAAAAGAATTTCTCCTGCCTTAGCTTCCCGAGTAGCTGAGATTACAGGCACCTGCAAACACCTGGCTAATTTTTATATTTTTAGTAGAGGCAGGGTTTCACCATATTGGCCAGACTGGTCTCGAACTCCTGACCTCGTGATCCACCCGCCTTGGCCTCACCAAGTGCTGGGATTACAGGTGTGAGCCACCGTGCCCAGCCTTTTTTTTTTTTTTTTTAAGATGGAGTCTCGTTCTGTGGCCCAGGCTGGAGTGCAGCAGCGCCATCACTGCTCACCGCAACCTTCACCTCCTGGGTTCAAGTGATTCTCCTGCCTCAGCCTCCCAAGTAGCTGGGATTACAGGTGCGTGCCACCACGCCCAGCTAATTTTTGTATTTTTAGTAGACGGGGTTTCACCATGTTGATCAGGCTGGTCTCGAACTCCTGACCTCAGGTGATCCGCCCGCCTCGGCCTCCCAAAGTGCTGGGATTACAGGCATGAGCCACCGTGCCCGGCCCAAAAAATACTTCTGAAAAATATAGTTCACTTATCTTCTGGAACACCCCTCAATATGGATTTGTCTTGTGATTTCTCATTATTAGACTGAGATTATGAGTTTCGGACAAGAATGTCATGGAGATGATGTGCCCTTCTAATCACATCATATCAGGGAGTTCATGATGTTCATAAGTTCTATTGTTAATTACATGAACATGAATCAGTTGGTTAAGGTGTTGTCTACCAGGTTTCTCCACTGGTTCCATTGCCTGCAGTGCAAACTGTCCATGGAGGAAGTGATACCCACTTCCTAAAGCAGCCGCCTGAGGCAATGTGCGCAATGCAGACTTATACACGCTGGGACAAGAGGTCCCTGAAAGAGTTTTGTTTTTTGTTTTTAAGCAAGAGTTCCTAGGAAAACCTGAGAGTTTTACCTTCTCAGCTGGTTCACACTTTGTCTCTGACTTGCTCCTGATATGTATCATGGAGATCACCCCAGCCTAACCTGATCCTGATGCATTTTTTTTTTGAGACAATCTTGCTGTGTCACCTAGGCTGGAGTGCAGTGGCGTGATCTCGGCTCACCGCAACCTCCATCTCCCGGGTTCAATCGATTCTCCTGCCTCAGCCTCCCGAGTAGCTGGGACTACAGCCATGCGCCACCTCGTTCCACTAATTTTTGTATTTTTAGTAGAGATAGGGTTTCACCATGTTGGCCAGACTGGTCTCAAACTCCTGAGCTCAAGTGATCCACTCTCCTTGGCCTCCCAAAGTGCTGGGATTATAGGCGTGAGCCACCGCAGCAGAACTTGATGCAAAATTTTTGGTGGTGAAAATATAATGGTGACTCATGCCTGTATCCTCAGCTACCCTGGAGGCAAAGGTAGGAGTGTTGCTTCTACCCAGGAGTTTGAGACCAGGCTGGGCAACATAGTGAGATCCTGTCTGTAACAAAAGAATAAAAAAGAGGGAGGAAGAAAAAATATATAATAAGAGAAAAGACCTTTGTTTCTGTCTTTACTTCATATTGAAAAAATCAGGAGTAACATTTAGAAAAGTATTTGCTTACCATATAATTAAGGAAGACCATATCGAAGTTTTACAAAACCAGCCATTTATTCTTTTGCTCATTCAATAATAATTAATTGAGTATCCACTCTGTTAACAGGTCCTGCCTCCAAGGAACTCATACGAGATGGGAAAATCAGGGATTACAAATGTGTCTAAGACCTCAGACACAGATGGCTGTAGGGAAGGGTGGTCAAACAGACAAAATGGGGATTAATTGTGCCCAGCACTACTTCCAAAATGGACTGAAGACTGAAAAAGGATTGTGAAGGATGGCAGGAAGTGAAGTTGGAGTGATGTGCAGAGGCTAGGTCATGGATAGCAGGGAATATTAGGACTTTGCTGGGGTAATGAGGAAGTCATGAGAAGGTTATGGGACATGACAAAAATGTGTGTTTTATTTAAAAGTATATATAAAAAAAAGGTAGAACAGCCTGGGCAACATGGCAAACCCTATCTTTACAAAATATACAAAAATTGGCCGGCGCGGTGGCTCACGCCTGTAATCATAGCACTTTGGGAGGCCTAGGCGGGTGGATCACGAGGTCAGGAGGTCAAGACCAGCCTGGTCAATATGGTGAAACCCTGTCTCTACTAAAAATACAAAAATTAGCCAGGCGTGGTGGCGCACACCTGTAATCCCAGCTACTCAGAAAGCTGAGGCAGAAGAATTGCTTGAACTTGGGAGGCGGAGGTTGCAGTGAGCTGAGATCGTGCCACTGCACTCCAGCCTGGGTGACAGAGTGAGACTCCATCTCAAAAATAAAATAAAATAAAATATAAAAATAAAAAAATTAGCAGGGCATGGTGGCAGGCGCCTGTAATCCCAGCTACTTGGGAGGCTGAGATGGGAGGATTGCTTGAGCCCAGGAGGTCAAGGCTGCAGTGAGCCAAGATTGTGCCATTGCACCCCAGCCTGGACAACAGAGCAAGACCCTGTTTCAAAAAAACCCCAAAAAGTAACATGCATAAAACATACAGGGTCAACATCCCCAAAATGCAAAGAGCTCCTCCAATTCAATAACTATAAACTGCCGGAAATCCCTGACTGAAAAATAGGCAATGGACATAATCAGGTATTTCATAACATAAGATATACAGGCCGGGAACAGTGGCTCATGCCTGTAATCCCAGCACTTTGGGAGGCCGAGGCAGGCGGATCACCTGAGGTCAGGAGTTCGAGACCTGCCTGGCCAATATGGTGAAACCCCATCTCTATTTTTTGTAAAAATACAAAAAAAATTAGCTGGGCTTGGTGGTGGGCACCTGTAATCCCAGCTACTCGGGAGGCTGAGGCAGGAGAATCGCTTGAACCTGGGAGGCGGAGGTTGCAGTGAGCCGAGATCATGCCATTGCACTCCAGCCTGGGTGACAAGAGTGAAACTCCGTCACACACACACACACACACACACATATACACACACACGAAAAGAAAAAAAAGAAAGAAATATAAATCACGTCTGGGTGTGGTGGCTCACTCCTATAATCCCAGCACTTTGTGAGGATGAGGTGGGCGGATCACGAGGTCAAGAGTTTGAGACCAGCCTGGCCAACATGGTGAAACCCCATCTCTACTAAAAATATAAAAATTAGCTGGGCGTGGTGGCAGGCTCCTGTAATCCCAACTACTCGGGAGGCTGAAGCAGGAGAATTGCTTGAACCCGGGAGGTGGAGTTTGCAGTGAGCTGAGATTACGCCACCGCACTCCAGCCTGGGGAACAACAGCAAAGCTGCATCTCAAAAAAAAAAAAAAAAAAAAAAAAGAATTAGTTCACTTTGGAAGGCTGAGGCAAGACAATCACTTGAGGCTGGGAGTTCAAGACCAGCCTGGGCAACTTAGCAAGACCCCCTATCTCTCCAAAATTAAAAAATTAGCCTTGCATGGTGGTGCCTGCCTGTAGTCCAAGTTACTGGGGAGACTGAGATGGGAGGATTGCTTGAGCCCAGGAGTTGGAGGCTGCAGTGAGCTATGATGCCACTTATTTTATCGATAAATAAGTGTCTTAGACTGTTTATGTTGCTATAAGGTAATAACTGAGCCTGATTTATTTATTTATTTATTTATTTATTTATTTATTTATTTTTGAGACAGAGTCTTACTCTGTCACCCAGGCTGGAGTGCAGTGGCATGATCTCAGCTCACTGCAACCTCTGCCTCCCGGGTTTAAGCGATTCTCATGCCTCAGCCTCCCGAGTAGCTGGGACTGCAGGCATGTGCCACCATGCCCGGTTAATTTTTGTATTTTTAGTAGAGACGGAGGTTTCACCATGTTGGCCCGGCTGGTCTTGAACTTCTGATCTCAAGTGATCTGCCCACCTCGGCCTCCCAAAGTGCTGGGTTACAGGCGTGAGCCACCGTGCCTGGCAGGTAATTTATTTTTATTTTATTTTATTTATTTTATTTTACTTTTTGAGATGGACTCTTGCTGTGTCGCCAGGCTGGAGTGCAGTGGCACTATCTCAGCTCACTGCAACCTCTGCCTCCTGGGCTCAAGCAATTATCCTGCCTCAGCCTCCCAAGCAGCTGGGACTACAGGCGCCCGCCACCATGTCTGGCTATTTTTTTTTTTTGTATTTTAGTAGAGATGGGGTTTCACCATGTTGCTCAGGCTGGTCTTGAACTCCTGAGCTCAGGCAATCCACCCACCTCAGCCTCCCAAAGTGCTAGGATTACAGGCTTGAGCCACCGCACCTGGCCTTATTTTTATTTTATTTTATTTTTTTATTTTTGAGATGGAGTTTCGCTCTTGTTGCCCAAGCTGGAGTGCCATGGCACGATCTCGGCCCACCGCAACCTCTGCCTCTCAGGTTCAAGCGATTCTCCTGCCTCAGCCTCCCAAGTAGCTGAGATTACAGGCACGTGCCACCACACCCAGCAAATTTTGTATTTTTAGTAGAGACGGAGTTTCTCCATGTTGGTCAGGCTAGTCTCGAACTCCCAACCTCAGGTGATTGGCCTGCCTCAGCCTCCCAAAATGATAGGATTGCAGGCGTGAGCCACCACGCCCAGCCAGGTAATTTACTTTTATTTATTTATTTATTTTTGAGAAAAGGTATCACACTGTTTGCCCAGGCTGGAGTACAGTGGCTCAATCATAACGTACTGCAATCTCAAATTCCTGGGCTCGAGCACTCCTCCCACCTCAGGCTCCCAAGTAACTCCCAGCTAATTTTTTCTTTTTTTAGTGGAGAGGAAGTCGCACTATGTTGCCCCACCTTGTCTTGAACTCCTGGGCTCAAGTGATCTTCTTGTGACTGAGTAATACATTTATTTTTATTTATAAATGTTTTATATTTATATAATTGGGTCTCACTATGTTGCCCAGGCTGGTCTCCAACTCCTGAGCTCAAGCAACCCTCTTGTCTTGACCTCCCAAAGTGGTGTGAGCCACTGTGCCTGGCACTTAAAATCTTTTTAAATATTTTTATTTACTTATTAGTTATTTAAGGCTGGGTAATTCATAAAGTGAAGAGGTTTATGTGGCTCACAGTTCTGCAGACTGTACAAGAAGCATGACAGTATCTGTTTGGCTTCTGGTCAGGGCCTTTTGCTGCTTTCATTCATGGCCTAAGTCCAAGGGGAGCCACCATGCAGAGATCACATAGGAAGAGCCATGCAAGAGAGAGGGGAAGTGCCAGGCTCTTTCTTTCCTTCTTTCCTTCCTTCTTTCTTTCCTTTCTTCTTTCCTTCCTTCCTTCTTTCCTTCTTTCCTTTCTTCCTTCCTTCCTTCCTTCCTCTCTCTGTTTCTTTTTTAGATGGAGTCTCACTCTGTTGTCAGGCTGGAGTGCAGTGGCGCAATCTCATCTCACTGCAACCTCCGCCTCCTGGGTTCAAGCAATTCTCCTGCCTCAGCCTCCTGAGTAGCTGGGACTACAGGCATGTGCCACCACGCCCGGCTAAGTTTTTGTATTTTTAGTAGAGACAGGGTTTCACCATGTTGGCCAGAATGGTCTGGATCTCTTGACCTCGTGATCCACCCACCTCGGCCTCCCAAAGTGCTGGGATTACAGGCGTGAGCCACCACGCCCGGCCTTTGCCAGGCTCTTTTCAACAAACAGTTCCCCAGGGAACTAAGAGTGTGAACGAACTCACTCCCTTCCTGAGAGATCCACCCACAAGATCCAAACACCTCTAATCAGGCCCCTCCTCCAACACTGGGGATCAAATTTTAACACGAGGGTTGGCGGAGCCAAACCATGTCTAAACCATAGGAGTAAGCTTTTATGTGTTATTTGTGACAATTCATCAATCTGTATGCTTATAAATCAGTGTATGCCATACCGTGATTAAACAGGTTTAAAAATTATTCTAGAGTGATAGGGAACAATAGCTAGAATATTTTGTTAAGTGGGAAAAGCAATTTCAGAAGTGTGCAGGTGACTTCTGGGGAATTGGTCACAGTCTCTTTTTTAACCTGGCAGGGGTTACACATATATTAATTTTACAATTCATTAAACTGTTTATGTACATTGTATGCATGTTCTTCTCTACTAGCTATATATCACCATTTTAAAAACTAGAGAGAGAAGGACTTTCAGACAGGTAGGATGAGGAGCTTGGTGGACCTTCTCCCCAACAAAGCAAGCATAACTGGTGGAAATTATTAAAAAATAAAACAACAACCCCCTGAGAGTTGTCAAAGGTCACAGAGCAAATGGAGACATATTTATTCAAGAAAATAGGCCGGGTGTGGTGGCTCACGCCTGTAATCCCAGCACTCTGGGAGGCCGAGGTGGGTGGATCATTTGAGGTCAGGACTTTGAGACCAGCCTCGCCAACATGGTGAAACCCCGTCTCTACTAAAAATTAAAAAATAATTAGCTGGGTGTGGTGGCGCGTGCTTGTAATCCCAGCTACTGGGGAGGCCAAGGCAGGAGAATTGCTTGAACCCAGGAGGCAGAGGTTGCAGTGAGAAAAGCTCACGCCACTGCACTCCAGCAAGGGCAACAAGAGTGAAACTGTCTCAAAAATAAAAATAAAAATAAAAAATAAAATAAAATAGGCCAGGTGTGGTGGCTCACACCTGTAATTCTAGCACTTTGGGAGGCCGAGGTGGGTGGATCACCTGAGGTCGGGAGTTCGAAACCAGACTGGCCAACATGGTGAAACCCCATTTCTACTAAAAATACAAAAATTAGCTGGGCATGGTGGTGCATGCCTGTGATTCCAGCTACTCGGGAGGCTGAGGCAGGAGTATTGCTTGAACCTGGGAGGCAGAGGCTACAGTGAGCCGAGATGGTGCCACTGCACTCCAGCCTGGGCAACAGAGCTAGACTCCATCTCAAAAAAACAAAACAAAACAAAAACCCAAAAAACAATAACAACAACAACAAAAAACCTTAAGGGAAGGGGAAGGTATGATGACACTATTTCATCAAATAGAGAAGATTAATAAAGAAGTAAAAATTACAAAAAACCCACAAATTGCTGAGCGCGGTGGCTCACGCCTGTAATCCCAGCACTTTGGGAGGCTGAGGCAGGTGGATCACGAGGTCAGGAGATCGAAATCATCCTGGCTAACACAGTGAAACCCCATCTCTAATAAAAATACAAAAAAATTAGTCTGGCATGGTGGTGGGCGCCTGTAGTCCCAGCTACTCGGAAGGCTGAGGCAGGAGAATGGTGTGAACCTGGGAGGCGAAGCTTGCAATGAGCTGAGATTGTACCACTGCACTCCAGGCTAGGCGACAGAGTGAGACTCCATCTCTAAACAAAACAAAACAAAATCCCACAAATCTTGAAGTTGAATAGTACTGTATAATAACTGAAATGAGAAGAGAGAAAAGAAAAAAAATTCACTAGAGGGGATAACAGTAAATTAGAGCTGGCAGGCAAAAGCACCAGTGAACTAGTAGAGAAAACAATATGGATTATGCAAACTGAAGACCAGACAGTAGAAAGAATCAAGAAAAATGAACACAGCATCAGAGAAATATGAGACACCATTAGGTGCACCAACACACAAGTAACAGCAATACCAGCAGAAGTGGAGACATGCAAGATGAAAGGGGAACATTAAACATACATACATACATACATAAAAGAAGTGGAGACAGGAAGTATCATGGCTGCGAGTAGCTGGGGCCTGTGTCGCAAGCAGTAAAGGAATTTACCAAGACAGTCATAGGTAAAGAAAAGCAGATTTGGCTCAGTGTGGTGGCTCACGCCTGTAATCCCAGCACTTTGGGAGGCTGAGGCAGGAGGATCATGAGGTCAGGAGATTGAGACCATCCTGGCTAACACGGTGAAACCCCATCTCCACTAAAAATACAAAAAAAAAAAAATTAGCTGGGTGTGGTAGTGGGTGCCTGCAGTCCCAGCTACTTGGGAGGCTGAGGCAGGGGAATGGCATGAACCCAGGAGGCAGAGCTTGCAGTGAGCCAAGATTGCGCCACTGCACTCCAGCCTGGGCGACAGAGCAAGACTCTGTCTCAAAAAAAAGAAAAGAAAAGAAAAGAAAATTTAGGCCAGGCATAGTGGCTCACATCTGTAATCCCAGCACACTGGGAGGCCTAGGTGGGCGGATCATTTGAGGTCAGGAGTTTGAGATCAGCCTGGCCACCATGGTGAAACCCCATCTCTACTAAAAATACAAAAATCAGCCGGGCATGGTGGTGCATGCCTGAAATACCAGCTACTTGGGAGGCTGAGACAGGTGAATCGCCTGAACCCAGGAGGCAGAGGTTGCAGTGAGCCAAGATTGCGCCACTGTACTCCAGCCTTGGCAACAGAGGGAGACTCCATCTCCCCAAAAATATTAAAAATAATAAAAAATTAAAAAAAAGTCTGGGCACAGTGGCTCATGCCTGTAATCCCAGCACTTTGGGAGGCTGAGGTGGGAGGATCACCTGAGGTCAGGAGTTTGAGACCAGCCTAACCAACATGGAGAAACCCTGTCTCTATTAAAAAAAATACAAAATTAATCCCAGCTACTTGGGAGGCTGAGGCAGGAGAATTGCTTGAACCTGGGAGGCGGAGTTTGCGGTGAGCCGACATCATGCCATTGCACTACAGCCTGGGCAACTACAACTAAACTCTGTCTCAAAAAAAAAAGGAAAAAAGAAAAGCAGATTTGTTAGAGAAAGTATGAAGATACATTGCAGGGTACAACAGGCAGCAGAGAAGGGGCTGTCTGCCAAGAGGTGGGGGCTGGAGATACATGCTGGAGGGGCCTACCTGGTGGAATGAGGTCATTGTGCCAGCAGGTTGTTTGTGATTAGCCATCTCTCAGAACAATTGTTCATTGTTCTCCCCATCCTGGGGCCCTTCCTGAACTAGGGCCCCTTCCTTGTTGCTTAGTTATCAGGACTCCACAGGAAGGAACAGAAAAAAATATCCAAAGAAATAACAGCTAAAAACTTCCCACATTTGAAGGAGAAACTTATTTATTATTTTTTTTTTTTTGAGATGGGGTCTCACTCTGTCACCCAGGCTGGGGTGCAGTGGCTCAACACAACTCACTGCAGCCTCGACCTCCCAGACTCAAGTGATCCTCCCACCTCAGCCTCCAAAGTAGTTGAGACTACAGGCACACACCACCATGCCCAGGTTTTTAAAAAAATTATTATTTGTAGAGATGAGGTTTTGCTATGTTGCCCAGGGTGGTCTCAAACTCCTGGGCTCAAGGGATCTTCCATCCTAGGCCTCTCAAACTGTTGAGATTACAGGCATGAGCCACCATGCCCAGCCTGATGGAGAAACTTTCTTTCTTTCTTTTTTTTTTTCAGATGGAGTCTCCCTCTGTCAACCAGACTGGAGAGCAGTGGCTCGATCTCAGCTCACTGCAACCTCCACCTCCCTGGTTCAAGTGATTCTCCTGCCTCAGCCTCCTGAGTAGCTGGGATTACAGGTGCCCGCAACCAGGCTAGGTTAATTTTTGTCTTTTTTTCTTTCTTTCTTTCTTCCTTTTTTTTTTTTTGAGACAAAGTCTCGCTCTGTTGCCCAAGCTGGAGTGCAGTGGCATGATCTCAGCTCACTGAAACCTTCACCTCCCGGGTTCAAGCAATTCTCTGCCTCAGCCTCCCGAGTAGCTGGGATTACAGGTGCCCACTACTACTCCCAGCTAGTTTTTGTAGTTTTTAGTACAGACGGGGTTTCACCATATTGGCCAGGCTGGTCTCAAACTCCTGGCCTCAGGTGATCTACCTGCTTTGGCCTCCAAAAATGCTGGGATTACAGGCATGAGCCACCGTGCCTGGCCTTTTTTTTTTTTTTTTTTTTTTTTGTGAGATGGAGTTTCACTCTTGTTGCCCAGGCTGGAGTGCAATGGCGCAATCTTGGCTCACTGTGACCTCTGCCTCCTAGGTTCAAGTGATTCTCCTGCCTCAGCCTCCTGAGTAGCTGGGATTACAGGCATGCACCACCACACCTGGCTAATTTTGTATTTTTAGTAGAGACAGGGTTTCACCATGTTGGTCAGGCTGGTCTCGAACTCCTGACCTGAAGTGATTTGTCCACCTAAGCCTCCCAAAGTACTAGGACTATAGGCATGAGCCACCATGTGGGTCCCTGATGGAGAAACTTTAATCTACACATCCAAGAAGTTCAATGAACAAGTAAGATAAATGCAAAGAGGTCCGCACCTAGTGTAGGATCCCTGAGTTCCTCCTCCTTTCTTTTTGTGTTCTGACCTAAAATCACAGAGTGCTTTGGCCATTCTTCCACCCAGTGAGCTGCAGGTTTTTCTCAGCAGGCTTGAACTCAAACCAAGGCCTTGAACATTCCCAGGCACTGATAAAGGTATCTGGGTTGTTGCCCAAGCACTGAAAGAAACTGACCCTAGCCCTGAACAAATTCCTTAAAGCCTCATATAAACTCCATACCGTGACCCTTTGGCTGTGGACATACCTAGGTAGAACATCCCTTTTCTCTTGCTGTCCCTCATAAGGATAGAGTGCTGTCTCTGCAGCACTCTGTATGTAAATTCCCCCAATATGCATTTTGGGCTTATCACCCCGGCATTTAGTGCTTCTTTTTTTGGAATCCCAACTCATCCCATCTCAGGATCATTTTGTAGCAGGATGAGCCGCAGACAAAACCCCTCAGACACTGGGTTAAAGAAGGAAGAGGCTTTATTCAGCCAGGAGCATCGGCAGACTTGCGTCTCAAGAACCAAGTCCCTGAAGAAAGAGTTCTTGGCCCTTTTAAGGGCTTACAGCTCTAAGGGGTTCACGTGAAAGGGTTGTGATAGATTGAACAAGCATGGGGTACATGGCTAGGTGGGGGTGGTGAGCAAGGCAAGTGTTTCTCCATACCATTGTCTGTGATCTATAGATAGCACAAGCAGTTAGGGTGTGGGTTAATCTTTAACCTACAGGCCTGGCCAGTGGTGCCGATCAGTCTGTTATTCTTTTCAGTTTTTACTTCCTCCTTTTCTTTGGAGATAGGGGACAGTAGGAGAAATGGCCTCTCTCCTCATCCCCCCCTTTGAGAACCTCACTTACTAGTGGGAGTTCTCATTATCATCCTCACTATCTAGATCTTCCTTTGAGACAGATCCATAGTGATTCATGTAGTATACTTGTGCTGAGGTCTTTTGATGAACTAAGGTGATAACAAAGCTTCTTAGTAACTGGAGAAATACGGGTAACATACAGGGGAGTAACATGCAGGTTCCTAACACTATTATCATTCCTATTATGAGAGTTTTAAACCCTCCTAGAGCTGGAAACCATTTTCCAAACAGGGATCCAGGATCAAACCTATGCCAAACCTGCATGGGTACATGTGCCAGCTTTGTCATGTCTCTAATTATATTTTTGGCTACTTGTCCTTGATCATCTCTTTGCAGACAGCAATTGGTCGAGTTGAATTTTTCACAGACTCCTCCTTCAGCTGCCAGCAAATAGTCTAAGGCCAATCTATTCTGATAGATGGCATTTCTCATTTGGGTTTCCTGCTGGGCTAAAAGAGTTAAAGCTCTGCCAGTTTCACTAGTGATTATTTCTAAGATGGCCTGTAACCATATGATCCAGTTGAGCATGTAGATGGGGGTATGGTATCCCTATGAGTCATCTTGTGCCCATGTGGCAGGCCTATAGTACTGTATGATCCTTTCGGGGTGCCACTCATCATCTTTCCAATTTCCTGTAGCTATGCTCCTCTTTTCTCAGGAGGCATAGACAGGGAAACCTAGGAGGTCACCTGTTTTTATGGGCAGTAAGAAAAAGGATGGCTTAATGGTGCCAATGACACAACTACCTGCCCATTGATTAGGTAACTGAGTGTAGGCTCTGTGCCTACATATCCAGTAGAGTCCAGCGGGAGCCGTCCAGTCTTGATGAGATTGTGGATGGGCCTAAGCAGTCTGTAATTTAGGAAATTTACTGAAGGGATTATTTTCAGTATGGTTTAGACCCCACCAGGTGACTGTCCCTGTGTCCCTGTTATGCTTTTATACAGCTTCTGTCCTAGACAATTGAGCCTTCCTATGGGGATGGTGAAGTCTTTTCCTTTTCTAGCTATGCAGTATTGTCCATTAATAGAGGTTTTCAAGACCCAGAAGTTGCTAGTTTGGGCCTTCTGGACTGGAATTATGTCAGGAACTGGATCAGTAGGCACTAATTCTCGGGTTTCCCAAGGCCATCAGTCTCCCATAGTGGTTCCCCCACATACATAACAGGAAGTAACATTGAGGGAATGAGCTACATTTTCTGCTAACTGGAGAAACAAGTTCTTTGTCCTTTTTTGTGGAAGCTCTGGTGCTGGCAGATTCAGCTCATTATAAAAGGTCTGAAACACTGGTTTGGAAGATCGCTTGTGGACCTCCCCTTGGACTAAAATATTTACTCGGGGATCCAGTTCAGTTCCATCGATTCCTAGAGTTACATACTCTCCTGTTTTCCAGCAGGGATCAAGGAGATTGGTAATTAGTAGTTCAATGGGTTACAGTGACCACCAGTGCAGGCAGAGTTACTCTTTCCTTTTTGAAGGCGGACAGGGTCCTTCTCATCTTTTTTTCCAGGTGGCCTAAATACCACAGGACCAGTAACTACATTCATCACTACACAGTCCTAATTCATGACAAACATACTTATTTTCTACTATATAGCCCCTTTCCCAATCTAGAGAGCCACATCTTATTCTATTTCTGTATGGGTCACTGTTGATTGCCGCACAGGCATCAAATTTTAAGATAATTTGTTTGCGGACTTCTTTCTCTTCTGTTCTAGTTATTACTTTACTAGTATCAGCTTTTCCCCACTGCCAGTCCTCAATCTTGTTTCAAAAACAGTAGTCGTAGGGGGCTCAGATGGGTTATAGTACACATCAGACTGGTCACTTCCTGGGCTACATACCTTGTATAGAGTAGCATTATACAAACAAGTTCCTTTTAGAGTCCCAGTACACTCATACTAACTATAAAATAATAGGACTGCAGCAACCTTTTGTCCTACTTGATTTTGTCCTACCTTAGTGACTGGGAACAGTCCTCAGTCTGAGGAAGGTCAGTTGAAGTCCTTACTGTACAAGTCCAAAATTTAAGGAAAATGAGCCCCACGATGAGTTTTCTCACGCTTTGGCCATGTGTGGACCAGTCAGCTTCTGAGTGTGACTGGAGCAGGGCTTGTCATCTTCTTCAGAGTCACTTTGCAGGGGTTATCTAGGCTTGGTCTCACCTCCCAGGTCTCAGGTGCTGCAGGTTTTACCTGGCTGTGTTGGATCCAGGCTGGGATTCCCTCTACCTTTACGGCTGTGGGAGTGGTCAAGATGACAGCCTGGGGTCCTTTCCACTGTGGCCGCAAGGGGCCTACGTTCCAATCCTTGATCCACACCTGATCACCTGGGGAGAAAGGGTGAACTGGGGAGAATAAGCTGCCGGGGCACCTCTCATTTACCCAGGCTGAAATTGTTTGTGTAATTTTCCCTAAAGCCTGTAGCTGTCCCTGTAACGCAATTTCACCTAGCTCTTGAGGAGTGCCTGGGAGTCCCCGTAGTATGGGAGGGGGCCTATGATATAATATTTCATAAGGGGAATATCCTGTTCTTCTAGAAGGGGTACATCTAATCTTAAACAATGCCACAAGGAGAGCTTGTACCCACTTTAATCCTGTTCCTTGACACACTTTCCCTAAACTATTTTCGATAGTGCGATTCATCCGCTCCACCTTTCCGGAACTTTGTGGTCGGTAGGCGGTATATAGTTTCCATGTGATCCCCAATACCTTTGCTGTCTTCTGTAACAAGTCAGCCACAAATGCTGGCCCGTTGTCTGAGCTGATTTGTAAGAGCAGTCCAAACCTAGGGATGAGATCTCGGAGAAGCACACGGGTTACTTCACGAGCTTTCTCAGTCCTTGTTGGATAGGCCTCCACCCACCCAGAGTATGTACACACTAGAACTAGCAAATACTTGTTACCTCCACATTTGGGCATCTCGGTGAAGTCTACTTGGAGATCTTCAAAGGGGGCTGCTCCATAAGCTTGTATGCCAGCAGGGATGGTTGGACCTTGCCTAGCATTGTGCTGCCAGAAGGTGACACACTGCTGCGCCACTGTTTTGGCAAGGGCTGAAAGATGCGAGATGTAGAAGTACCGGCCTAACAACTTTTCAAGTGACTCTTGGCCTAGGTGGGTGGTCTCATGCACAGCCAGTATGACTGCGGCTCCTAGCAGTTGTGGCACAGCTATTCTTCCATCCGATAACTGGATCCATCCCTCTTCTATTACCTGACCTCCCTCTGCCTGGAGAAAGTCCTTCTCTTCTTTAGAATAAGTAGGTACAAGGTTAGGTGCCTGAGGGAGCAGGGGGGCTGTGACTGATGCCCGGTAGGGGGTGGATGCTGCTTTTCGAGCCTCTGAGTCAGCTTGGGAGTTCCCCAAGGCAATCGAGGTGGAAGCTCGCTGGTGTCCTCTGCAGTGCATGAGCCACCTTTTGGGGCTTCCACACTGCCTCTAATAATTGCAGGTTCTCTTGCTGATACTTTATGTCTTTTCCCCAAGAGTTCAACAGGTCTTTTTCCTTGTAGAATGCCCCATGCACTTGGAGAGTTAAAAAGGCATACCAAGAGTCAGTGTAAATGTTTACAGTCTTACCTTCACTTAGCTCAAAGGCCAGAATTAAAGCAATGAGTTTGGCCTTGTGGGCTGAAGTGCCCTGGGGCAATGATTTGGCTTCAATGACAGCATCCAGGGTTACCATATTCCACACACCTCTCTTCTTGTGGGTTGACGAAGCTGCTCCCGTCCATGTACAGCTCCCAGTCTACCGTTGTCCAAGGATGGTCTCGGAGGTCAGGCCTGCTAGAATAAACTGACTCCAACACCTCTACAGTTATGTTCAACTTGGCTCTCTGATAACAGGAGCAAGGTGGCGGGGTTCAGGGTATTGCAAACTTCAATGGTTATGTGGGGATTCTCACAGAGCAAGCTTTGGTACCTAGTTAGTCTAGCATTCGTTAGCCTGTTATGTCTTTTGGGGTTCATTAGTGTTACCACAGTATGGGGGGGCCTTTATGTTTTTTTTTTTTGAGATGGAGTCTTGCTCTGTTGCCCAGGCTGGAGTGCAATGGTGCGATCTCGGCTCACTGCAAGCTCTGCCTCCCAGGTTCACGCCATTCTCCTGCCTCAGCCTCCCGAGTAGCTGGGACTACAGGCGCCGGCCACCATGCCCGGCTAATTTTTTTGCATTTTTAGTAGAGATGGGGTTTCACCGTGTTAGCCAGGATGATCTCGATCTCCTGACCTCGTGATCCGCCCGCCTCAGCCTCCCAAAGTGCTGGTATTACAAGCGTGAACTACCGTGCCCAGCTAGGGGGCCTTTATGTTTACGTTTTGCCCAAGAGTTAGCTTATCTGCCTCTAGTGCTAGCAGGGCCGTTGCTGCCAAGGCTCTTAAGCACAGGGGCCAGGATGAGAGTCAGGATGGTCAGGATGACAGTTGGGGTCAAGGACATTGAGTTTCTTGTCGATACTGGTGCCGAACATTCAGTAGTAACCACCCCAGTCACCCCCTTATCCAAAAAGACTATTGATATAATTTGGAGCCACGGGGGTTTCGGCAAAGCAAGCTTTCTGTTTGCCCTGGACCTGCACTGTCAGGGGGCATGAGGTAATTCACCAGTAATTCATCCTGCCTGGACTTTCTCCAGGCAGAGGGAGGGCAGGTGATAGAAGACGGATGGATCCAGTTGTCGGATGGAAGAATAGCCGTGCCACAACTGCTAGGAGCTGCAGTCATACTGGCTGTGCATGAGACCACTAGGCCAAGAGTCACTTGAAAAGTTGTTAGGCCGGTACTTCTACATCTCGCATCTTTCAGACCTTGCCTTAGAAACTCCATCTAGCTGTTTGGAGAGGTAGGCTACCGGTCTTGGCGAGGGCCCCACCATCTGGGTTAAAACTCCAACGGCCATTTTTTCTTTCTCTGACACATACAGTGTGAAAGGTTTTGTTAGGTCAGGTAGCCCCAGGGCTGGGGCCGACATGAGTTTCTCTTTTAACTCATGAAAAGCTTGTTGCTGTTGAGACCCCATTTGAAAAGTTCCTTGTCTCCTCACTTTGTGACTCCGTACAGGGGCTTAGCCAATACTGCAAAGTTTGGGATCCACAACCTGCAGAACCCTACAGCTCCTAAGAATTCTCTCACCTGCCTTCTGGTCTTAGGCTCTGGCAGGTTGCAAATGACTTGCTTTCTTTCTGATCCCAGGCTGCGCTCTCCCTGTCGGATAGTAAATCCCAGGTAACATACCTGCTATCTGCAGATCTGAGCTTCCTTCTTGGACACCTTATACCCATAGTCTTCCAGGTGCCGGAGCAGGGTACCCATTCCCTTGGCACACCTGACTGCCATGGGGTGTCCCAGCAGGAGGTTGTCGACGTACTGGAGCAGCACGAAGTCTAGGTCTCTGGGGGGAATTTTCTGGAGGTCTCGAGCCAGTGCCTCCCCGAAGATGGTGGGAGAGTTCTTGAACCCTTGGAGGAGCCGAGTCCAAGTGTACTGAGTGGTGACACCTGACTCCGGATCCTCCCACTGAAAGGCAAACAGTTTTTGGCTCTCAGGAGCTAGTCTGATGCTAAAGAAAGCATTTTTTAGGTCCAAGCAGGTGAATCAGCTGTCCTCAGCTGGCAGCAACCCCAACAATGTGTATGGGTTGGATGCAAAGTCATTTTGCTTGGTTGACCATATGCAAATCCTGTACTGGCCTGTAGTCCTTGGTCCTCAGCTTGGGAACAGGTAGGAGGGGAGTGTTCCATGGAGACTGACAAAGGACTATAATTCCAAAGGCCCTCAGATGCTTGAGATGGACCTGGATGCCCTCAAGGGCTTCTCTGGGGACCGGGTACTGCTTTTGCCTGACCAGCTGGGCCCCAGACTTAACTTCTATTAGTATGGGGGCCTGGTTGATTGCCAACCCTGGCGGGTTGTCTTCCTCCCACACCCTTGGCCACCACTTAGCCAGAGCTGGTCCTATCTCTTGGCCTGGCTCAGTTAAGAAGAGTCTCCATTCCTCCTCCCGAGGAACCATAAGGGCCATGATGACTCCCTTTCCAGGTAACTTTAGCTGTAAAGAGCCATGCTTTGTAAAAAAGATAGTGGGTCTCAGCTTGCTAAGTAGGTCCCTTCCCAGTAAAGGCAAGGGGCAGTCAGGCATGTACAGGAACTGGTGAATTACCTCATGTTCCCCGACAGTGCAGGTCCGGGGCAAACAGAAAGCTTGCTTTGCCGAAACCCCCGTGGCTCCGATTATATCAATAGTCTTTTTGGATAAGGGGGCGACCAGGGTGGTTACTACTGGATGTTCAGCACCAGTATCGACAAGAAACTCAACGTCCTTGCCCCCGACTGTCATTCTGACCATGGGCTCTTTGGGGGCACATGAGCCTAGTCCCCCTCAGTCCAGTAACCCTTCTGCCAGATTGAACAAGGCCCCTTCGTCCTTGTCTGAGGCCTCCTGCTCAGAGTCACCTTGTTTCCCTTTCAACTGGGGGCACTTGTCTTTCCAACATCCTATTTCCTTACAATAAGCACACTGGTTACGCTGCAAGCGTGGATGGCCAGACTGGGTATTTTTCCTGGGGCCCCCCTTTCTCGCCCCTTCGGGGGGGACCCCTCTATTGCTATGGCTAGCAGGTTGGCGTTTCGCTGGGCTTGGCGTTCACTCTCTCTGAAGTTCTCTCTGTGACTTACCGTATCTCTATTCACAAACACCTGGTTGGCTATCTCCAATAACTGAAGTATTTATGCCTGCAAACCCAGCCTGTTTATGTAGTTTTCTTCTAATGTCTTCTGCACTTTGACTAACTAAAGCCATGTTAATCATGCACTGGTTTTCAGGGCTGTTGGGATCAAAGGGAGTATATATACGATAGGCCTCACATAGTCTCTCGTAAAATTGTGCTGGACTCTCTTCCTTTCCTTGAATAACCTCAGATATTTTATTTATATTGGTGGCCTTCTGAGCTCTTTTCTTTAACCCTTCCAGGAGGGCTTCCCTCTACCAGTTTAGCTTTTGCATATCCTGTCTTTCATTTGGGTCCCACTGGGGGTCTGTTCCTGGTAACTGGGCCATCAAATACTCTTGGGGGTTTTTGTAATCAGCCGGAACATGTTCCTCTAGCCACTTAGTTGTTGCTTGGAGCACCCTTTGCCGTTCATCCATGTTAAACAGGCACATGAGCAACTGGTGGCAATCAGCCTAAGTAGGGTTGTGGGTCTGGATAATAGTTTGGAGCAAATCAATTATAGCTTGAGGCTTTTCAGTATAGGATGGGGTATTGTTTTTCCAATTGAGGAGATTGGCAGAGGTGAAGGGTTGGTACACAAAGGCACGCCTTTCCACCATATGCCCGTCCTCATTTACCCCAGTATACCGTTGCTCTCTCAGGGGTATTTGTATCCCAGTTTTAGACCTCAAATGGGCTACCAAGGGAGGAGTTTCTCCTGAGGTCTCGCATCCTTTCTTTTCTACTCTAGGTGGCCTAGGGGTATGTAGGCCTTGTGGAAGCTTGGGCACAGTGGGCTCAGGAGTGGGAGGCCTTCTTTCTTGGTGAAAGGAGGGGCCACTGGCGCTGCTTCTTGCCATGAATCCTTTGATATTGGGTCAGACAGGACTTTAGGTGCCGACTTCCCTTGGTGGGTGAAGCGGGATTCTTCCTTGGCTGTCTGTCCCTTTGCCACTAGTACTGCTGCTGCCTGTCCTCTTAACCACTGTGGGGGTCTAAAACCAGCTGTAACCAAGTGTCTATGTATGGAAACTGGTCTGGGTTTTCTGGCTTACCAGTTACCTTGTGCCATACCTTTGAAACAAGGGACCTGTCTAGGCTTCCTTCTGATGGCCAACCCACTTCTAATGCTGGCCAATCTATCTCACACGAGATCCTAAGTTTTCCTGGGGTCATAGTAACCCCATAATCTCCATTAAAACCTTTTTTGAAATTCTTTAACATAGTTCCTAATGGAGTGGGCTTACTTTGCGTCTCACCCATCTCCACCCCCACACAAGACAAAAACGACACTCACGACACAAGAAGGGAAAGGGTAAAGGGGTCACCCACTCGCCTCAGCAGTCACTGGCCGCTTCCCTCGCGGGAATCTCGGATCCTCTTAGCTTAGGCAGGCTGGTACCAGGCGCCAGCACGAACTGCCATTAGCCATGTGAGGTATCCTACGGAACTGCAGCTTGGGGCTCAACACTCACTTTGGATGGCGACCACTGTCCATCCAGTGCCCGTCTAAAACAAGCATTCACTCACTTTCACTTTCCTTTTTTTCAAACAAGCCAAGCCAAATCATAATCAAAACTGAGACCAAAGTGCCGATAAGGGCACACCGTGGGTGATCAGGCCATGCTTCCACTCAAATGGAGTGGGTAAGTTCCCAGGACTGGTCCTACCATATTCCAGATGCCCGGACTCCAAGCGCCAGTTCCTTCCTGGTGTTCAGCTGCTGCATTGATCCTCCGCAGGGGCCTGCCGTGCACCGCTGTGATAAGGTGTTCCACGAGGGCAAATGCCTACCCAGGAGCGCTTTCAGGATCCACGTTGCTCAAACTGGCTGGAGTCCCCTGCAGGGATGCTCCACAGGGCAGGCCTAAGCCACCTAAGGGGGTGCCTCGACCATCGTTAATCACCTCGCTTCCCGGTCAGGGAACCAAGAAATGTAAGGAAGAGACTTTATTCGGTCAGGAGCATTGGCAGATTTGTGTCTCAAGAACAAAGCCCCCCCTAAGAAAGAGTTCCTGGCCCTTTTAAGGGCTTACAACTCTAAGGGGTCCACGTGAAAGGGTCGTGATAGATTGAACAAGCATGGGGTACATGACTAGGTGGGGGTGGTGGGCAAGGCAAGTGTTTCTCCATACCATTGTCTGTGATCTATAGATATCACAAGCGGTTAGGGTGTGGGTTAATCTTTAACCTACAGGCCTGGCCAGTGGTGCCGATCAGTCTGTTATTTTTCAGTTTTTACTTCCTCCTTTTCTTTGGAGACAGGGGACAGTAGGAGAAATGGCCTCTCTCCTCAATTTCAGCCACTCCCTTGTGGGAACTCCCTTACTGCTGATTTTTGAGAGATTCCAGTCATGGTTAGACAGGACAAAACACTCAGGCACATCATAGTCAAAAATCTTGAAATCCAAAGAGAATATCTTGCAAGCACAAATAGAAAAATGACTTGTCACATATAAGGGAACTCCAGTAAGATTAAGAGTTGACTTCTCATCAGAAACAAGAGAGCCCAGCAGACAGCTAAAATCATATTTAATGGTAAAAGACTGAATACCTTCCACCTAAGATCAGGAACAAAACAAGAGCGTCTGCTCTTGCTCCTTCTATTCAATACCATATTAGAAGTTCTAGCCACGGTAATTAGGCAAGAAAAAATAGGCATTCAGGGCCGGATGCAGTAGCTTACGCCTGTAATCCCAGCACTTTGGGAGGCCGAGGCAGGTGGATCACGAGGTCAGGAGTTCGAGACCAGCCTGATTAACACGGTGAAACCCCGTCTCTACTAAAAATACAAAAAAATTAGCCAGGCGTGGTGGCGGGTGCCTGTAGACCCAGCTACTCGGGAGGCTGAGGCAGGAGAATGGCATGAACCCGGGAGGCGGAGCTTGCAGTGAGCCGAGATCGCGCCACTGCACTCCAGCCTGGGCGACAGAGTGACACTCCGTCTCAAAAAAAAAAAAAAGAAATAATTTTTTTAAAAGTTAGCTCAAAATTTGCTGGGTGCGGTGGCTCATGCCTATAATCCCAGCACTTTGGGAGGCTGAGGTGGGCAGATCATCTGAGGTCAGGAGTTCAAGACCAGCCTGGCCAACATGGTGAAGCCTCATCTCTGCTACAAATACAAAAATTAGCCGGTGTGGTGGTGCATGCCTGTGATCCCAGCTACTCAGGAGGCTGACGCAGGGAGAATTCCTTGAACCCAGGGAAGGGAGATTGCAGAGAGCTGAGATCGTGCTGCTTCACTCCAGCCTGGGTGACAGAGCATGACTCTGTCTCCAAAATAAATAAATATATATGTAATTAAATATACATATATACACACACACAATGTATTTATATATATATATATATATGTGTATACACATGCACACATGGCCAATAAGCACAATGAAAAGATGCTTAAAATCTGTATTAATTTCTGATTGCTGCTGTAACGAATTACCATACATTTACTGGCTTGAAACAACACCACAAAATGTCTTACAGTTCTGTAGGGCAGAATTCTCATCAGGCTAATATCAAGGTGTCAGCAGGGCTGCCTTCCTTGTGGAGAATCTGTTTTCCTTGCCTTTTGAAGCTTCTACAGGTAGCCTGCATTCCTTGGTATGTGGCCATTTCCTCCATCTTTTCCTTTTTCTTTTTTTTGAGGCAGAGTCTTGCTATGTCGCCCAGGCTGTAGTGCAATGGCGCAATCTCGGCTCACTGCAAGCTCCGCCTCCCGGGTTCACGCCATTCTCCTGCCTCAGCCTCCCAAGTAGCTGGGACTACAGGCGCTCGCCACCAGGCCCGGCTAATTTTTTGTATTTTTAATAGAGATGGGGTTTCACTGTGGTCTCGATCTCCTGACCTCGTGATCTGCCCGCCTCGGCCTCCCAAAGTGCTGTGATTACAGGCGTGAGCCACTGCGCCCGGCCACTTTTTCTTCTTCTTTTTTTTTTTTTCTTGAGATGGAGTTTTGCTCTTGTTGCCCATGCTGGAGTGCAATGGCGAGATCTCTGCTCACTGCAACCTCTGCCTCCTGGGTTCAAGCAATTCTCCTGCCTCAGCTTCCCGAGTAGTTGGAATTATAGGCATGTGCCACCACGCCCGGCTAATTTTTGTATTTTTAGTAGAGACGGGGTTTCACCATGTTGGCCAGACTGGTCTCAAACTCTTGGCCTCAGGTGGTTCGCCCGCCTAGGTCTCCCAAAGTGTTGGGATTACAGGCATGAGCCACTGTGCCCGGCCAGCACTTCCTCCATCTTTAAAGCCAGCACTGCATCATCTTCAAATCTTTCTCTATCACCCCTGCTTCACATTTCCTTTTCATCCCTTGTCATATTTTCTTCACTGATTCTCCTGCATCCTCTTTTATTTTTAAGAACTCCTTTGACTATATTGCCCCCCTCAATAATCCAGGATAATCTCCCCATTTCAAGATCCTGAATCACAACTGCAATGTATCTTTTGCCATATAAGGTAACATATTCACAGGTTCTAGGGATTAGGAGGTGAACATCTTTGGGAGCTTATTGTTCTGCCTGTCAAAACATATTTATCTAAAGCATATAAAAACATAATTATTTATTAGGAAAATGCAAATCAACCACAATGAGATCCAACCTCACATCCACTAGGATGTTATATTAAAAAATACAGACAAGGGGCCAGGCACGGTGGCTCACACTTGTAATCCCAGCACTTTGGGAGGCTGAGATGGGTGATCCCTTGAGGTCAGGAGTTTGAGACCAGCCTGGTCAAAATGGTGAAACCCCATCTCTACTAAAAATACAAAAATTAGCTGGGTGTGGTGGCACACACCTGTAGTCCCAGGTACTTGGGAGGCTGAGGTGGGAGAATCACTTGGACCCGGGAGGCAGAGGCTGCATTGAGGTGAGATCGCACCACTGCACTCCAGTCTGGGCCAGAGCAAGACTTCATGTCAAAAAAATAAATACATAAAATATAGATAAGGCAGAGAGTGGTGGCTCATGCCTGTAATTCCAGCAATTTGGGAGGCTGAGGTGGGTGGATCATTTGAGGCCAGGAGATCTAGACCAGCCTGGCCAACATGGAAAAACCCTGTCTCTACTAAAAATACAATAAAAAAATAGCCAGGTGTGGTGGTGCACACCTGTAATCCCAGCTACTGTGGAGACTGAGGTGCAAGAATCACTTGAACCCGGGAGGTGGAGTTTTTTTTGCAGTGAGCCGAGATGGTGCCACTTCACTCCAGCCTGGGCAACAGATCGAGACCCTCTCTCAAAAAAATATATAGACAATAACAAGGGTTAGAGACAACTTGGAGAAATTGGGAAACTCATACATTGCTGGTGGGATTGTAAAATGTTGCAATGACTTTGGAATATAGTTTAATAGCTCCTCAGAATGTTAAACTTAGAGTTACCACATGACCCAACAATTCTACCCCTAGGTATACACTCAAGATAAATGAAAACATATGTCCACTCAAAAATTCATACACAAATGTTCAGGGCAGCATTATTTATAATAGCCAAAAAGTGGAAACAATCCAAATGTTCATTTACCAATGAATGTATAAATAAGATATGGTATGTCCATACAAGAAATATTAATTGGCAATATAAAGGAGTGAGGTACTGGCACAGGCTACAACATAGAACCTCAAAAACATTGTGCCTTGTGAAGGAAATCACAAAAGACCACATATTGTATGATTCAATATTTAGGAAATGAGAATAAGCATATCCATAGAGATGGTGTGTTAATGGTTGCCAAGGGCTGGAGGAGTAGAGCTAAAGGTTGTGGGGCAGACTCTGTGACCATGCCTGCAGTCTCAGCTACTCTGGAGTCTGAGGCAGGAGGCTCGCTTGAGTCCAGGAGTTCGGGCTATAGTGTGCTATGCTGATTGGGTGTTCACACTAACTTTGTGATCAATACGGTGACCTCTCAGGACTGGGCACCACCAGATTGCCTAAGGAGGGGTGAATCTACCCACGCTGGAAACACAGCAGGTCAAAACTCCTGTGCTGCTCAGTAGTGGTATCACAACTGTGAATAGCCACTGCACTCCAGCCTGGGCAATATAGCAAGATCCCATCTCTCTAAAAAAAGGCTATAGGGTTTATTCATTCATTCATTCATTCATTCATTCATTCATACATTCATTGAGACAGGGTCTTGCTCTGTTGCCTAGCCTGGAGTGCAGTGGTGTGATCAGGACTCACTGTAACATCCACCTCTCCCGCTCAAGTGATTCTTCTGCCTCAACCCCTGAAGTACCTAGACTACAGGTGTTTGCCACCATGTCAGGCTACATTTTTATTTTTTATTTTTATTTTTATTTTTTTGAGATGGAGTCTTGCTCTGTCACCAGGCTGGAGTGCAGTGGCACGATCACGGCTCACTGCAACCTCTGCCTCTTGGGTTCAAGCGATTCTCGTGGCTCAACCTCCCGAGTAGCTGGGATTACAGGCACGTGCCATTGAACCCAACTAATTTATGTATTTTTAGTAGAGATGGGGTTTCACCATGTTGGCCAGGATGGTCTCGATCTCCTGACCTTGTGATCCGCCCACCTCGGCCTCCCAAAGTGCTGGGATTAAAGGCGTAAGCCACCGTGCCCAACCTTTATTTTTTACTTTTAGGAGAGACAGGGTCTCACTATGTTGCCCAGGCTGGTCTGGAACTCCTGGGCTCAAGTGATCCTCCTGCTTCAGCCTCCCAAAGTGTTGGGATTACAGATGTGAGCCACTGTGACTGGCATGGGGTTTCTTTTAGGGAGACAAAAATGTTCTAAATTTACAATGGGATGACGATTGCACAGTCCTGTGAATATACTAAAACCAAGTGTACACTTTAAATGGATGAATTTTATGGTATGTAAACTATATATATAATATCTCAATATGTCTATTAAAAAGTTATTAAAAGATTGCAATACATTAACTACCCATGATCTCCTGTATTTCAAACAAAAGGTCTGAAAGTTGTTTCAGAAAAATACAGGTTACATGGTTTTGGTTTTTTGTTGTTGTTCTGATTCTTAACATGAATTTATGTATTTTGTTTACATTCGAGTAGCTAAATTTTTCTTTCTTTCTCTTTTCTTTTAGTTTTTTTGTTTGTTTGTTTGTTTGTTTTTGAGACGGAGTCTGGCTCTGTTGCCCAGGCTGGAGTGCAGTGGCACAATCTTGGCTCCCTGCAAGCTCCCCCTCCCGGGTTCACGCCATTCTCCTGCCTCAGCCTCCCAAGTAGCTGGGACTACAGGTGCCCGCCACCATGTCCAGCTAATTTTTTTTGTATTTTTAGTAGAGATGGGGTTTCACCATGTTAGCCAGGATGGTCTCGATCTCCTGACCTCGTGATCCGCCTGCCTGGGCCTCCCAAAGTGCTGGGATTACAGGCGTGAGCCACCGTGCCTGGTCTAGTATTTTTTTTTTAATTTTTAGTTTCAGGGGTGGCCCAGAGCAGTGGCTCATGCCTGTAATCCCAACACTTTGGGAGGCCGAGGTGAGTGGATCACTTGGGCCCAGGAGTTCAAGACCAGACTGGACAAAATGGTGAAACCCCAACTCCACTAAAAATACAAACATTAGCTGGGCATGGTGGTGGGCACCTGTAATCCCAGCTACTCGGGAGGCTGAGGCAGGAGGCAAAGGTTGCGATGAGCCGAGGTGGCGCCATTGCACTTCAGCCTGTGCAACAGAGCGAGACTCCGTCTCAAAAAAAAAAAAAGTTCAGGGGTACATGTGCAGTTTTGTTACATAGATAAACGTGTGTGATGGGGGTTTGTTGTACAGATTATTTCATCCCCCAGGTATTAATGGTAACCATTAGTTATTTTTCCTGATCCTCTCCCTCCTCCCATCCTCCAATCTCCAATAGGCCCCGGTGTGTATTGTTCCCCTCTATGTGTTCATATGTTCTCATCATTTAGCTCCCACTTATACTGAGAACATGCAGTACTTGGTTTTCTGTTCCTGCGTTAGTTTGTAAAGGATAATGGTCTCCAACTCCATCCATGTACCTGCAAAGGACATGATCTCATTCTTTTGTATGGCTGTAGCTAAGCTTTTCACAAAGAGCTTAAATAACATACTGAAGGTGAGGAAGCAGGTAGTAGCAGTCAGACTTGAACCCAGGCTGCCTAGCACCAGAGTTTGGAGTCTTACCCAATTCTCCATATTGGCTCAGGGCTTCTGCCATGTTTTCAGCCTAGCTTTGTCCACTGCCCTTCTTCACCTTCCATCCTTCCCCATACCCTTGCAAGCCTCCCGCCCCCAAGGTTCATTAAGGCAGACTCCAGAGCCACGTACTGTTCACAGCTCCCGAAAAGTACCCAAGGCTTTTCACGCCTGGCTGTATTTGTCATGATAGAACCTCTGCATGAAAGGCGAGGGGGTCTGTGGGGCAGGCGACTATCCATGACATTATTGTCCTTACAGCCCAGAACGATAAAGGCTAGGGGATTGAAGAGGCGGAGAAAGCGGTTAGGGACTCTCCATAGAAATTGTCTCAGCCCCGCCCCCTAAATTCACTTTCTAGCCGCAGCTCCTTGAATTTACGTCCGAGCCACGCCTCCAATTAAACTGTCTCCGCACCCTCATCTCAAGTAATCCCCAAAGCTCCACCTCCTTAAATAATCTTGGGCCCGGCCATTTGAACACCTCCAGACCTTACCTTCCTATCTCCCTTTAATAAAGTGCAGAAAACATTTCTCAAATAACACCTTTAGGATTATCTCCAAATATGGTCACACACAGGCAAACTCCATTCGGCCCACCCTGGAGAATGCTACTTCAAAATTTGGCTCCTGTGGGGAACATCGCACACCAGGGCCTGTCGTGGGGTGGAGGGAGTGGGGAGGGATAGCATTAGGAGATATACCTAATGTAAATGACGAGTTAGTGGGTGCAACACACCAACACGACACATGTATACCTATGTAACAAACCTGCACGTTGTGCACATGTACCCTGGAACTTAAAGTATAATAATAATTACAAAAATTTGGCTCCCGAACTTTCCAGAGCACACTTTAATTAGCCTCTAACCCTCAACCCATTCCTGACATCGCAAGCCCCGCCCCCATGGGACTATAGGCTCCATCCCTGTGTCTCACATTTCAGGCCTGCCCCTTCGCTGCGTGCTCGCCCCCAGCACTCTCCAGGCCTCGCCCCCTCGGAAAGGACCCTCAAGGCCCCGCCGGCCAGAACAGGGATCCAGCTCCAAATTCTCAACTAATCTGGCCCTCGCCTACTGCGATAACCCTCAAGGAATATTCTAGGATAACCCCAAGGCTCCTCCCCTTCGAAGCATCCTCCGATCCCCGCCCTCCCAAATCGCGCCCCTTGGCCCCACCCAAGGCAGGGCAGTAGCTGCTGACCCCCCAGGCCTGCTCCTCTGAACCCAGCTCCTCTCCGAACCTGCCCCCTGGGAGGCCCCACCCGGTCACACACCCTCCTTCCGGCGCAGGCGCAATGTGGCGCCCGCCCTGTGTACTAGCGCCGCCACATCGACCGCAGCTCTCGCCGCCAGGGGGCGCGCGTCCAGCCGCGCCAGGAGCTGCCGGAAGCGGGGGCACGCGGGCAGTAGGGGTCCAGGCCTGCGCGCAAGAGGGGACAGGTCAACGCCGACCCTCGGCCTCGGCCAACCCCATGCTTCCGGACGCTCAAAGACTAGAAATGCCCCTCAGGATACCCGGCGACCCCTGGCCACTCCCTCGATAGTTTCGGAGGTCACTGCTGTCCCTCCCCTCTCACGCGATTCCCGACCATCGGGGGTAGCCGGTGCACCCCCAGCCTGCTCCCACGGTGTCACTGGAGATCGCTGTTTGACTGCAATAGTCCTAGACACCTCCGAACACCCCGTGAGGTCCTCGACTGCCCCCTAATCACCCTGGATGCCCAACTCTTCACCCACGATATCTCAGGGGACCCATTTCCCCCAGATATCCTGGGAGAACACGGCCTGACCCCGTAGCCCTGGGGCCCCCAATTCCCCCTATAGGTATCCTAGGCAACTGCTGCTACCCCCATGAATTCCCTCAGAGGGCGCGTTCCCCCCATGGCCCACATACCTCCAGAGTCCCCCTCCACAGGTCCCCAGGGGCCGGGGGGGACACCCTGAACCTCCTTCACTGCTCCTCCCAATTCTTGTTGAAACTTCCACACCTGAATCTGGAGAGGGCAGCTTCCAATCTGGGGCTCCAGGTTTTAAGAACCTGTGGATGTGAGAGTGAGGTGCTTACACACCGTGAAGGAGAGCTTGAGGCTATGTAGCTCCATGGATGGGAGGGTCTTGCAGACTGGGGCATTGTCCAAGGGCTGAGAACAGATGGACGGTGAGGGGAGGCATCCAAGCACCAGGTAGAATCTACTAACATCCATCAGGGAGCTTGCCAACTGGATGGGAAACTGCTTCCAGTCTGGGAGGTATTCAGGCTTGGGGAATCATGAACGAATGAAGGGGTCCAAGGACGTCCTCAGGGGATGTGAATTACAGGGGTAGGGGCCCAGGATGCTGGATAGGTGTTTACTGAGAGAGCTGACACCAGCAGGGCCGAAATTCCAGGGCCAGAGAGTAGTGCATGTGTCACTGAGGCTGCTGGCAGGGTTAGGGTTGTAGAGAGGATGCAGACATGAGGGAGGAACTCCAGCCACTGCATTGTCTGACACCTCAATGTACCTCTCTGGGAAGTGGGGGTGATGAGATATGCATGGTAAGATTGTCAAGAGAGTTCGGAACAAAGCTTCCAAATTGCTGGTGTTGTGCCAAGCCAAGCTATTTGGTAGCAGTGTTGGTGCTTATCTTTAATATTGATTACAATGACACTATGGGGGAGCAAACCCTCACTTAGCCTTGCCCCACTGTGGATTCAAATCAATGCCCTTCTTAGCCTCGTCCATTTGTGAATACAACCCAATTACCCAGCTGGGCCTGGTGGGTCATGCCTGTAATCCCAGCACCTTGGGAGGCAGAGGTGGGCGGAGTTTGAGACCAGCCTGGCCAACATGATGAAAACTTGTCTCTACTAAAACTCCAGAAATTAGCCGGGCTTGGTGGTAGGTGCCTTTAGTCTCAGCTACTCTGGAGGCTGAAGCATGAGAATTGCTTGAACCCAGGAGATGGAGGTTGTAGTGAGCCGAGATCCCACTACTGCACTCCAGCCTGGGTGACAGAGCGAAACTCCGTCTCAAAAAAAAAAAAATCATTAAAAAAAACTCCAATTACCCCTTTTAGCCTCACGTAATTCAAGGATTAAGTCAATTTCTCTCACAGCCCCACCCAATTCATTAATTTAACAAAAGATTGTATTTATTTATTTATTAGAGACAAAGTCTTGCTACATTGGCTAGGCTGGTCTCAAAATTCTGGCCTTAGTGATCTTCTTACCTTGGCCTCCCAAAGTGCTGGAATTACAGGAGTGAGTCATCATGCCCAGCCTGTTTTGAGAATTTATATTTTATTTTTTTAAAGACAGGGTCTTGCTCTGTCACTGAGGGTGGAGTGCAGTGGCATGATCACAGCTCATTGTAACCTCGAAGTCTTGGGCTTAAGTAATCCTCCTGCCTCAGCCTCCCAAGTAGCTGGACTACAGGTGCATGCACGACACCCAGCTATTTTAAGTTTTGAAGGGGTTGAGATATAATTGACTTCAATTTGATAGGTTTTGAATATGTTTATATCAATGAAACGATCACTACAGTGAAGATACTGAACAGGCTGGGTGTAGTGGCTCACCTTTGTAATCCTAGCACATTGGGAGGGAGAGGTGGGAGGATTTTTTGAAGCCAGGAGTTTAAGACCAGCCTGGACAACATAGTGAGCCCCCCCGCCCCAGTCTCTACAAAAAATGTAAAAAATTTGCCAGGCATTGTGGCACATATGTGTAGTCCTATCTGCTCAGGAGGATCCCTTGAGCCCAGGAGTTTGAGGTTACAATGAGCTATGATTGTGCCACTGCAATCCATCCTGCATGACAGAATGTGACCCTGTCACTTAAAAAAAAAAAAAATACTGAGTATAACTATCTCTGCCAAAAGTTTTCTCCTGCCCTTTGTATTTCCTCTTTCCTGCCCTTTTGGCCCACTCCCTCCAGGCAACTACTAATCTACTTTCTGTCACTGTATATCAGTTTGCATTTTATTAGATTTTTATATAAATGAAATCATACAGCATGTGCTTTTTTGGAGCGTGGGTCTAGTTTCTTTTACTGTAATTATTTTTGAGATTCATCCAAATCCTTCATTGTTTTTTATTGCTGAGTTGTATTCCCCTGTATGAGTATACCATAGTTTGTTCATTTATTCACCTATTTTTTTCATTGAAAATTGTTTTCTTTTTAAGAGATAGGGTCTCACTATGTTGCCCAGGCTGGTCCCGAACTCCTGGGCTCAAGCAATCCTCCTGCCTCCACCTCCAGCCTCCCAAAGTGCTGGGATTACAGGTATTAGCATTTTTAAAATAGAGACAATGTTTCTATGTTTTTAAAATGGAGACAATCTTTCACTATGTTGTCAAGGCTGGTCTCCAACTCCTGAGCTCAAGCGATCTTCCCACCTCAGCCTCCCAAAGTGCTGCGATTACTGGCCTCATTCAACTATTAATGGACATTTGGGTTATTTCCAGTTTTTGGATATTAACAAATATTATGGACTGAATTGTGTCCACCCATAAATATATATATTTTTTGTTGTTGTTGTTTTGTTTTGTTTTTTTGAGAGAAGTCTCGCTCTTATTCCCCAGGTTTGAGTGCAATGGCTCGATCTCCGCTCACTGCAACCTCTGCCTCCCAGGCTTAAATGATTCTCCTGCCTCTGCCTCCCAAGTAGCTGGGATTAAGTCACCTGACACCATGCCCGGCTAATTTTTGTATATTTTAGTAGAGATGGGGTTTCACCATATTCGCCAGGCTGGTCTTGAACTCCTGAACTCAGGTGATCCACCCACCTTGGCCTCCCAAGGTGCTGGGATTACAGGCGTGAGCCACTGCGCCCAGCCATAAATATATATGTTAAAGCCCTAACCTCCAATGTGACTGTATCTGAAGATAGCTTCTTTAGGAGGCAATTAAGGTAAAATGAGGTCATTAAGGTGGAGCCCTAACCAGATAGGACTGTGACCTTATAAGAAACAGAAGAGAGAGATCTCTGCCTCTCTCTGTGTGTGTCTCTCTCACGCCTTTACTCTCCTTCACTCTCTTAATTCCATGTGAGGACACAGCAAGAAGGCAAGCATCTGCAACCCAAAAGGAGAGACCTCACCAGGAACCAAATTGGCTACCACCTTGATCGTGGACTTTCCAGCTTCCAGAACTGTGAGAGAAACTTATGTTGTTTAAACCACCCAGTCTATGATATTTTGTTACAGTAGTTCTAAATGAATAAGACAGGAAATAAAGCTGCTATGAATATTTGTAAGACAAGGCTGTGTAAATGTATGCTTTCTTTTAGATAAATACGCAGGAGTGGAATGGCTGGCTCATATGTGTACGCTTAATTTTTAAAGACACTACCAAACTGTTTTCTAAAGTTGCAGGCCGGGCGCAGGTGGCTCACGCCTGTAATCCCAGCACTTTGGGAGGCCAAGGCGGGCCTCGCCTGTAATCCCAGCACTTTAGGGAGTTCGAGACCAGCCTGACTAACATGAAGAAACCCTGTCTCTACTAAAAATACAAAATTAGGGGGGCGTGGTGGTGCATGCCTGTAATCCCAGCTACTCAGGAGGCTGAGTCAGGAGAATCACTTGAACCCGGGAGGCAGAGGTTGCAGTGAGCCGAGATCGTGCCATTGCACTTCAGCCTGGGGAACAAGAGCGAAACCCTGTCTCTAAATAAATAAATAAAGTTGCAATATCATTTTACATTTCCACCGGCGGTATACGAGTTCCATTTCCTCCATATCTTCAGCAACAGTTGATATTGTCAGGCTTTTAAATTCTAACTAGGACCTTCAGTTAACAGAGTGCGGCGCCTGCAGCAGAGTGAGGCCAAGCACTCCTCCTGGCTCCTACAGCCAGGCCTCCTTGCTGGCCTCCAGGTAGATCACAGCGCGGATCCGGGAGCCAGGCACGGGACCCGCCAGCCTCAGCCTCCAGGGCCTGGGCGGGCCGCCAGGTGAGCGCGCCCCAGAGCTCAAAATTCGTAGCTGGCTGCCCTGCGTCCACCCGGCGGACTACTGGCCATGGAGCCGCGCACAGGGGACGCCGCGGACCCTAGGGGGAGCAGAGGAGGTACAGGGATTGGGGTCGTTGGGGAAGGACAGGGCGAGTCGCCACCACCCTCGTCCCGCCTGTCTGCTCCACACCTTTTCCTTCTGACAGGTGGTAAACAGAGCGGCTCTGGCGCCCAAGTGGCGGTGGCAGGGGGCAGGGGCCCAGCGATGGAGGCTGGGCTGGAGGTTCCCTACCCACACCCACACATGAGCAAAAGGGCCGCGCACCAGACCAGGGGAGGGGCTCTCAGGAGTCTCCAGGGAGATGTGCAGATGTGCGGGGAGGGGTCTGCCCGTGGTCACTGGGGACACCTGGGCACTCAGGGTCTGTAGTGAGCTGGGGGGAGGGGAGCTGGGGGCCCCTGGGGACCTGTGGAGGGGGACTCTGGAGGTATGTGGGCCATGGGGGGAACGGGCCCTCTGAGGGAATTCATGGGGGTAGCAGGGGTTGCCTAGGATACTTAGACGGGGAATTGGGGGTTCCGGGGCTACGGGGTCAGGCCGTGTTCTCCCAGGATATCTGGGGAAACGGGGTCCCCTGAGATATTGCGGGCGAAGAGTTGGGCATCCAGGGTGATTAGGGGGCAGTCAAGGACCTCACGGGGTGTTCGGAGGTGTCCAGGACTATTACAGTCAAACAGCGATCTCCAGGGACACCGTGGGAGCAAGCGGGGGTGCACCGGCTACCCGCGACGGTCGGGGATCGCGTGAGAGGGGAGGGACAGCAGTGACCTCCGAAACTATCGAGGGAGTGGCCAGGGGTCGCCGGGTATCCTGAGGGGCATTTCTAGGTCTTCGGGCGTCCAGAAGCATGGGGGTTGGCCGAGGCCGAGGGTCGGCGTTGACCTGTCCCCTCTTGCGCGCAGGCCGCGGCCCCTCCCCGCTCGCGGGCCCTAGCGCCCGGCAGCTCCTGGCGCGGCTGGACGCGCGCCCCCTGGCGGCGCGAGCTGAGGTCGACGTGGCAGCGCTAGTACGCAGGGCGGGCGCCACATTGCGCCTGCGCCGGAAGGAGGGTGCGTGACTGGCGCAGGGCCTCCGCTGGGGGAGGGTTCGGAGAGGAGCTGGGTTCAGTGGGGCAGGCCTGGGGGGTCAGCAGCTACTGCCCTGTTTTGGGTGGGGCCAAGGGGCGCGACTTGGGGGGGCGGGGATCGGAGGGTGCTTCGAGTGGGAGGAGCCTTGGGGTTATTCTAGCATATTCCTTGAGGGTTATCGCAGTAGGCGAGGGCTAGATTAGATGAGAGTGCGGAACTGGATCCCCGTTCTGGCGGCGGCCCCTTTTGATGAGGGTCCTTTTTGAGGAGGCAGGGGCTGGAGAGTGCTTAGGGGGCGAGCACGCAGCGAAGGGGCAGGCCTGAAATGTGAGTCACGGGGGGGTGGAGCCTATAGCCCATGGGGGCGGGGCTTGAGATGTCAGGAATGGGATGAGGGTTAGAGGCTAATTAGAGGGCATGCTATGGAAGGTTCAGGAGCCAAATTTTGGAGTAGCATTCTCCAGGGTGGGCCGAATGGTGTTATTTGAGGGATGTGTTCTGCGTGTTATTAGAGAGAGATAGGAAGGCCTGGGAGATTATTCACATGGCTGAGCCCAGGATTGTTTATTAAGAAGGTGGGGTCAGAACAGTTATTTGTTTGGGCTGAGAGCCTTTAAGATTACTTGAGGGGATGGTGCGTAAATGGTGGGCCAGTTTGTGTATGAGCTGCAGGGGCGAGGCAAGTAGATGAGGCTAGAATGTTAACTCAGGGAACAGGTCCTAGGTAGTTTCCATGGCATGTCCCCCCACAGCCCTCTCCACCGCTTTTATCTCCCAGCTGTTAGCGTGCTGGACTCTGCGGACATAGAGGTCACAGACAGTCGCCTGCCTCATGCCACTATTGTGGATCACCGGCCCCAGGTACCATCTCATCCTTCTATCGGAGGCCACCTGCCTCAGGGCAAACTATGTACACCTGTGTCCTTTATTCCAGCACCGTTGGTTAGAGACATGTAACGCGCCTCCCCAAGTGATCCAGGGTAAGGCACGTAGTGCTCCGAAGCCATCTCAGGCCTCTGGTTATTTCTCTGTGGAGCTGGTCCGCGGTTACGCAGGCTTTGGCCTCACCTTAGGTGGGGGCCGGGATGTAGCTGGGGACACTCCGCTGGCCGTGCGCGGGCTGCTGAAGGATGGCCCAGCACAGCGCTGTGGTCGTTTGGAGGTGAGCCCTGAAGCCCCTTCCACTGGTAGGTGCTATCCCTGCCTTTGTTGGGGTGCTCTCCTTTTGCCTTTCCAAAACGACTCCATTGCACTCTTCCAGGTCGGGGACCTCGTGCTCCACATCAACGGAGAGTCAACGCAGGGCCTCACCCATGCCCAGGCTGTGGAACGGATCCGAGCTGGAGGCCCCCAGCTCCACCTGGTTATTCGTCGGCCTCTGGAGACCCACCCTGGCAAGCCTCGAGGGGTGGGAGAGCCCCAAAAAGGAGTTGGTGGGTTTCCCAGGGGAGAGAAGTCAGAGTTCAGTGAGGAGAAGGGAGAGGTTCACAGAGTGGAGAAGCTGAGATTCTGGGTGGGAAGGGTTTGGTGGTCTCTGTGGGGAGGGTCTGCAAGAGGTCATGGTATTCTCACAAGTAGGGGCAGGGAGGGGCATAGGGTCACAGGATAGGAATAACGCAGGGGCAGGGAGGGGTGTCAGTCCCGAGGATAGGAATTTCAGAGGGTCGGTTTTCCAGGTACTGGGGGGAGAGAAGGGAAGGGGTCTAGGATAAAAGCAAGTGTTTGGAAGGAAGGGTCTTAATTCTCAGAGGGGAAGGCAGAGTGGATCTTAGCCGGGGGAAAATGGGATGGGGATCCAGAGGGTAGGGGGTCTAGTTCTGAAAAACAAAGGGTCGGTGGTTTGGGAGTCAACGGAGGTGGGATGAGAGAGGAGAGAGCAGGGGATCCTAGATGAGAGGGGTTTGATTTCCTTTGGAGATTGTGGGAAATGATTTCTGAAGGGCATGTTGTGGATCCAGGAGGGGAGGGGTCTCGGTAAAGGAGGTGTCGGGGTTGTGAGGGGTGGTGCCGATCCCAGAAAGCCTCGAGGGGAGATTTCTCTAAGGGCCAGGGTCTCATCTCCCGCAGCCTTTGGGTTCTGCTGTCCACCCTCAACCAAAGGCCTGGATTTCCCTTCCCTACTTCACCACCCAATCTAATCCGTAGTCCCGTCATGGCCAGATCGCAGCCCAGATCCTGGAGGGCCGGAGGTAACGGGGTCTCGCAGCAGCAGCACTTCCCTAGTTCAGCACCCTTCATCCCGGACGACGCTCAAGAAGACCCGGGGCAGCCCGGAGCCTAGTCCAGAGGCGGCCGCCGATGGCCCCACGGTTTCTCCTCCTGAGCGCCGCGCTGAGGATCCCAACGACCAGATCCCGGGTTCCCCGGGGCCCTGGCTAGTGCCCAGCGAGGAACGGCTCTCGCGGGCCCTAGGGGTCCGGGGGGCAGCGCAGCTCGCTCAGGAGATGGCAGCCGGAAGGCGGAGGCACTGAGCCTACCTCTGACAGCGCGGGGCTCACTAGTTACCGCCCGACCTGGATCCGGCGCGTGTGGCCGCCGGGCACTTGGCACCTCCCCGAGAGCTTCCACTTGGTTTGGTCCCCCCACCGGCTGCGCAGTGGCTCTGCCCACACTCCCCTCGCAGCGTCAGTGGTACGACCCTTCCAGCCGGCTAGCCTGCGCTTCTGGTTCTGGGAGGGGGAGGTAATAAAATGGTTCGATCCGGTCTTGACTTGCCAGGCGCTCGAGGCGGGGTGGGGCTGCCCAGGCCACTCTGTAAAGGAGCAGGTGGGTCGATCCTGCTTGAGTAATCGCTGACGAGCTTCGCGCTGCTGCTTTCCTGCTTGCACATGTATCTTTGCTTCTGCCGGTCCTCAGCCCGGCGTGCTTTCTTTTTCTCTTCGCCGTCTCCTGCTCCTCTCCTTATTCATTAATTTCACCTTTTTGGAGGTGTACAGGGTCTCACACATAAATTATTGTGCATGGCATGGAGAATGCAGAGGTAAGCCTGTCGTGGCGGGACTGCACCAGTGTATCCACAGTCCTGTCTCAGAATCATACAGACCCTCAGCTGACGTCGGGATAGCAAGGCTAGAAGCCTAGAAGCAGGGCAGCTTCCTTCGCCAGAGGCCTGCGGTCTCCCACTTCCGGCCTAGTCTGCCAGCTTTTGCTGGCACGTAGGCTACCACTCTCCGGGCACCGGCTGGGGCCCTGGAGCCCCCTTTGGGGCGGAGTGGGGAACGTGTGAGTCAGCGCCCCTGGACGGGCCGGGCTAAAAAAGGCTGTTAGAACCTTTGGGCCGTGCCCCCATTTTCCGTAAATGGTGAAGAACTGCAGCCGGGCTTGTGTGCACACGCCACACACTGGGCGTTCCCGGCACGGGAGAGGCCCAGAGTTTCCTTCACCCTGGGAACAGAGCCCCACAGCCAGGGCTTATATGGCCAGCGGGACTCCAACCGGGGTAGCCGCGAGGAAGGCGCTGGCAGAGGACAGAAATGTCCAGTCACTTCCGCTGTCACCACATCCTGAGCACTCGGCCCCATCCCCCCCCAGGAGGGAAGCTGTGGTCTGACGGAATGGGCAACTTTCGCCCCTGTGGGGAGGGGACGGGAAAGGAAGAAAGAATTTAAAGGACCGGAGTGCGAGAGTCCAGGTGGCCTTGGAGAGGAAAGAGGAACGGTGAAGACAAGCTGCGAAAGCTGGGAGCTGGAGGGTGAAGAGGTGAACACTTGAGTGGTTAGAGCTGTAGATAGACATTGTGGGGAAGTGTGCCAGGGTGGCTTCCAGCTACCCCTGACTTAGAGCCTGGTGGAGGTGTGGTTCTTCAAAAGTCAGCAAAGGGCTCGAGAGCCCCAGTCCTATAAATACAGTCACACCCAGGAGACTAATAATAGTAAACCCAGCCACCATGTACTTAGTTTTATCCCTGCTACTGGCTTTATTGCAATATTTATTTTCATCTACAATAGTTGCACATCTACTCAACTGTCCAAATATGTCCATTTCGCAGAGGAGGAGAGTGAAGCCCAGGGAGTGCAGATAGCTAGAGAGAGGAGGGTCAAAGCAAGATTTAATCAAGGCCTGATTCCCAAGTCTGTCCTCTTAATTTCACCTGCATTGACAAGTATTAATTGAACCTCAACTGTATACATTGCACTGTGCTAGGTACTGTGGAAATGCTGGAGGAACAAGACATGAAATTTCTGTCTTTGTGTAGCTGATGTATGTAATGAGGGTAGACAGATGTCAGACAAAAAAGACAAGAAAATGAATAAATAAAAACCCAGGCCAGGAGTGGTGGCTCACGCCTGTAATCCCAGCACTTTGGGAGGCCGAGGCTGGTGGATCACGAGGTCAAGAGTTCAAGAGCAGCCTGGCCAAGGTGGTGAAACCCCGTCTCTACTGAAAATACACAAATTAGCCGGGTGTGGTAGCAGGTGCCTGTAATCACAGCTACTCGGGAGGCTGAGGCAGAGAATTTTTTGAACCCAGGAGATGGAGGTTGCAGTGAGCCAAGATCGCACCACTGCACTCCAGCCTGGGTGACAGAGCGAGAATCAGTCTCAAAAAAAAAAAAAAAAAAAAAAAAAAATTTCAGGCCAGACATGGTGGTTTGTGCCTGTAATCCCAGTACTTTGGGAGGCGGAGGCGGGTGGATTGTCTGAGCCTACAAGTTTGATACCAGCCTGGGCAACATAGACCTCGTCTCTACAAAAAGTTTAAAAATTAGCTGGGAGTGGTGGCTCATGCCTGTAGTCCAAACTACTTGGGACACTGAGGTGGGAGGATCACTTGAGCCTGGGGGATCAAGGCTGCAGTGAGCCATGATTGCACCATTCCACTCTAGCTGGAGTGACAGTGAGACCTTATCTCCAAAAAAAAAAAAAAAGGCCGGGCACGTGGCTCACATCTGTAATCCCAACACTTTGGGAGGCCAAGGCAGGCGGATCACTTGAGGTCAGGAGTTCGAGACCAGTCTGACCAACATGGAGAAACCCCATCTCTACTAAAAATACAAAATTAGCCTGGTGTGGTGGCACATGCCTGTAATCTCAGCTAGTCAGGAGGCTGAGACAGGAGAATCACTTGAACCTGGGAGGTGGAGGTTGCGGTGAGCCAAGACTGTGCCATTGTACTCCAGCCTGGGCAACAAGAGCGAAACTCCTTCTCAAAAAAAAAAAAAAAAAAAAAAAAAAGACAATTTCAGAGAGAAGTGAGAGTCATGAAGTTATGAAGCTAGCAAAAGGAGGTTACATTGTGGGAGATGATGGTGAGCTTCTGGCCTCTTTGAAGACATAACTCTTGAGCTGCAACCTGAATGACTAGAAGCCAGGTATATGAAACACTGAGCTAAGAGCATTGACAGCAGGGGGAATAGCAAGTGCAAAGATGTTGAAGCGGAGCCAGGTTCGTCTTGTTTCAGAAATTCAGACGTGTCCTCACAGAGTTGGAAAGCACATACTTATCACTGGGAAAAGTATGTTTCATCCCTTCCACTATTCACTCACTCTTCCGGCAACTGGGGCTGAAAGAGGGGAGCTCTTTCCTTAGTTTTGAGGGGCCCTGTGTTGTCAGAGAGAGCAGGCAGGCCCTTGGGTTGAATCCTCCTGGCCATCCAGTTATGATTCTCCCCCACTTCAAATGAGATGAGAATAAAAACAACTTCTAGTCTGGAGAGTGTGTCCCTCAGGGTACCTCTGGGATCCTGATCCCAGGAGACCAGATGCATGTCTTAGATGCAGAAATTAAGGCTGAGCTGGGGGAAATTACTTGCTCAAAATAACACACTTAGCCAGGCGCAGTGGCTCACGCCTGTAATCTCAGCACTTTGGGAGGCCAAGGCGGGAGGATTGCTTGAGGTCAGGAGTTCAAGACCAGCCTGAGCAACATAACAAGACCTTGTTTCTACTAAAAAATAAATAAATACAAACAAAGTGTCTACAAATGTCACCCAGCCTTGCACCCCAGGAGCCATCCATTCATCTTGCCAATCCCCCAGAAATAAACTTTCCTATTCCTCATGTACGATTGTGCTGACTGGCCCCTCTTTTCAGAACCAGGAAACTGAGGCCCAACATTTAGAGCCAGGACTTCCTTGGGATTGCAGAACACAGAATCAGACCTTGGGCTCTCTGGGCTCTAACAGTATTCCAAAATATGTTTTTTTAAAATAGAGACAAGCTCCACTACGTTGCCCAGGCTGGTCTCAAACTCTTGAGCTGAAGTGATTCTCCTGCCTCGGCCTCCCAAAGTGCTAGGATTACAGGCATGAGCCACTGCTCCTGGCCTTGGGCTCTAACACTAGAAACAGTGCTTGCCCTATTTCTGAGCAAGTCAATGCTCACCAACCCCTGTTCTCACACAGCCTTTACACTGGCAGGGTCTTATTTCTCATCACTGCTCAGAGGTTTATTCCACTGTCCACAATCCATTATCCAAAAACAAAAAGCTCTGGAAACTGATGGTTTTCCCACAAGATAGGCACTATTTGGTTACAAAACTTGACCTGATCTAACGAGGAACAATTTTCTTTCTTCCTTTCTTTTTTTGGAGACAGGGTCTTGCTCTGTTGCCCAGGCAGGAGTGCAGTGGTCTGATCATGGTTCACTGCAGCCTTGAACTCCCGGGCTCAAGCAGTCCTCCCACCTCAGCCTCCCGAGTAGTTGGGATTACAGGCACCCGCCACCATGCCTGGGCTAATTTTTTTCTTTTTTCTTTTTTCTTTTTTTTTTGTTTTTTTGAGATGGAGTCTTGCTCTGTCGCCCAGGCTGGAGTGCAGTGGCGCAATCTTGGCTCACTACAACCTCCACCTCCCAGGTTCAAGCGATTCTCCTGCCTCAGCCTCCTGACTAGCTGGGATTATAGGTGTGCGCCACCACACCCGGATCATTTTTTGTGTATTTTTAGTAGTGACGGGGTTTCACCATGTTGGTCAGGCTGGTCTCGAACTCCTGACCTCGTGATCTGCCCGCCTCGGCCTCCCAAACTGCTGGGATTACAGGCTTGAGCCACCGCGTCTGGCAGCCTGGGCTAATTTTTAAAATTATTTGTAGAGATGAGGTCTCACTACGTTGCGGAGGTTGATCTCCAACTTTTGGGCTCAAGCGATCCTCCCACCTGAGCCTCTCAGAGTGTTGGGATTACTGGCATGAGCCACTGTACCCAGCCGAGGAACACTTTTCAATCCTTACCCAGTTATTGTGAACGTTCATACCTGTTCTTGAAGAAATACCGTTTTTGTTGTTGTTGTTGTTGTTGTTTTTGAGACGTAGTTTCGCTCTTGTTGCCCAGACTGGAGTGCAATGGCATGATCTTGGCTCACCGCAACCTCTGCCTCCTGGGTTCAAGCGATTCTGCTGCCTCAGCCTTCCGAGTAGCTGGGATTACAGGCATACGTCACCATGCCCGGCTAATTTTTGTATTTTTAGTAGAGACGGCGTTTCTCCATGTTGGTCAGGCTGGTCTCGAACTCCCGACCTCAGGTGATCCACCCGCCTCTTCCTCCCAGTGTTGGGATTACAGGCGTGAGCCACCGCGCCTGGCTCTTTTTTTTTTTTTTTTAACGCGGCAGCTCCAAACCCCACTGAGAGTATATGCACGGGAAAACTTTCTGAAATCAAAAATATTCTGAATTCTGGCAACATACTGGGCCCCAAGTCTTTCGGATTTAACTCTGCCTCGGCTGTTTTATTCAGTTAAGGAAACTGAGTCACTCCATCCCAAAGCCAGATTCCCGCGGTTCTAAGCTGAAGCTGTCTCGGGTGCATTTGCATTCCAAAAAGGCGAAGGGTCTCGCTATTACTGCTTCTGGTACCTGGAGCTGCCAAGCACCCAGGCGATGGGGCGCCCCGGGGGATATGCGCCAGGCTGGGAGTATCCCTGGGGGGCGGGGCGAGGGGGCTTCCGGGGCGGCAGCCACCTGGCCAGGCTCCGGCCCCGCCCGCGTCAGCTCTGCGCGGTGATTCACTCCCTCCTTCGCCCCGGGGCCCCCTTCCCGGCCAGACGGCGGGCAAGACAGCTGGGTGTACAGCGTCCTCGAAACCACGAGCAAGCTTGCAGATCCTCCGAGGCACCAGGGACTCCAGCCCATGCCATGTCGGATTCTGAGCGCCTCTCGGCCCCTGGCTGCTGGGCCGCCTGCACCAACTTCTCGCGCACTCGAAAGGGAATCCTCCTGTTTGCTGAGATTGTGAGCGTTCTGGGGCAGGCGCGTGGGCAAAAGCGGGATGGGGTGGCTGGACCATGCGGAACTGGATGGTCCGGGTGAGGCAGGCACTTGGCCGGGGCGCTCGGCAGTGGGGTGCAGGTGGGTGGGTTCACGGTGGAGGCCCGAAACCCGGGGCGCAGGGCGAGTCGGTGGGGTTTGACGAAGGTTGTTGAGATCTGGTGGTCCCCGGGGTGAAGCAAGGAGCCTATAACGCATACGGAGGGCTACGTGGGGACAGCCTGCGTGAACTCATCAGTGGACGCATCGAAGGGGTCCCAGGGTGCTGGGAAGTGGGGGCCTCCTGTGGCAGGGCGTGGCGCGGCCTGGGCACAGTAGGGCGGGCTGGCAGCGCGCCCAGGGGCAGGGCCTGTTGGGGTGGGGGCCCCCCCGCGCTAGTCCCGCGGTGTAGAGCGCCCCGCCTTCGCCAGTTCTTCCTCGCCCTTCTGAGGCCGGGCGGGATGTCCTTAGCTTTTCGGGGTTTCCACCCTTCTCAAAGTGGGCGCCGCCTTTGAGTCACTTGTAAAAGGGGTGCGGCGCCTTTAACGGAGTCCTGCCTCTCTGGTGTCACTCTCACCGCTTCCCAAAGGGGTTGCTGGGGGAACCGCGTGTTCCGCCCCGGTCAAGGCCACAAAGCTGGCGTCAGCGGGGCTCACAAAACACCTGGCAGCGCCACTCCCCTCAGGCTGCCTATATCCTAGAAGGGAAAAGGGGAGGAAACTGAGGCACCCAACTCTACTCCTTACTTGTTGGGTGACTCTGGCCAAGCCATTAAACCTCTCTGTGCCTCAGTTTTCTCATCTATAAATTAGAAAGAGTAATAATAGTACCCAGAGCTTTAGATTGTCGTGATGATTGAATTTGGAACACAGTGAGCACATAAAAAGTGTTTAGCTATTATTGTATGTCATTTCCCCAGCCCTCGTAGGCATCCGAGTATGGGACCCCCAATTTAAACCAATCTCCTCAGCCCTGGTTGCTGATTGAGGTCCCCTTTCCCATGTCACCCTTCCAGATATTATGCCTGGTGATCCTGATCTGCTTCAGTGCCTCCACACCAGGCTACTCCTCCCTGTCGGTGATTGAGATGATCCTTGCTGCTATTTTCTTTGTTGTCTACATGTGTGACCTGCACACCAAGATACCATTCATCAACTGGCCCTGGAGTGTGAGAAGGGGTCCACAATGGCAAGGCCAGGGAGGGGTCTGGGCAGTTAGGATTGTCGGGGAACTGTGGTTGCTGACTTCCCTCTTCTCCTCCCTACACCTCACAGGATTTCCTCCGAACCCTCATAGCGGCAATCCTCTACCTGATCACCTCCATTGTTGTCCTTGTTGAGAGAGGAAACCACTCCAAAATCGTCGCAGGGGTAAAGGCCGTGGGAGCAGCTCTGAAGCAGAAAGGGAAGGGTTTGAGGAGCCAGGGACCATTTCTGCCTTTGCTGGCAGAAATCGTGTGACCCACAGCAAGTCACACTTGTCCTCAGGGCATGGAGGAAAGTCTGGCCCAGGACTTGGTTTTGCCTCCCAAGGTCTTCATTTGCTGTGAAGGGCAGTCCCTTGTCAGACACAAGGACCTTGGTGAGAGGTACAAACAGGCAGCCCCTTTGTCAACACGCTACCATCTGCAAGAACTTTGTCCCAAATGTAGTAGGAATAGGGGCCAGGCGCAGTGGCTCATGCCTGTATTCCCAGCACTTTGGGAGGCTGAGGACGAGGCAGGCAGATCACTTGAGGTCAGGAGTTCAAGACCAGCCTGGCCAACATGGCGAAACCCCATCTCTACTAAAAATACAAAAATTAGCCGGGTGTGGTGGTGGGCGTCTGTAGTCCCAGCTACTCAGGAGGCTGAGGCAGGAGAATCACTTGAACCCAGAAGACAAAGGTTGCAGTGAGCCAAGATCATGCCACTGCACTCCAGCCTCAGTGACAGATGGGTGACAGAGTGATACTGTGTCTCAAAAAAAAAAAAAGTATGAATTGAATTGTGCCCCCTACGAGTAGGGCCACAGTGTGGCCTTCCTGTGTTGAGAGGTATAGGAGGAGGGAGAGTGGGGTAGGATGCACTCTCTTGGCCTTTCCCTGGGGTTCTTTGGCTTACCAACCCAGGGCTTGAGTCCCATCCTGCACGAGGCAGGTGCTGGAGGTGGTGGATACAAGAAGATAAGAGACTGAGTAACCTGACCGCCTAATCTAAACCCCCTCACTCCTATCCTGCCCCCCAGGTACTGGGCCTAATCGCTACGTGCCTCTTTGGCTATGATGCCTATGTCACCTTCCCCCTTCGGCAGCCAAGACATACAGCAGCCCCCACTGGTAAGTGTGTGTGTGTGTGTTGGTTGGGGGTAAGGGGGTTGCTGAGAGGGCAGAGGAGAAAAGGAAAGGGATCTCTTAAAGGCACGAATGCCAACTCTGGTCTCGTATTGGTACTTGCGGCTTTTGTACCAATAGGTACCATAAGCTTCGGTATTCTTGTGTGTAAAATGTTCATGGACTTTGGATCTTGTTTTAAAAAATGGGCATGTAGATTCAGCTAATGCTTTCTCTCTTTTCCTCACCTGCAGACCCCGCAGATGGCCCGGTGTAGGCGAACTCCCCTCATTTCTCTCTGCAATCTGCAAATAACTCCTCCATTGAAATAACTCCTCCCCACCCCAACAACAACATTCCCAGCCCCACCCCCTCATTGAGGTAAAAGTGCCTTTATTGGGAGACTTTTGTCTTCCAGCCTGCCAATCAACCCTCCTGGGTGTGGCCACCATATGCGTGTGCCTAGGTCCTCCTTCTGCACGATCCAATAGGAGACACCAGTTCTGACTGAACCATGCCCCCACCTAAGTCACAAAATGAGGGAAGTGGGGAGTTAGATTTCAGAGTCCAGGCCCTAGGTTGGGACCCACTCCAAATAATCTCCTCGGTGTGGGTGGTGGTTCTATAGAGGGATAAATGAATAATAAACATTGTTAAAATATACGATAATGAATAAAGTAATCCTTTCATCAAATGTGGGTAAATTTCAAGCATCAGGAGGGGGAAATGGAGTGGAAACAGCTGGGGCAAGGAGGCAAAGAAGCCAGGCCTGTTTGACAACAAATGTTAAATTACTTCAATAATACAAACGAGAGGCCCGGTGCGGTGGCTCATGCCTGTAATCCCAGTCCTTTGGGAGGCTGCGGGAGGATTGCTTGAGCCCAGGAGTTCTAGACCAGCCTGGGCAACATGGCAAAACCCCATCTCTACCAAAAAATTAAAAAATTAGCTGGGAATGCTGACACGAGCCTGGAGTCCCAGCTACTTGGGAGGCTGAGGTGGGAGGATAGCTTGAGCCCAAAACTTTTGAGGCTGCAGTGAGCCCTGATCACACCACTGCACTCCAGCCTGGGCAATAGAGCAGACCATGTCTCTAAAACAGAAACAAAAATAGAAACAAACAGATAAAGGAGGGAGGAAGAGGATTTATGACTTAGGTTGTGGGGGCGGGGCGTGGGGGTGAGGGGCATGGGCCTCATCATCTACTCTGACTGGAGAATGGAGCCCCCTCCAGGACGGCCTGCCTTCAAGCCACGATGCAGTTCTTGTCTCGGGCCTGACGAGGCATCCCTGGGCGAGAGTCCCTGGGGAGCGATAAAGATGGGGAATTGAAGGTCTCCGTTGCAGTGTCCTGAGCAGGCATGGGCCTGCACAAATGCGGGGGCAGAGGGATGCGCTCTCCTAGGAAGAAGCCATCATCCTCTGAGGATTCAGAACTGGAACTGGAGGGCGAGCTGGAGCAAGATTCCGAGTCTGACCCTGATCCCGCGTCACATTGATAGTGGCGACGTCTGCTTAGGTGGCAGTGATGATGGTGATGGTGATTATGACGGTGGCGGCGACGGCTGGGGGCCCTGGGTGGGGGACTGCGTGGCCTGCAGCGCTGGGCCGGGGGTGCACTCAGGGTCCGGCGCGGACCTCCTTCAGACACCAGAGGGTCGCGGAAGCTGACGCGTGGGGTGCTCTGGCGACTGAAGGCACTATCATCTGGGCGCAGGTTAGGCTGGCGGGGGGACTCTGGGGGCGGCTCGGGGGCACTGCGGAGCCCCAGTTCCGGCATGGAGTGGCGGTGGGGAGCCCCTCTCAGAAAGCGGGAGGGCTCCTCGGGGCCTGCAGCTGTTAAGGGGGAGACAGAGTGACTCCTTGTATTTGCCCTCCCACTGGCCCCCTCCTAAGAGGAGGCCTGCGGAAGGGCCTTCTTTCCTCCACTAAGACTGGGAAAGTGGGGGCAGGGGTCGGAGAATGGCAGGGAGGTGGGAAGTCTGGGAAGTGTGAGGCCTGGAGCAGGCTCTGGGTGTTGAGAGGGTTGGAAGGAAGAACACGGAGCAAGATGGGACTGGTGTGGAGGGCGTGGCCAGGGCACGGGGCGTGGCCAGGGCACCGGGGGTGGCTTCGGATGGAAGCGGTGTGGCATAGGCTGGAGTAGATTTGGTTTGCGATAAAAGGGGTGGGGCCTGACTGCAGAGGATGAAGGATGACCGGCTGGAGAAGAGGAAGAGGAACTTGGGGTCAAGCAGAGACAAGTTGAGGTAGGGGACCAGCCCTGTATTGACAGGGTGGAACCAGGGTTCACGAGGCGGGTGTAGTTTGGGATGGAAACCAGGCCTGGACTGGTGTGGGGAAGGAGGATGAGCTGAGAAATGGGCGGGGCCCAGGGATGCAGCAGGTGAAGGGACTGGGCGAGTCAATAAGGAAGGGCCAGGGCTGAGGCAGGGGCAAGGACGTAGGGGTGACTGGGCTGTGGCTGGGTGTGGCTAGAGGGTTAGCTCACCTGGCGCTAACTCTGTGCTGGTGCCTTTGGTGGTGGTCTCTGATGCCCCCTCCACAGCAGAGAAAGAGGCTGTGGAGACTGCAAGTGGGGCTGTGACAGTGCCGGCACTCCAGCTGCGGCGGCCCCGCCCTGGAGCTGTGGGCTCGGACCCAAGGCTGCAGGCTCGAGAGCAGAAGATTAGGCCTCGGCGTGGCAGGAATGGGCGGCCCAGCAGGGCCCGCCCACAGCGACTACAGCAGAAGCAACGGTCTGAGGCATGCCAGTGCTGGCCCTCGTAAGCCATCTGGCCTTGGTCCAGGCCTGTGGGGAACGACGAGGGGGAAAAACTGAGGCAGAACCCCCAGGCGTAACCCCACCCCTCGTGAACGAGTCCCTTCTCAAGAAGAGGTGGGGAATCCGAGGCAGGGCACCCCTGGGTGCCTTCCTCCCTCCTCCAGAATGGGGCCCTTTTGGAGAAAGTAGGAAACAGGTTTTGGTTCTCTCCTGGAGACTGGCTGGTGAACCTCTCTCTCACTCCTCCCTTTCTTTCCCAGGGTGCTCTCTCCCAGAGCGGGGTGGGCATTGGACTCTAAGATTCGGGCCAGGCTTAGACATTAAGGGGTGGCTCCAGCTGGAAGGAGAATGGAAGGCTGGGCCTGAAGAGGAGGCCTGGCTGGTAGGGGCAGGGCTTAACAGGTGGGGAGTGGCCCTGTTGAGAAAGGAGTGGTTCTCAGAGGGTAGGGTGTAGCTAGAAGCTAGGCCTGACTTAGGCTGATACAGGAGAGTGGAGGAGAACGGGGCACAGCTTAGGGTGGTGGAGGCTAGGAGTAGGGCGAGCCCTGGGGCTGGAATTAGAGCACCCTCTGGAGGTGGGTGTAGACATGTGGTGGTGGCCTAGCATTGTGTAGGTGGGGTTTAGAAAGCATGGCATAGTGGGGACATTGGGAGTGGGACTTGCAACCAAGCGTACAGGTCTATGGTGTTGGGGCTGGACAAAGTACAGGGCGCAATGGAGGATGGGGCCTGGAGGACAGGAGGAGTCCTGGTGGGGTAGGACTGTGGCCCAGCTGTCCATCCATCCCTCTGTCCAGTCCCACAGCATTCACCCACCGATGTGCTCCCCACAGCCATCACAGTACTCCGCATGGCGGGCCTCATAGCAGGCGCAGCAGTGGGGGCGGCTCTGACGCATGACATAGCGCTGCCCTCCTAGCGAAGCTTCACACTCAAAGCAGCAGAAGTGATCCATGTGCCAGTGGCGGCCCTCAGCCTCCGTGCACTCAGGGGAGAAGATGATCTGGAGGGTGCAGGCCATCTGTGGCTGTCAGATGAGCCTGCTCCTGGCCCTGCCCACCCTCCACTCCCACCCCTGGGCAGGGAGGCCCAAACCTCGTCACAGGCTTGGCAGCGTGGACGCAGGCATTCGGCATGGTGACGCCCGCAGTAGACCTTGCCAGCATGGTAGAAGTAGATGAGGTCAACCAGCAGTTCCTGGCACGTGGTGCACACGAAGCACTGTGGGTGCCAGCAGGCACCCAGGCCTGCACGGCTGGCAAACACTGCGATGTCCCCACCTCCAATCTGCTTCCCGCACTGCCATGAGACAAGCACCAAGATGGTTACCATCACTGTCACCAAGATGGTCAGATGGATGGGGTCAGCCAAAGTATGTTACACTTGGGCCTTTCCCACAGTGAAACTTTGTGATCGGCCCCATCCACGGGGTAACTTTGACACAGGCCCTGCCTATACCAGGGATGGGGTTGGGCGGTACCTTAGAGACTGACCCTGCTCATGAGGGAAGCTGTAGAGACAGGCCCTACCCATAGTGGGTGGTCTTACAGGCAAGCCTCCCTCATCGGGGTGGGGAAGACAGACAGGCCAGGCCTAGTGGGGGAAACCACAGAGATAGTCTCCACCCAATGGGACCTTAGCAATAGATCTCACCTAACAGTAGGATCTAAGGACAGGCCCTGCCCACCACTGGGCCCTGCAGACAGGCCCTGCCACTGTGGGTCAGCTCTTGAGGACAAATTCAGACCACAGGAGGACCAAAGAGATAGCCCATGCCCCGCTGCACAGAGCGGGAGAAAAACACACTAAGGCCTCCTTACAGACAAACCCCACACGACAGTGGGATCGATGGGACAGGTCCCTGTCCACCAGGGGTTGCCTTAGAGACAGTCCCTGCCCAACGGTGAGATGTGAGGAACAGACCCCGCCCACAAGAGGGGACCCTTGAGACACCTCACTGGGGCTTAAGTGGCAGGCCTCATCTTCCCAGTGCTTGGAAGATGTGTCCTGCTCCCCAGGGCTTGAAGCAGAGGCACTGCTCACTCGCTGAGGCCCTCCACGGCTCACCTCCTCACAGATGGCCCCAGTGATGGTCACCGGGAAGATGCGCACGATGCCACGCCCCAGATTCTCCCGCTTCCGCTGCTGGCTAAAGGCTCGGAGCTCTTTCTTTTCCTCCTCTTCCAGTGCTGTGCAGTAATGTGCCTGGGAGGAGAAGGCATCTCCTAGGCTCCTCCCTTGATGCCTGTCCCTGCCCCTCTTCCAGACTTCATCCATGCCCCGAAAGTTTACTTCTAGGTCTTTCTATAGATGGTGCCTCCTGCCTGAAGTAACCACCTCTTCTTCCAAGGCCCAGCTGTGGTTTTGCCAAGGAATGTCCCCTGATGACCCCTGCCTGTCTGGATCACTCACCTCAGATCAGCTCACCTTTCCTCCTCTGACCCTGCCCTGCATTGGCCCAGGCTGTGCGCTGTGCCTGGCATGCCCTTCCTGTCTTCTCTCTCCTCACCTCACTGTCGTGTGGGGGCAGCTGGTGCAGCAGCTGCTTGATCCTGTATTTCTCCCCAGGACTGTTGACATAGGGGACTTTGTCCTCTGGGAGGCAGCTGAAAAATTGATATACCTGGGAGGACATAGGAGTGGGAGAAAACAACTGAAATGAGAGGTGAGTTGGGATGAGTGAGATGGCAGGTCCCCATTTCTCTGAGAAAATGAAAGGCATTAGGAGGGACCTTCTGACTCCCCCATCTCTCCTTCCTAAAGGCAGATCATTTCCCTCAGCTCCAGCTCCCACACACGCTGAGGGTTCCTGCATGTCTTGACCTCACTTCCTCCTCCAGCTGCTGATCCCCTTTTTTTTTTTGAGATGGAGTCTCGCTCTGTTGCCCAAGCTGGAGTGGCGCGATGTAGGCTCACTGCAACCTCCGCCTCCTGGGTTCAAGCGATTCTCCTGCCTCAGCCTCCTGAGTAGCTGGGATTACAGGCACACCACCATGCCCAGCTAATTTTGTATTTTTAGTAGAGACAGGGTTTCACCATGTTGGCCAGGCTGGTCTCGAACTCCTGACCTCAAGTGATCCGCCTGCCTCAGCCTCCCAAAGTGCTGGGATTACAGGCATGAGCCACCGCGCCTGGTCTACTGATCCACTTTTCTTTTTCCCTTTACAGGAAAATTCCTCAAAAAGTTATGAGCACTTGTGTTCACTCCACTTCCTGTCCTTCTAATCTCTCTTGAGCCTACTTGAGGCAGCCTTCTGCTCCCATCCCTCTTCCAAAGCTGTCAAGGTCATCGATGACTTCCCCATTGTTAAAATCATTGTTCAGGTCTCAGTCGTCATCAGACTTGATGATGGTAGCACTGCACCAAGCTGACCACTGTCTCTTCCTGGAAACACTTTCTTCCCTTGGCTTCCAGGACACCACACAGTCCAGGTTTTCCTTCCACCTTATTGGCTGCTCCTTCTTTGTCCCTGTTTTGGCTCCTCTTCAACTAGCTGACCCCTAAATGCAGGAGGATCCTAGGACTCAGCTCTTGGTCCTCTTGCCTCTGTCTACATTCAATTTCTTGGGAATTACATTCAACCTTATGGCTGTAAATATCATCTACTTGGCTGGCTAATGTGTCACCTCCAGCCTGTGACACATAATGACAAACACATACGTCCAGCTCTGTAACTTATCCCTTGAGTTCCAGGCAATGTGGCTATTTAGATGTCTAACAGGCATCTCAAACTCCAGATGGCCAGAACCAAACTTATGCTCTTACACCTCAAACTCGCTCCTGTCTTGGCCTCTCCCACATCAGTTAATCTACCTATCCTCAGGGTCATCTTTCACTCCTCTTTCTCCCACCCCCACAAGCAAAGCCTCTGAGCGCTACTTCCAAAATATAGGCTGGGCGCTGTGGCTCACACCTGTAATCCCAGCACTTTAGGAGGCCCAGAGGGGAAGATAGCTTGAGCCCAGGAGTCCAAGACCACTCTGGGCAACATGGCAAAACCCCTTCTCTACAAAAAATACAAAAATCATCCAGGCGTGATGATGCGTGCCTGTAGTCCCAGCTACTTGGGAGGCTGAGGTGGGAGGATCACTTGAGCTCAGGAAGTTGAGGCTGCAGTGAGCTGTGATTGAGCCACTGAACTCCAACATGGGAGACAGAGTGAGACCCTGTCTCTCTCTCTCTCTCTCTCTCTCTATATATATATATATACACACACACACACACACATATATACATACATATATATATAAAATAATTGTTATTTATTAAATGGAATTTCACTCTTGTTGCCCAGGCTGGAGTGCAATGGCATGATCTGGGCTCATCGAAACCTCCGCCTCCCGGGTTCAAGTGCTTCTCCTGCTTCAGCCTTCCGAGTAGCTGGGATTACAGGCATGCGCCACCACGCCTGGCTATTTTTTTTGTATTTTTAGTAGAGATGGGGTTTCTCCATGTTGGTCAGGCTGGTCTCGAACTCCCGACCTCAGTTGATCTGCCCGCCTAGGCCTCCCAAAGTGGTGGAATTACAGGCATGAACCACTGCACCCAGCCTTTTTTTTTTTTTTTTTTTGAGACGCAGTCTTGCTCTGTCGCCCAGGCTGGAGTGCAGTGGCGCAATCTCAGCTCACTGCAACCTCTGCCTCCTGGGTTCAAGGAATTCTCGTGGCTCAGCCTCCCGAGTAGCTGGGATTACAGACATTTGCCACCATGCCAGACTAATTTTTGTATTTTTAGTAGAGATGGGGTTTCACTATGTTGGCCAGGCTGGTCTCAAACTCCTGACCTCAAGTGATCCACTCGCCTCGGCCTCCCAAAGTGCTGGGATTACAGGTGTGAGCCACCATGCCGGCCTCTCTGTCTGTCTGTCTCTCTCTCCATATATATATAACTCCTTGCACTGCCAGTGCCATCATCATCAGGTTCCTCACTGGTCTCCTGATTCCATCCTTATTCCTCCAGGCTGTCCTCTGCTGACAACCCTCTTGCGACTTTCCCTTCATTCACAGCCAAAGTCCTCTCCATAGCCCCTGCCACATCTCTGACCTCACCTCCAGCTGGTCTCCCCCTTGCTCACTCTGCGCCAGCAGCACTGGCCTTGCCATCCCTTACATATGCCAAGCACACGTCTGCCTCAGGGCCTTGGCATTAGCTATGCCCTTTGCCTGTGTGAATTACTGTAACCTCAGATATCTGCATGGCTCACTTCTCACCTCCTTTTGGGCAGCTCAACCATTAAATTCTCACAGAGGCTTATTCTGGGCACCCTATTTACAATTCTAGCATCTCTCTCCCTTCCTCCCTCCCTCCCTCTCTCTTTCTTCACCCCACCTTCCTTGCTTTTTAATTCCATAGCCCTTACACCATCTGACATATATTTACAGGTTTGCTTATTGGGTGTTCCTCCTTTCCAGAATCTACCCTCCGCCTGGGCAGATTTTTTGTTTTTTTGAGAAGTATCACTCTGTTGCCCAGGCTGGAGTGCAGTGGCATGATCTCAGCTCACTGCAACCTCCGCTTCCTGGGTTCAAACAATTCTCCTGCCTCAGCCTCCTGAGTAGCTAGGATTACAGGTGTGCACCACCACACCCGGCTAACTTCTGTACTTTTAGTAGAGACGGGGTTTTGCCATGTTGGCCAGGTTGGTCTCAAACTCCTGACCTCAAGTAATCCACGCGCCTCAGCCTCCCGAAGTGCTGGGATTACAGGCGTGAGCCACCGTGCTCGTGGGCAGATATGTTATTTTGTGTTTTGCTCATTGCTGTGTCCTCAGTGCCTACAACAGTATCTCACATGCAGTAGGTGCCCCATAACTATGTGTTGAATGACTCAATCAATGAAGTCATGTGGTGAATGAAGTGCTGGGAGGGTAGAATAGGGAGTGGGGCCACGCATGGTGGCTTGCTCTTGTAATCCCAGCACTTTGGGAGGCCGAGGCAGGATCACTTGAGCCCAGGAGTTCAACATCAGCCTGGGCAACATAGGGAGACCCTGTCTCTACAAAAAATTTTAAAAAATAGCCAGGCAGGGTGGCATGCGCCTGCAGTCCCAGCTACAAGGGAGGCTGTGGTGGGCAACAGAGTGAGACCCTGTCTCAAAAACAATCAATCAAAAATAATAGGATTGGGATGAACAGGCCCTGAGGAACTGGTCCCTCAGTCACCCAAGGTATGGGGGGCTGACCACTCCTCCATCACAGAGGGGCCAGAAGGACACTCGGTCTGACTGCACACTCTAGCATAGCCCCAGAAATAGGTTCCCACCTGAGTGTGTGTGTGTGTGTGTGTGAGCATTAGTGTGCACCCACTGGACAGCAAGAGTGGAGGGCTGGCCTCTGGTCACCTGCTCCGGCTTAAGGCCTGGGGGCACCCAGGCATACTCCTCCGATGCACAGCCTGAGTCATCGTCGGAGATGGAGTGGCGCTGGAAGTCCGAGATTAGCCGACACATGATGCGTTCCAGGTCCACAGGCACCGCGTGCACTGCGTGCTCCTCCCTCGGGCATTTGCAATGCTGGCAGATCTTTCTGAGGGGGCCGGGGTGGGGGTCAATTACTAAGGGGTTGCCCACCCGAACCCCTCGGCAGCCGAGGTCCAACGGAGGAGCAGGGACATGCAGATTATAACCACCGAAGGGCTGTGAGCGGGGACAGGGATCTGGGTCTGGGGGCGGGGCTGCAGGAGGTGGGCCTATGAGCCAGGGTGTGGCTGGGCTGTGAGCCAGAGGACAGGTCGTGGGGAGTGGGATGCTTTGTGGGGGAACTTTCACTAGACACAGGCATCTAACCTGTGGTGAGGCTCTGAACTTGTGGGCTCTGAGCCTGTGGGTAGGGCCTGAGTCTGGGGGCTGTAGGCTCTGTCTATTGGGTGCAGGGCTCCAGCAGGAGGATAGGACGCTGGGCCTGGGAGAGTAGGTCTGAGTCTAAGAAGGGTGCTGGAGGCCAGAGGGCGGCGCTCAGAGTTAGGGACGAAGAATCTCCCTAGGGATGCGACTCAGCGGCTACGGGAGAACACTTCTGGGGGCGGGGCTGCGTAGTGGGTGGAGCTCTCCTGGGAACGGACTTTGGGGAATGAGTCAGGGGGCGGGGCTCTGAATCTGAGCCTGAGGCTCTTTTCCCAACTGAGATCCCTCTGTAGGCGGAGCTCAAGCGTAGGGGCGTGGCCTAAGGCTCCTGGATTACCCCCGAAGGCGGAGCTCTGAAAAAGGCGAGGCCCTTTAGGGGCGCCACTTACCTCCAGCCGTGGAGCAGGAAGCCGGGGCACTGCTCCCTACAGGAGTTGCAGGGCTGGCCCCGGTCTGGGTGCTCTGCCTCTGGAGGCTGCAGTGGGCGGGGGCAGTTGCAGGGCCGGGTGAGGCGCGGAAGCAGGGAAGGAGAAGTCAACGCCCGCCCCTCCACTTCATTGCCCGCGACCGCACGCTGGGGCCTGTCTTACCTGGGCAGCGCCGGGCAGGCTGGGACAGCGCCCAGAGTGCGGGGGAGCGGGACACAACCGAGGCAGAGGTGGGGCAGTTGGAGCCACCTCCTTATATGTCCCCTTCTCAGGGAATTCCCCTTCCTAGGCTGGCCTCGGACCCCCCCTCCCCGTCCGCCCCTGGCCTCAGACACCTCCCACCAGCCTTAGATCCCTCCAGGGCTCAAACACCTCCCCTATAATTCATAGTACTCTCCCCACTAGAGCACAGAGCCCCTACTCTGGGCATCCTCTCCCAGGCCTTATCCCGGTTCCCTCTCCATCTACGCCGCCAGCAGCACTCCAGTTCCACAGGGTAGGAGACGAGACCGCATTCTTCCTTGAGATCCCCACGTGAACCCTACCCCTCTCTTCAGAAGCTCAGGAACTCCTCCCCTAAACCCTGGCCTCATGCCCTGATGCCCAAGGAACTGGGGACCCTCCCCAGGATCTCAGGAGGCCCCTGCTCCATTCAGAAACCCCCATCCCAAGAAACCTTGGCCTTTACCCCTCCTATCCTAGGGCTATTTATTCCTTCTCCGGACCATCAAACCCAGACCCCACATTCCCAGGTCAGAGACCCACTCCAAAGGAAGTGAAAGACCCTCCTATCTAAGAAGTCAAAAACTCCCTTGCTCAGGCGGAACTCTGGAAGCCTTGTTCCCCCAAATCCCAGTCTCTTGACCCTCAGCATTTCGGCATCCCAGGAGCGTAGGACTCCATATCTCCGTCCACATTCCTCCAAGGTACTGTGTCCTTTAGAAGCTGAGGAGGTCGGCCAGGCGCAGTGGCTCACGCCTATAATCCCAGTACTTTGGGAGGCCGAGGTGGGTGGATCACCTGAGGTCAGGAGTTCGAGACCAGCCTGGCCAACATGGTGAAACTTGTCTCTACTAAAAATACAAAAATTAGGCAGGCGTGGTGGCGGGCGCCTGTAATCCCAGGTACATGGGAGGCTGAAGCTGGAGAATCGCTTGAACCCAGGAGGCGGAGGTTGCAGTGAGTGAAGATAGCGCCACTGCACTCCAGCCTGGGTGACAGAGACTCAGTCTCAAAAAAAAAAAAAAAAAAAAAAAAAAGCAGCAGCTCAGTAGGTTCCTGCTCAACCTAAGGCTGCAAGACCCAGTCCTCTGGCCCTCAGGATTCCCTCCCACAATTCACAAGAGAGGGGTCCCCACCAGGTCCCAGGTGTGCTGATGAAAGTGTGTGGAGAGGTGATTAGGGGGTTTGGGCCACGAGATCTACACCTTCCTCCATCCATTCGCCTCCAGCAGCCCCAGCCCCAGGTCTGGGAATGCAGGGGATGGGATTCCTAGACCCTCTGTGGGGCACCTATTCGCTATGCCTATCCATTACCCCCTCGCCTGGGCCTCAGTTTACCCCCGACCCCCACCGCTGCCCTGACTCCCGCTCACCGCACGCGCAGAGCGGCGCCTCCGGGACCCACGCGCGAACATGGCGCGCCCGGGCAGGGTCAAGCTGGGCCGGGTCAGGCGAATGTAATCCTTGCGACCGTCAGGCCACCGCGCGTCCGGCCTGGGAGCTCGGTTCCGTAAACCTGACACCCTCGTGGGAGGAGCGCGCCCCGCAGGGCCCGCCCCCGGGCATGTGGTCTCTCCGCTGCCACGGCGCCCCCTGCCTAGAGGTGAACTGCACGTAGCCCGGGGTGCCCCGCGGGAAAGGCCCCTGCCCTCCCGCTCCGGGCCGGTGCCGGGCGTCACAAGGCACGACCCCCAGAACCCCGGTGTGCCACGTGGCCTCTCACGGGACCTGGGGCTTGAAGGCTCTGTAGTGGAGGATGGGGAGACTCGGAGGTGGCCAACTGGACTGAGAGGGGTGGCGCGCTAGGGTGCTTGTATTGACGTTTTGTGTCGATTTATTTCGGATGCTTATTTGGGGAGAGAGGTTAAAGACACCTCTTGGCTCCTCCCCACTGGTGAGGTTCCGAGGGTCTCCCCGATGAATGCTGTAACAATGGCCCCCAACCTCACCCGCAGCCCCAGCTGGTGCTCGCTGGGAACCTGGGAACCTGGCCCTAGCCACCAGAGAGCTAGATCTTATACGCACTCCTCCCTTCTCATTCCCCTCTCAGCCAGGCCAGGTTCCAAAACCCTCCTCCCCTCTCTCCCCTCATCCTTATAAGCCTAGCTGTCCAGCCCCGTCCCCCGACCCCAAGTCTTGAGAAGTAGATCTTAAAGCCTTCCCTCCCCCACCCACATTTTTCTCTCTCTAGTTATCCCCTTCCCCAGCTCAGTTCCAGGGCTGGGAGCCTCTCCTTCACGCTCTCAGGCTTGGCTGTGCCTCCGGGCTGGGACGAGGGGGTCCCATGGCCTCAGTCAGAACTCAGTCAGAACCCGGCCATGGTCTCTAATTATGCACGGAGACTGCAGCGGCCAGGCCCTTCATCGCGGGCGCCAGGGACCTCTCCCCGCCCCCCATTACACATGTCCCTGTCACTTCCCGTGGAGTGGAGAGGTAAAAGAGAATAACTAATGAACTAAGGAGTCACCCCGGGGCCCCACCTCCCCGCCTTGCTTAACCGGTCTCCCATTTCTCCAGCCTGGGCGGAGGCAGGGAAAGGAGAGACAGCAGGGTCTGAAGATTAGGGATGGGGTCAGGCAATGTGAGGTTTCCTCCTATTCGTACCCCTTGGGGATTTGAGGAGAGAGTTCCACAGGGGCTCGGAAGAGGCTTGGCTAAGGGACCAGAATTAGAACCAACTCCTAGAAAGACCGGGCATTTGGTGGCCAGTAGTGGGAGGGTGAGCAGGGCTACTCAGAGAGTGACAGAGTGATTGGCAGGAGAGGCTTCCCAGAGGATGCCGCTCTGCCTAACACTTTTGAAGGGGCCTGAAATGGTGCAGCAAGCTGAACTGCGGTCAGTGGGTCCGGGCAGAGCTTGTTCTCACCACCTCTCCCTCCTTTCTCCCCCGGCCAACCCCCTCCCCGGCGCCCGAAAAAGACACACTGAGAAATCAGAGCCGGGTAGACTAGGTGGTTAAGGAGTTTATTTGGGAGAGGAGAATCATATTTGTTCTTCCTTGGGGAGGGGGGTTCTTCGAACAATACTGAAGGGTTTGGGAAAGGGTAGGGGTCTGGAGGGGAGAAGGAGGGGCCACAGCCAGACAAAATGGCAACACACGATCACAGGCACTACTGACATCACAGACACAGCAGAGGGTACAGGATAGGGGCTCCAGACCAGGCCTCCAACCACCCCAGGAGGGGTGGAGTTGTGGAGGGAGGGAGGGGGCAGGGGAAGGGGGAAGAGGGGTGGGCCAGTCCCACAGACCCGTTGGTTCTGTCCTATTAACCTAGCTGTTTCATCACGGGAGTGGGGAAGGGTGTGTGTGGTGGGGTGCTTCTCTCTGGATCCCACGCCTCACCCTACAAGCCAAATCACTCGGCTCTTCTCAGGCCACTTCCGTCCCAAGTCGTAGCCAGAGCCATTCTCCTCCACCCCTAACAAAACCCATCTGGAAGCTCCTATCCAAGTCCCCTCTCCACTGCCCAAACCCAGCCATTGTAAAACATTTTCTTCACTGCACCATGGGGAGGGGCTGCCCTTTCTGAAACCACCATAGAAGCCCCATTCTAAGCCCCACCCTGTCTGGAACCCTGGCTTGGCCCATTCCTGAATCCCACTTCTTGCCTTGCTCAAGGTCTGTCCCCTTTAGAATCAAGCTCAGTCTCCCAAATGTTCCAAGCCACACCCTTTCCATAGGCTCTGGTACCAATCCAAGACCCACCTACTCTGGAGCCCACCATTCTGCCTCGCTTAAAGCCTCGCCCCTTCTAGAACCCTGCCCTCAGCGTCCTTCCAAGCCCCACCCCAGAATGCTCTAGCGCACTCCTCTCGTTCAGACTCCAGATCCACTCTGTCTGGAACCCAACCCACCTGCTGACCCCTCCACTCCACAGCTCCTCTCCAAGACCACCTTGGGTCCTAAACTGTCCTCTCTACCCCAAGCCCCCCCAATCTCTGCCTTTCTCTCACCCTGGAGTTGGATTTCCCTAATGGCCTTTGTTCAGGCAGGCATTGCTGGAGGAACCAAGGCCAGAGTTGGGAGGAGGGGAGGGAGAGAGAGGAGAGAGTCTGAAGCCACGCCCACCCTCCCCACACAGCCGAGGTCTGTTCCCTCCCTGTCCTCCTTTCAGATCCCCTTAACCTCAGGGGACAGGGAGGGTAAACAGAGAGGGGCCAAGGGATGCAGGGAAAGGGACGGGGTAAGAGAGGGGGCCCACTCAAGACTGGGCACCTAGTGCATGAGGGGAGTGGAGTGAGGGCAGGGCTCAGACAGATAAATAGATATTTATATATAATATATATATATATAAACAGCAAAGACAGTTAGGGTCTCCTGGCTTGAGGGGTGGAGACCTAGGGTATAGGGGTGGGAAGGGGGGCAGGCCTCCTGAGCTCTTGCCCCCCCATGGGGTCCTCCTGGGCTTCACTGACCTGTAGAGACAAAAGACACAGAAAGGAGAGGGGGTCCAACATGGGTGGCGCCCTCAGATAGGGGTTGGGCTGTTATGCCTTTGTCCTGGCTTTATGTCTTTTCTTCTTTCCTGGAGCCAGCTTCATCCCAGCTGCCTCTGCTGAGAAGATATACCTGACCTTGCCCCCACTGGGTTAGGTACCAAAGAGATTACAGTCTCCCTTCCCCAACCAAAAAAATAGTCCCTTAACAGGTTGTTCTAGCCATTTGTGATAAACTATATTGAGCAAAACAAAGATCCCTGTCTTTGTGGAGCTTATATTGTAGCAGGGGGAGATAGACTTCACACAGCGAACATGATGCATGAGTGGATTATCTCGTATAACATAGGGTGACAATAAGTGAAATGGAAAAAATAAAGTGAGCTGGGCATGGTTGCTCACACTTATAGTCTCAGCTACTTGGGAGGCTGAGGTGGGAGGATCACCTGAGCCCAGGAGTTCAAGTCTAGCACTCCCAAAGTGCTAGGATTACAGGCGTGAGCTACCACGCCCAGCCTGCAACAGGGCAGAGTTCTGACACAGGAAGACTGTGGCCTAATTTAGGATTTAACAGAATCCCTCCAGATGCTGTGAGTAGAACAGAATGGAAATGGAGACCTGAGAAGAGGTCCGGGAGAGATGACAGTGGAAGACGAAGGATATATTTTTTGAAGGTAGGACCCACAGGATTTTTTGATGAATTAGATGTGGGATGCCCTTTCCATCCTGGCTAACCCAGTGTCAGAAGCTACCTCCATCCAAGTATTGCCACCTTCTTGCCTTCCCCCACTTCATGCCACCCCCTAGCCTTTTCCTCCTGCCTTTCCTCCCCTACATCCTCCCTCCTATCTGAGGGAAATCTCACTTCTCTTTTTCTTTTTCTTTTTCTTTTCTTTTTCTTTTTTTTTTTTTTGAGACAGAGTCTCGCTCTGTCGCCCAGGCTGGAGTGCAGTGGCGCAATCTCAACTCGCTGGAACCTCCACCTCCCAGATTCAAGCGATTCTCCTGCCTCAGCCTCCAGAGTAGCTGGAACTACAGACATGCGCCACCACGCCCGGCTAATTTTTATATGTTTAGTAGAGACGGGGTTTCACCGTGTTGGCCAGGCTAGTCTCGAACTCCTGACCTCAGGTGATCTGCCCGCCTTGGTCTCCCAAAGTGCTGGGATTACAGGCATGAGCCACCTCACCTGGCCTCTTTTCTTTCTTTTTTTTTTTTTGTCTTTCCTTTCTTTCTTTTTTTTCTTTTCTTTCTTTCCTTTTTTTTTTTTTTTTTTTTTGAGACAAGGTCTCGCTCTGTTGCCCAGGCTGGAGTGCAGTGGCAGGATCATAGCTCACGGCAGCCTCAACCTCCTGGGCTCAAGTGATCCTCCCACTTCAGCCTCCTGAGTAGATGGGTCCACAGATGCATGCCACCACGCCCAGCTAATTTTTGTATTTTTTGTAGAGGTGGGATTTCATCATGTTGCCCAGGCTGGTCTCGAACTCCTGGGCTCAAGCGATCCACCTGCCTCGGTCTCCCAAAGTGCTGAGATTACAGGCATGAGCCACCGAGGCCAACCTTCACTTCTCTTTTAAGGCCCAGCAAGAAGGCCGGCAAGCCTTTCCAGGACCCCACCCTATCCCTCTTCCTCCTTTGAAATTCCACACTACTTTCCTTCCCTCCAGCGTTGGGGAGAGGCAGCCGATCTATCGCCTCCTCCCGGATTGGTGAGCTCGTCTGACCTTCAAGATCCACGCCCATTTACTCTCACCATCTATTGGTCTTATCACCTATTGGCTTATCAGTCACTTCTAAGACCCACCTTCTCGTCGCCTTTGTGGCTCTTGCGCTCCGCTGATTCGCCACTGCGCAAGTCCCCCGATATTCCCTCCCTTTATTGGTTGCTCTGCTTCTCTCCCCCCGCCTTTCCGCCGAGTTGCCCTTCTACCTCCCTCCCATTGGCTCTTCATTCTGTCCATCTTGAAGCGCCATTCTTCTTTTCTCCATTCATTAGCTAGTTTTTCAGCGCTTAGCAGGTAGTTCTGCCTCTTGATTGGCTCCTTCAAACTTCAGTCCTTACTTGCCCCAGTAAACGCCTTACGTACTCTCTACCCCTGACTCTTATTGGTTCACTGACCCGCTCGTCTCCTTTCTTGTACCCTCCTTGACCGCACCGCTCGCCGGTCACTCACCAGACTACATCTGATTGGAGAAGGAGGTGGGTGCACCCTGCTGGCCGTAGCCTTGCTGCCCATAGTCGCCCTGAGGCCCGTAGCCACTGCCACCGCCGCCGGCTGGTTGACCATAGTCAGGCTGGTAGCCGCCCTGAGGCCCGTAGGAATCCTGGGGCCCGTACCCGCCGGGGCCCTGCCCGTAGCCTGCATCGCCGTAGGCGTCCCCGGGTGCCGGTTGTTTCTCGGGGGCGCCGGGAGGCGCGCGCAGGAACGGGGCGGCCCAGCCTGTCTCCTTAAACACGAACCACAGGTTGCCGACCCAGAGCACCAGGTTCAGGAAGCCGAACACCTGCAGGGAGACAAGGCTCGGCTGTGGTACCCCGCCCATTGCCTTGGCGGCTCTGCGTGCAGGAATGAGCATGCGGGGAATGAATCCGTAGGCTCCGCAGGGTGGGGGTTTCTGAAACCCAGACTCTCTGAGTCCCAGTGCGAGAACGTCGATGTGCAGAAAAATCACCTCTGGCGGGGTGGGCGTGTTAGAAGAATTTGGAGCCCTGGGGATGCTGCGATCTATCAGTATTACATATACAATTATTTACATATTTGCACATATACACATTATATACACATTTATGCATGTATAAAATGTAAATTTGTAATATATTCATAGTAAAATGTAAGGATACAAACTTATTAAATATAGCTATACCACTAACATGCATCTAAATACATAAATGTAGATAAAATATATGTATAAGTGCACGTGTATAAGATATATGAAACTTGCATATTTTTTTTTTTTTTGAGATGGAGTTTCACTCTTGTTGCCCAGGTGGGAGTGCAATGGCACGATCTCGGCTCACCACAACCTTCGCCTCCCGGGTTCAAGCAATTCTCCTGCCTCAGCCTCCCGAGTAGCTGGGATTACAGGCATGCACTACCACACCCGGCTAATTTTGTATTTTTAGTAGAGATGGGGTTTCTCTATGTTGGTCAGGCTGGTCTTGAACTCCCGACCTCAGGTGATCTGCCCGCCTTGGCCTCCCACAGTGCTGGGATTACTGGCGTGAGCCACCGTGCCCGGCCACATAAAGTAATTTTAAGACATAAAACACTTTCTGTACCTTTCCTTATATGCCATGCCCTCTTCTAAGAGCTTTACATGTTATAAGTTCACTTAAAATTCAGTTTTGGGCAGGAAATACTATCTTCATTTTATAGTTGAGGAAACTGAGGCCCTAGAGGCTAAGTTACCTGAAGTCTCACATCCAGCAAGTGACAGGAAAGAAAAGTTGTAATCTTAGCATCTGTAACCCTTGTATACGACTTACCTTGTGCCAGGCCCTTTTCTGAGCACTCCGTATTCTTAGTTCACTAAATACTCAACTTGGGAGCAGGACCCATTATTAGTCTTCGATTATACATGCTCAACTGAACCCTGAGAGGCTGTGACTAGTTTCAGGTCAGGGAGCTTGCAAGAGGTAGAGCTGGGATTTGAGCGCAGACAGTCTGACTCCAGCCAGTAGGGGGCATCCAAGTGGGGAAACATTTCAAGTTTTTCCTTCATTTTGCACATGAGGAAACTGAGGTCCCAAGAGGGTGCTGAGTTGCTTATTTTACATGTCTAGGCTGGGTCTGGTATCCAGGTCTCCCAAACCTGTCATGTTCCCCCTTTGGGGACAGTCTGTGGTGTCACAGTAGTTACAATTGCTAGCTCATCCTTCAATGTTGTTGTTGGCACGCGTTCTTCGGGACACTCCTTGGATCTCCCCTGACTCTCCTCTTATTCTCCCACTCCACCACTCCCCATGCGAGACTGTACTGTTTTCCACTCTCCCTCCTCCAGCCAGCACCCAGGGCTTACCACCGAGGTGTTGAGTCCCGAGGTCACAGGGTCTCTCAGCTCCTTGCATGTGTTCCCTGTCTGGCGGCAGACAGGCATCTCCTTGATGATGTTCTCTGGGTCTGTGGCCATCTTCACATCTGACAGCCCCTTGGCCCACGCTGATGAGCTAACTAGCCACATGAAGGCGAACACAGCCGTGGCCAGAAAGTCCTAAGGCAGGCAGGGGTGAGGAAGACAGAATTGTGAGTGGACTGCTTCACGCTAGGCCCTGGGGCCTCCTCGGATCACAGGCTTTCTTTGGGGGGGGTCCCCCAGAAGAGACCTGTCTCTCCCCTGCCTTTTCAGCTCTCAAGCCCACAACACTTTCACCTGAAGGTGGCCCTCCCAGCTTGAGCTTGTGTGTGTACATGACACAGAGGATGTGGGAGTGTGATTGTGATATGTGGCTGTGGGTGTTGGGGGGAGGGGAACTCTGTGGGATGATTTCCGAATCTGTGGAAAGTAATGTGTCTTTCCACTTTTGTCTGCATGTGGGAATTTTTGTCATTTTGTGTCTAGGCTGAGGGTATGAGTACAGTGGTGTAGAAATCAGTGTGTCTGTGTGGCATGATGACAGGCATGACTGTCACAGTGAACCTCTGTGGGCCTCTTCCTTTGATCTAGGCTGTGTGGTTGTGTGAGAGCAGGAAGGTTCTCAGGTGTGGGCCTGTCTGGGATTCTGCATGGGCTGTATGTCTCCGTGACTCTATGACTCTGTGTCCCTGATGCCTGGTGTGGATTAATAGCAGCGGCAGCTATATGTGTGGCTGTTATGGTGGCTGTTTGCATGTGGGCCTGTCTGGGATTTGGTATGGTCTGTGAGCATGGCTGTGTCCCTGAGGTTCCGTGTCCCCATGGTCCCTACATGCAAGTGGCTGTGGGGACTCACCAGCATGGGCCCTTTGTTATTCTCTCGGTACTTGTTCTGCAGGAAGATGTAGGTGGCCAGAGCCCCCATGGAGTAGAGGAAGGCAAACACGGCCACGGTGACAAAGAATTCGGCTGACGAGGAGTAGTCCCCAACTAAGAAGACCTTGGTGGTGCCCCCTCGGCAGGTGGGTGCATCAAAGTACACTTGGTGCAGCCTGCAAACAGAGGTGGGCAGGTGTGGCCCAGCCCCTAAGAACCCCCTCAACCCTCCAGCCCAATCATGGGTCCTCCCAATTCTGACAAGGCCCCAGGAAGAGGAGGAAATAACCATTCATCGAGCACCTACTATGTACCAGTCACATTTCACTGATTGCTCAAAACATCCTGGTGAGATAGGTGTTATTCATCCCTCACTCCAACCCAAGCACTCTGGCCTCTTGATTATTTCTAGAACTTGCCAGGCATCCTCCCTCCCTAGGATCTTTGTTTGTACTGGCTGTTCCCTTTGCCAGGAATGCTTTTCCCCTAGATAGCTTCGGGTCTTACTCCCTCATCTCCCTTTTTTTTTTTTTTTTTTTGAGATGGAGTCTTGCTCTGTCGCCAGGCTGGAGTGCAGTGGCACAATCCCAGCTCACTGCAACCTCTGCCTCCTGGGTTCAAGCGATTCTCCTGCCTCAGCCTCCCGAGTAGCTGGGATTACAGGCGTGCACCGCTACGCCCAGCTAATTTTTGTACTTTTAATAGAGACGGGGTTTCACCATGTTGGCCAGGATGGTCTTGATCTCTTGACCTTGTGATCCGCCCGCCTTGGCCTCCCAGAGTGCTGGGATTACAGGTGTGAGCCACCGTGCCCGGCCTCCCTCATCTCCTTGAAGCTTTGCTCAACTGTCACCTTCTTATTGAGACCTTCCCTGATCTCCCTACTTAAAATTAAATTGAAACATTCTCTCAACCAGCACTTCTTAGCCTGGCTTCCTTGCTCCATTTTTCTTGATAGTAGTGGTACCCATCTGACGTACCAGGTATTTTATTTATTTTTATCTTGGTTTTTGCTGTAACTACAAGAGGGCAGGGCTTTTTCCTCTGTTTTCACCGCCGTTTATCTCCAGGCCCTGGAACAGTGCCGGCACCTAGCAGACACTCAAGAAATGTTTAGCAAATGAAATATACAGAGGCGGAAACAGAGGCTCAGGGAAGTGCATTAACTTGCCTAAAGTCACACAGCTGGCAAGGGAATGTCAGAGTTGGGATCTGAACCTTGTTTTCTCCCTATCTCATGTTGACTTTTCTCCCCCACCCCAGTTCAGGTCCCCGAGAAAAAAAATGTATGCATAGCAGAGGAGAGGCCAGCGACTAGACAACAGGAAAAGACAGACAGAAAGAAAGGAGGGTAAAGGGATCTTGGAACAGGGTGTGTGTATGTGAGAGAAGAGGGGAGGTGTCCTGGGACTAAGGCCTTTCCTGTGGTGTGATGGAGGAGAGGTGGGGGTTGTAGAGAGAAAATGTCTGTGGGAGAAGTACTGGAGCACAGTCTCAGATTGGAGGCCAGGATCCTGAGACTGAGCAAATGGTGCCAATGCCTTTGTGTAGCAAAGGCCCTGAGGGAAGAGGCTTGCACTTATTAATCACCTACTAAGCAGTTTACATAATTGTCTCATTAATGACAGCCTCCAGCAATTCTCTAAAGAAGGCATTATTAGACCCTTTTTACAGATGAATAAACAGAGGCTTAGCAAGGTTGTTACTTGCCCAAGGTTGTACAGCTCCTAAATGATGGAGCTAGGAGATGCATCTGGGTTTGAGTTTCTGTTTCTAGTGGGCTGGGTCAGGAGAGGGGGTCCCTAAGAGGGAATGAGAGGTCCTTGGGTATTAGGGCAGTTTGGGAGGGATTTTGCTTAGGAGGACCCAGGGCCAAGACTGTTTTTCTGGGGCACTTGTGGGCTAGAGCCTTAGGACCCAAAGTTCTAGACATGGGAGGCGTGGGGAGGGGGCACAGGGGATGGTTGTGGTCTTGTGGATCCCCCAAGGGCCGGCTCTAAGCAGTGTCCCATGCTGCCAGCTTCCCCTCCTTCCCCAAACTTTTCTCCCTTGCCTTTGTGGACCCATGGATACCTGGCTGCCCCTCTGCCTCTCAGGCCACACTTTCCCGGCATCTCCTCTCTTTTTCATCATTGCTCAGGGCCTGTGCTAGGTTTTCTTCTACTTTCACTCTTCCATCTCCCCACTGGGTGATCTCTTGAGCCTACATTTACCATCAGTGCTCGAAGACCCCCAGTTTCCAACTCAACCCCTGTCCTCTTTCCTGAATCCCTTAAATTTATTTTACTTATTGAACAAACACTGATGGAGCACTTATTGTGTGCCAGGCACTGTGCTAAGCACCTGATGAGTATTAACTCATTGAATGCTAACCACGACCCTGTGAGGTAGATATTATTAGTATTCCTTTTTACAGATGAGGAAATTGAGACCCAGAGTGGTTATGTAATTTGGCCAAATAGTGGGGGAGTCTCAGAAACCTGTGCGGGGATTGTGTCTGTGGGTCTCTGTCGTCCCACCCTGCAGGAGGTAAACATCGTTGTGAGGGTAGCGCCCATGCCAGCCGTGCTCATTCCTGTGCACCTAGCACCCAGTGTAGTGCCCAGCACACAGTGTGAGCTCAATAAATGTCAGAATTGTTTAATTGGGTTTAATTTTTCCCTATATCTAAGCAGCGCCCCTCATTATTCTATTCTCTACCATAAAACCCTACATGAGGATCCCCTCCTTGAGTTTCTCTCAGTCTGCTATTATTCTCTTTGTTAATTTATTTGTTATAATGTAGGCTCCATGAAGTTAGGGAGTTGGGTCTGGTTTTTTTTTTTTTTGAGATGGAGTTTCGCTCTTGTTGCCCAGGCTGGAGTGCAATGGCGCGATTTTGGCTCCCAGGTTCAAGTGATTCTCCTGCCTCAGCCTCCTAAGTAGCTGGGATTACAGGCATGCACGATGACGCCTGGTTAATTTTGTATTTTTAGTAGAGACGGGGTTTCTCCATGTTGGCCAGGCTGGTCTCGAACTCCTGACCTCAGGTGATCTGCCCACCTCGGCCTCCCAAAGTGCTGGGATTACAGGCGTGAGCCACTGCGCCTGGCGGGAGTTGGGTCTGTTTTAGTTACTATCATGCTTCCAGCACTTTGAGTAGTACCAGATATACAATAAGTTCTCAAAAATGTGTATAGAATGAATGAATGGGGATTAAATAATAATATTGGCTAACATTAATTGAGTACCTACTGGGTTAAGGTATGTATATACACCTGTCTTACTTTTGTATCTTGTTTATTGCCTGTCCCTTACCCCTTCGCTGGAACAGAGCCAGAGGGCCACAGCCTATGTCTGCCTTGCCCATCACATAGTCCTAGAGTCCAGAGCAGTGCCAGGTACAAGGCAGGTGCTCAGTGATCCCAGTGGATGTGGCCTCGAGGTGGGAACTGGGCAGGAGCTACTTGTGGGGGGAGGTATTGGCCGGTTCCACCCTGCCCCTTCCTCTCCCAGGTCTGTTGGTATCCCAGGGTGGGAGCACACCTGAAGGGGTACTCGAACTCGACCTCGATGCTGAGGTCACTCTCGGTCTTGTTGGCACAATCCACGCTCAGCTGGAGCTCCCCACTGTAGCTGCCGCATGTGGCAAAGGCGAAGATGGCGAAGACCTTGGGCAGCAGGGATGGGGATGGCCACAGTGAACCTGTGTGCATGTGGGAGGGAGGTGCCCTCCTCTGGACAGATCGGGGGCCCAGCACAGGCAGCAGCAGATGGAGCAGTCCCCACCCCCACCCCCTAATCAGGGCTCATCGGGACCAAGGACAAGCTGATTACAAGGGTATGGCTGTCTCTTCCTGTTTCTCTCTCTCTTTGTATCTCTCTCTGTCTCTGCCTTTCCATGCTGACCTCCCTCTTCTCTGTTTGTCTCTGTTGTTCTCTGTGTATCTCACTGTGTCTCTGTTTCTCTTGGTATCTCTGTTTCTCTATGTGTCTTTGTCTTTCTCAGATGTCTCTTTGTCTCTGTGTCTCTGATCCTCTCTGCCTCTGCCTGTCTGATCTGTCGGTGTCTCTTTTTGTCTCTTTTTTCCCTGTCTGTGTAAGTGTATGTTTGTATGTCTGTGTCTTTCTGTTTCTTGGTCTGTTTGTCTCTGTCTCTCTGTCCTGTCTCTTACTCAGTCTCCGGATGGTTCTCTCTCTGTCTCCCTCTTGCCTCTCTCTCTGTGTGTTGGTTTCTCTTTTTTCTGAGTGTCTCTTTCTCTCTCTGTCTCTCTCTCCCCCACTCTGTTTTCCTGCCTCTCTCCCTGCGTCTGTTTCTCTTTGCGTCTGTTTTCTGTGTCTCCTTTTTCTTTGTTTCTGTTTGTCTCTTCTCTCTTATCTCTGTATCTCTTCTCATCTCCATATTTCTTTTTTTCTCAGTATTTCCATCTCTGTCTTTATCATTCCCTGTCCCTCATTCTCTCTGTCACCTTCACTGTCTCTGGGTTTCTCTGACTTTGCATCTCTCACCCAGCATCTGCTACAGGCTCCACCTCCCCCACCCCTCCCTCACTTCAAGAGAGGAGGTAGGACGTCACAGTCTCCCACTTCACAACGGGGGTACCCTCAGCCCTATGTGACGTCACAGCTCATCTGTTTTCTGGCTTCAGACCCCTGAAACCTCACCCTGGAGCCCAATTCCCCCATCCCCTACAACCCCCGCACTCATCCCTGGCTACCCGCCCCTACTCCACCCCTGCTCTTCTGGACCCCATGACCTCCCTCTCTCCCTGCACTCTGCCCCAACAGCCCGGACCACACTCACCCATTGCAGCACCTTCACAAAGCCGAGGGGCTCCTTGACCACCCGGAACTGACCCCCAGCCACCAGCTGAGGAGAGAAACAGTGGGGAAGGGGTGGGGTTGTTGGAGGTACAGGGAGGTGAGCGGCAAGGCTGCCCGTCAATGACCCCTGGGGATGGAGCATGTGACCTCGGGGAGGGGGGTGAGGAGAAAGTGACACCTTGGGGAAGGTGTGAGCCCCACGGTCCAAGAACTGGTGGGAAGGTCTGAAGAGATGGTGAGTCAGATGGCAGAGGAGGTCGGGGGTGAGGGAGATGGGGATGAGGTCAGGACTAGTTAAGGAGGGGGAGCAGGCTTGAAACGTAAAGGCAAGTCGGATGGGGAAGGGGCTCAGGTAGAGAATGGGGATGGAGTGGGGTGCATTCGGGTGGGGGGGTTGTGATGGTGAAGGTGAGTCATAACGGGGCAGGAGTCTGTTTGGCTCAGGTGGGGGAAGGGTCTGCAGGGGTAAAGGTGTGTTAGACGGCGGTGGTGGTAGAGGTCTGAGGTGATGGGGATGGGGAAGGGTTGGGACTGATTGGGGGTGAGTTTCTGAGGTGGCGAAGACGAGAGAGATGGCGGAGAGGGTCTGGACTGATTAAGGTGGGGGAGGGCTGGGACATGGCTTCAGTCGCTATGTGTTGGGGGTGAGGAGACTGGGGGTTTTGGAAGGAGTAAAACCGGATTGTCCCCTAGGTGTGCTCTGGGGCAAGGGGTGGTCGCCTATGGGGCTACAGTCTCTGTTTGGGAGGGGCGGGTGCCAGCCCTCTCCCCACCCCCGCCCCCACACCTTCTGTCGCTCTATTTCCTAGCTTATCCGCAGCACCCCCCATCTTCCTTCCACTCTCCCCTCCCCTTGTCCCTTGCCCTCACTCCAGCCCCCAGGCCCCTATTCCTCCCCTCGCGGTCGCCAGTAATGAACGGGGCTCCGGGGGCCCCCGCTGCGGCAGTGAGGACGGCCCTCGCTGCGGGAAAGAGCGCACTCCTTTTCTCCACCTCCCCCTTCCTCCCCTTCACCTGCCGCAGACCCCCAGCCCCAGCGCTGGGGACCGAGTCTCCGCTGCCAGACCCTGGCCACCACCTCCCAGAGTCGGCTGGCCTGAGCGACCCGGCCTAGGCAGCCGGGCGACGGCGGGCTCTGTCCACGGTGCTGGAGCGCGTACCTGATTCACCACGTCCATGTCCGCCAGCAGCAGCATCAGCAATGCAGGGGGCGGGAGGCTCGGCTAGCAAGGGCGGCGCGGGGCGCGGCGGGGGCGGCGCGCGCTCGTTGGAACAGCCCAGGCGGCTGCAGCCCCGCCCCTCGCGCCCCCTCCTTGCCCGCCATGCGCCTGCGCACAGCGGGTTGTACCACAGTCTCACCCGCAGCCATTCCGGCCCGGAGGCTGGAGCCGTGAGACTGTGCCGGAATATGCATTGGGAAAACATAGCTCGAGGGCCCGGGAGAGGAGACGTCCCCGCTCGGTCCTACAGTGTGACAACTTTGCCAGGCCCTTTTCTGAGTTTGTTAAACATGTTGACTCATTTAATGCTTACAGAAGTCCTATGTCGTAGGGACTATTAGGCCGTTTTTACAGATGAGGAAAATGATTCCCTAGAGAGCTTAAGTGACTCTCACAAGGTCAGCCAGTTACTAGCTGGCAGTGACCAGAGTCCCTGCAGTTTAAACACGGTTCAAGGCCTTCCAGGTTCCCTTTTCATAGTCTGCATTTTAAGCACACCCTGAAACTCTCTCCTGCCCCCATCTAGCCATCTCCCTTATTTCTTTCTTCCTCTTTGTCAGATTAATGCCTACTCTAACTCTACCGCTTTACCTGCTATTTATTCCTTAGCTCTCTCTTAATTGGAATAACCCTCCTTCCTGCGACTAAAACTAGGCCCATCAAGGTCAACAGTGATGGCTATGATGCAAAATCCGAAATACAGTTGGGGCTTAAGATGCTCAACTTCGGCCAGGTGCGGTGGCTCATGCCTGTAATCCCAGCACTTTGGGAGGCCGAAGTGGACAGTGGATCATTTGAAGTCAGGAGTTTGAGACTAGCCTGGCCAATATGGTGAAACCCCATCTCTACTAAAAATACAAAAATTAGCTGGCTGTGGTGGCGGGCACCTGTAATCCCAGCCACTTGGGAGGCTGAGGCAGGAGAATTGCTTGAACCCAGGAGGCGGAGGTTGCACTGAGGCGAGATTGCACCACTGCACTCCAGCCTGGGCAACAGAGCAAGACTCCATCTCAAATACAAAACAAACAAGCAAACAAAAAAACTACTGAGATACTGTTTTTCATCTTTCAGGGTGGTATCAAAAAGTGTGATAACGTTCCATATTGGTAGGTTGGCCAGAAACAAGCATTCTCATAAATCGCCTGTGGAAGTTTCATTGGTATAACGTGTAGAAGGCAACTGGGCAAAATCTAAAAAAAAAATAACAAATTCATTTACTGTTTGGTTCAGCTTCATACTTCTAGGAATTCATCTTACAGATAGACTCATACATGTGCTAAAAGATATATGTATAAGATAATACATGACTGGGCTGTTTATTTATTTATTTTTTTTGAGACGGACTCTCGTTCTGTTGCCCAGGCTGGAGTGCAGTGGCACGATCTCCGCTTACTGCAACCTCCGCCTCCCGGGTTCAAGCAATTCTCCCTGCCTCAGCCTCCCTGAGTAGCTGGGATTACAGGCATTCGCCACCACGCCCATCTAATTTTTTTTTTTGTAGTTTTAGTAGAGATGGGGTTTTGCCATATTGGCTAGGGTGGTCATGAACTCCTGACCTCATGTGATCCGCCCGCCTCAGCCTCCCAAAGTGCTGGGATTATAGGTGTGAGCCACCGGGCCAGGCCAGGGCTGTTTATAATAGGATAACTCATAGGTGGGAATTGAACAATGAGAACACATGGACACAGGAAGGGGAACATCACACTTCGGGGACTGTTGTGGGGTGGGGGGAGGGGGGAGGGATAGCATTGGGAGATATACCTAATGCTAGATGACGAGTTGGTGGGTGCAGCGCACCAGCATGGCACATGTATACATATGTAACTTACCTGCACATTGCGCACATGTACCATAAAACCTAAAGTATAATAATAATAATAATAATAATAATAAAAGAAAAAAAAAAGAGGAAAAAAAAAAAAAAAAAAAAAAAAGAATGGACACTCCCGAAGTGCTCATTGTTGGTAGCCTGTTTAAATAAACTCATACTATGCCGCTGTCGTTATAATAACATGGAACTATGGAATGATTGCCAAGATATTTAGTTAAATAAAAAATGCAAGATGTCAAACTGTGTGGTAATTGTGTACAAAGAGAAGAGAAGGGTTATATCAGACAGAGAATAGCTAACATTTAAATTGTGGCTGTTTTCTGTCAAGTACTCTTTAGAGAACTTCGCCTGTATCACTCACTTAAATTCTTACTGTAACCCTATGTGACAGGTACGACAACTATCTTTATTTTACAGCTGAATAAACTAAGAGGCAGAGAGGAATTTTCCTAAGTTCACACAGCTGGTAAATTGGTAGAACCAGGATATGAACCCAGGAAGTTTGGCTCCAGCACCTGTTACTCTTAGCCACTGTGCTAACTTATCAGTACACCATGTTTTTTTTTTTCAGCACACCATCTTGTGTGTCTATAAAAGATACCTGATAATACTATTTGCTTCCAGAGGGTAGGGAAACTTTTCACTTTATACCCCTTTGTACCTTTTGAGACTCCATCTCAAATAAAATAAAAAAAAAACAGCCTGGTAGTGTATCATCTTATACATACACCTTTTAGCACATGTATGAGTCTACCTGTAAGAAATTCCTAGAAGTATGAAGCTGAACAAAACAGTAAATTAATTTATTTTTCTAGATTTTGCCCAATTGCCTTCTACACAGGTTATATCAATGAAACTTCCACAAGCGATTTATGAGAATGCTTGTTTCTGGCCAACCTGCCAATATGGAACATTATCAAACTTTTTGATACTCACCACCCTGAAAGATGAAAAACAGCATCTCAGTAGTTTTGTTTTGTTTTGTTTTGTTTTTGAGACAGAGTCTTGCTCTGTTGCCCAGGCTGGAGTGCAGTGGTGCAATCTCAGTTCACTGCAACCTCCGCCTCCTGGGTTCAAGTGATTCTCCTACCTCTGCCTCCTGAGTAGCTGGGATTACAAACACATACCACCACATCTGGCTAATTTTTGTGTGTGTGTGTGTTTTTAGTAGAGATGGGGTTTTGCCATGTTGGCCAGGCTGGTTGTGAACTCCTGACCTTAAGTGATCCACTGTCCACTTGGCCTCCCAAAGTGCTGGGATTACAGGTGTGAGCCACTGCATCTGGCCTACCTTTTGAATTCTGAACCATCTGAATGAATATCTTTTTTTTGAGACAGGGTTTCCCTGTGTTGCCCAGGCTGGAGTCCAGTGGCATGAATATGGCTCACTGCAGCCTCGACCTCCTGGGCTCAAGCGATCCTCCTGCCTCAGCCTCCTGTGTAGCTGGGACCACAGGCGTGAGACACCATGCCCAGCTAATTTTTTAATTCTTTTGTAGAGACAAGGTCTCACTTTGTTGCCCAGGCTGGTCTTGAACTCCTGGGCTCAAGTGATCCTCCCGCCTCAGCCTCCCAAAGTGCTGAGACTACAGGCATGAGTCACCATGCCCAGCTCAATACCTGTTTTTTTAAACATGAAAATTCACACATATATGTAATGGATACTTCCCAGTTGTTGCCTTATTGGGGAAGCAGTACACAGAAGGGGTTAAAAGCATGGATCTTGGCATCAAACTGCTTGAATTTGAATCCCACCTCTGATACTTCTTCCTGTTTGACCCTGGACAGGTAAGAGGGTTTAAAATGATACCTATAAGGTTGTTGCACTGATTCAACGAGATAATCACTGTAATGCAGTTAGCACAGGGCCCAATAAATGGTTCATTTTACCTCCTACACATCTCTGGAATCCACTCACTTCTCACCATCTCCTCTGCCACCTCCCCTGGCTAAGGCGACCATCATTCCTGCCAATTTTAGCATCTCCAGTCTCTTCCCCCTCCCTTCTGTTTTCAGCACAGCCGTCAGAACATCTATTTAAAATGCAATGTTAACTATGTCACTACCCTACTCAAATCCCTCCCATGGCTCCCCACTGCTTATAGGAAAAATCCCAGAGTTTGAGACCTGGCATTCAAGGCTCCGCCTGATCTGGCCTCAGTGGCTTCTCCCACCTCATCCCTCAACAGTCTCCCTTCACTCTCTGTGCCCTGCCCATGACTTGCTGTTCCCACCTAACTCCAGTCCAACCACTTTAAGCCTTTGTTTCAAGGCCTAATGTAACTCAATCTTCTCAGTTCTAGTCTCCAATTCTGGCTTCCCTCAAATTTCAGTCCTGGCTTGATTGGTGCAAATTATACAAATGAGAAACCCCTGCTCTGGGAGCTGGGAATAGTTCCTCCCTGCCTGGTGGTCTCATCCTGCACCACTCCCAATGCTACCTTCAATTCCTCTGGAGTGGGGCTGACTCCCACTTTGGATGAGACCTGTCCCGTGTTTCAACCAGTTCAGTTTGCCCTGAGAGAAACCCAGAGCTGGTGCCTGGCACATAGTAAATGCCTGATAAGCCTTCACAGCGAATGTAACCCCAAAGTCTGGGTGAGGAGTAAAGCTGGGGCAAGAAGCAGAGAGGACCTCTGGGATCTGTGTGGGATAAGAGTAGGTTACTCTTAGGTGGTCTCAGGAAAGCCAGGTGGGCCCTGAGTGGGTTCCCCAGGGCTGGGAGCCCTGCCCTTTGCTGTCACCTATGTTGTCTACTGATGGATTTAGGTTTTCTTTTCTTTCTCAGGCAGAAAGTGGGAGATGGGAGACAGAGCGATCTCAATTTAGCCACCCTAAAATTCCTGTTGCCGTCAGAGGACCCCTCTGCCTAAGACGCATCACATACCAGGCCGATTCCAACCTCCAGGCCTCTCCCCTGGCAGGATTCTTCTCTGGGTTTCCTTGTCCTTTCCTTCTCATCCGTCTACCCTTCCTAGTTTGACCTGGCTGAGCCCTGGTGAAATCTCTGCTTCTCCTCCTCTCTGGGTCCAAGCACCCCTCACACCCTCTCTCTCCCCTTTCCTCCGTCTCTGTCCAGTGCCCTCCCCCTCCCCCTTCCTCCACTCTGCCTCCAGCTTTTTTTGGCTGCTGTCTCTTCCTCCTCCTCCTCCTCCCTCCTTCCCTGACGCTGAATAATCAGGCCTGGCTGTCCTGGTTTCTGGAAATACCCGTGTGTGGGCAGTGGCTCAGGGCTAGAACAGGGGATGGATGGATTGGGGCCCCTGGGTAGCCCCAGACCCCCAGTGCAAAGACAACAAAATCCAGGGATGTGGTCCATAACTGTCTCCTGCTGGGGAGGGGAGGGCAGGAGGTTTATTGAGCAGTTGGGGAGGGGTGGGAATTCAGAGGGCATGGACGCAGGCCATCTCGTCTCCCAAGTCCTCCTCATCGAAGCGGGAGAGGATGGACTCCTCATCGCTATAGAGAGAGCTGTTTCCCTGTGCCAGCAGGTCACTGGCAGCATTGTCCATCTCATCCAGCGTCAGGCGACACGCATCTGCAATCTCTTGCTTGGCCAGGGCCACGAAACGTGGGTCTCGAGCAAAGAGGCCCAGACCCTCTGAGATAAGCACCTGGGGGCACAGGTGGGATCAGTGTTGACTGACAGCACAGTGTGCACAGAAGGTTCAGTGTGGATAAATGACGTGCCCATGCGGGCATGTAGGGAAGTCAGTGGGGGACAGGGGTGAGCAGAGGTCGTAGGGCAAAGGGATATCTACATGCACAACACAGGACCCGGGGACTCCTTTCCCTCCTCCTCCAGTACCCACCTCCTCCCCTTCTCCCCCATCCGTCTTGTCTATACGCCCTCTGGACTCACAGCCTCCACCAAGCTGTCGGCACTGCCCCTCTTCCCATGGCTGGGGTCCGAGTGGGTTCCAGGCACGTGCAGACAGGTGAAGGTGCGCAGTGGGCCACTGGATCTGCCGAGGTACCCCTCCCCCGCTGCACCCTCTTCCACCAACAACAGCGGGGCATACAGGAGCCGACCCCGCTGTGGTGGTGTTGCCCAGGAACCCTGAGCCAGAATAAACATCAGAGGGGCAGGGATGGATGAGTAGGGTATGAGGGTCTAGGACTCACTGCTGTGCCTACTTATTTCCCTCAGTATACAACTGGAGTGAAACTGAATGGGTATAAGTCAGGCTTGAGTTTATTTATGTAAGAGCGCAGAAGGCCTGGGTTTAAATGTCAGCTCTGCCACTTACTAGCTACATGATCTGGGGTAAACCTCTCTGGACCTCAGTTTCCTCACAAGTACAGTGAGCATTGTGTGCATTCATTCATATGTGTCCTGTTCTTCAGAAGGCTCTGAGGCCAGGCGCGGTGGCTTATGCCTGTAATCCCAGCACTTTGGGAGGCTGAGACAGGCAGATCACCTGAGGTCAGGGGTTTGAGACCAGCCCGGCCAACATGGTGAAACCCCATCTCTACTAAAAATACAAAAATTAGCCAGGCATGGTGGTGGGCACCTGTAATCCCAGCTACTTGGGAGGCTGAGGCAGGAGAATTGCTTGGACCCGGGAGGCAGAGGTTACAGTGAGCCGAGATCTCAACACCGTACTCCAACCCGGGCAACAGAGCAAAAACTCTGTCTCAAAAAAAAAAAAAAAAAAAAAGGGGCCTGATATGTGCTGTGTTTGAGAAATTCAGCCTAGGCTGCCCCCATCTCTCCACACCCCAGACCCCAGCACCACCTCCACAGCCTCACCTGAGCCCTATTGGGCCCTGAATTTCGCCCACGATGATAGGTGCCTGGGATGGGTAAATCCTCACAACTGCCCTGGCGCTGCAGACACTGGATGGTGAAGGAGGGCTTCCGACCTGGGGGTGGGTGGGGCACCAGGGGCAAATAGCAATGTCAGTGCTTCCCCAGATCTCTCTCCTGCAGGCCCGTGGGGGCCCCTTGGATCCATCCCTGCTCTCACCTGCAGGTGTGGGGGGCAGCAGACGGCGGCGTGGTACAAGGTGCCCATCCATGTATCTCTGAGCTCTGTGAGGTGGCAAAAGGACTGGGCACGGGGGAGTCCCTGCCTGCTCATCTAGGTAGGAGAGCCTGTGTGGGTGGGAGGGCTGGGGGTGAACTTGGGTCTGGGCCTGGACCTGGGCCTGGGAGATGGGGCACCAACAGTCCTCCCCAACCCAGTTCCCACCCCTCCCCCACCCCAGCTCATGGGTTCATCCCATGTGGCATGGCCAGTGTACCGATCAGGGACTTCCTCATCCTCATCCTGCTTGTTTTGCCCTTTGGTTCCCTTGGGCTGAGAATTTCCTTCTTCTGGGATGGTGAAAATGAGAGCCCCAGAGCCTCTCCTGGGGAAAGGAAGGCACGTTAGACAGACCAGATCCCTCAATATGTGGCCCTGGACCCCTGGTTCCTCTCATCCTATGCCCCAACCCTTACAGAAACACTGGGCTTTTGGATTTTTTTGTTGAGGACGAGTCACATAAAAGTAACCATTAACCATTTTAAAGTGACCATGGGCTTTTGTTTAATAGATGTTCATCTCATTAGGACTGAAAGTTTCAAAAAAATCAAAGTTGACCTGTAGAGAGACACCTTGAACGCAAAACTGGGCATGTATTAGGAGTGGGGGGAGCCTGTAAAAGCTAGGCACTTTATTTTTTTATTTCTGTTTTTTATTTTCTGAGACGAGGTCTTACTCTGTCACTTAGGCTGGAGTGCAGTGGCATGATCTCAGCTCACTGCAGCCTCAACCTCCCAGGCTCAATTTATCCTCCCACCTCAGCCTCCCAAGTAGCTGGGACTACAGGCATGCGCCACTATGCTCGGCTATTTTTTTATTTTTTGTATGGACGGGGTCTCATTATGTTGTGCAGGCTGGTCTTGTACTCCTGGGCTCAAGCGATCCTCCCACCTTGGCCTCCCAAAGTGCTGGGATTACGAGTGTGAGCCACCGTGCCTAGGCAAGCTAGACACTCTGAAATTTTTTTTAAATTTTTCTTTCCTCTGCTTATGTATTGTCTAAAAGCTAAGTGCTTGATATGCATTACCTCATTTCATCCTTTCTTTATCCCTGTGAAGTAAGTGCTTTATCATCCCCCTTAAACAGGTGAGGAAACTGAGGCTCATAAAAACGAAGTGACTAGGCAGGGCACGGTGGCTCAAGTTTGTAATCCCATAACTTTGGGAGGCTGAGGTGGGCAGATCACCTGAGGTCAGGAGTTTGAAACCAGCCTGGCCAACATGGCAAAACCTCGTCTCTACTAAAAAAAAAAAAAAAAAAAAAAAAAAAAATTAGCCCGGCATTATGGCGCCCGCCTGTAATCCCAGCTACTCGGGAGGCTGAGGCAGGAGAATCGCTTGAACCCGGGAGGCAGAGGTTGCAGTGAGCCGAAATTGTGCCACTGCACTCCAGCCTGGGAGACAGAGCAGGACTCTGTCTCAAAAAAAAAAAAAAAAAAAGAGTGATTAGCTCAAGGTCACTTAGCAAATGGCAGAGCCAGAATTTGAACTGAAACTGTTGGTTTCACATAATGTGCTTTTTGCATTAAACCTTTGTATTGCCTTTCTCATATGAGTCTCTTATCACCCCCTATTCTTACCTGAGCCCTTGAAACACCTCCATTCTTCCCAAATTTCTGCTTGAAGGCCTCTAGGCCCTCCCTCCCACCCCCCTCGACTTCCTGCCTCCTGAATTGCCTCCATCCAGTGTCTAGTCCTTGCCTTCCCTCACAATCTACCTCCAGACACTTGACAATACCTGTGGGTGTTGGATCCAGCCTGGGGCACACTGGGCTGACTGGAGGTGGGAGTCCCCCTATCATCATCACTGGGCCCAAAGGAGAGTGAAACTGGAAGTCTGTCCCCGACAGGCAGAGACACAGAAATCCTGGAGCCCCGGCGAGTTGGGGGCTGGGAGACCACTGTGGCCTGTGGAGAGTCACAGGACTGAGTGTTGCATCTACTTTGTGGCTAAGTCATTTGGTCATATAGCGTGTCTCCCCCACAGGTCCATGAATGTAGGCCTTGCCCTCCAACAGCAGTGGTAAATATCAAATAAATAAATAAGTAAATAAATAAATAAATAAATAAATAAATATTTGCGATAGGGTCTTGTTCTGTCACCAGGCGGGAGTGCAGTGGCATGATCACAGCTCACTGTGGCCTCATCTTCCCAGGTTCAAGCAATCCTCCCGCCTCAGCCTCCCAAGTAGCTGGGACTACAGGCTTGCACCACCACTCCTAGCTAATTTTTAAATTTTTTTGTAGAGAGGAGGTTTCACTATCTTGCCAGGACTGGTCTTGAACCCTAGGGTTCAAGCGATCCTCCCACCTTGGACTCCCAAAGTGCTGGGATTATAGGCAGGAGCCACCGCTCCCAGCCTCAAATAAATATTTTTCTATTGCAGAGGGGGCTTCTCTGGGGGAGCTTCTTCCCAGAAGCAGTGTCAAAATCACTCAGGGGATTGACGAAGTATTTTACAATCAAGTTCCTGGGAGAGTGAAAACTTGTCCCCACTTTGTTAGTTTCCAAGTCCTTCTCATCTTCCTCCTCCACTCCCTCCTGCCCCTCTTCTTCCTCCTCCTCTGTGTCACAGGTGAGGGCCTGCCGCATCTCAGGACCCAAGTCCTGCAGGCTCCGCAGACCAGCCTGTGGGGGTGGAGAAATAGGTAAGCAGGCAGCTCAGGGTCTGAACTTTCCCTCTCTGTTTCCCATGCAGGCGGGTAGGGTGGGGGAAGGAGTCCTTCAGCCACCCTGGCCCTCTCTGAGGCCTGGGGCCTCAGTTTCCTTATCTGTGACATGGGTTTCACAAGATCAAAATGAGGGTCAGCCTCAGCCACAGCACTGCCACACACGCCCATCCACACTAGGCCCTGCCCCGAAGACCTGAAGGGCGGAGGAGGTGCTAGGGGCGGCCTCATTGCCTAGTAGCCCTTTTTCTTTCCTCCGCCGGAATTTGCGGAAATAGTCCTGGATCAGAAATGTGGCGTAGAATTTGCCCACGGTGACCTCCTCCTCTAGGGGCAAGGGAGAGAAGGCAAGATCACACAGGGGCCCTCTGACCCAGCCCGCCTCGCCACCTCTCTACCCACCAGCATGGACTTCCCCTCGCCCTCTGCCCAGCGCTGGTTTTGTGGTGGAGAGCGATCATCTGCCATTCAGGGGCTGGCGCGGGGAACTGGGGCGGGGATAGCTCACCGTCTGGTGGGGGGATGACCTCATCTAACAGCTTCTGTTTCATCCGCTTCCAGATCTTTTTGATGACAATCCGCAGCTCCTGGTTGGCTTGCTCCAGGTTCCCTGCGTTGGAGGAGGATGTGGGGCATGAGCCAATAGGAAGAGCCTCCACAGCTGCCCCCTCACTGTTGGAGGGGGGACTTCACAAGCTGCTACTGCAGATGCACACCGCCCCCATTGGACGGGGTGGGGGGAAACAGGCCTGGAGAATCTGGTCACCCATTCTGAGGTTCAGAGCTAGGAGTGGGGCCCATGATTCAATGAGTTTGCTCCTTGCACCCTCCCCAGGAAGGATCCCACTCCTGCCCCTCCCCTACACCTTCTGTTTTGATCTTCAGGGATGTCCGGACCAGGGCAAAGAGTGTGGCGTTGAATGTCACCGTCCCATCTGAGTTGAGGGGCATGTTCATTGCCACAAGTCTCTGCGAACACCAGAGACATGAAACCCACTCTGGGAAAATTCCGGGTATGCAGGAACGAATGTCAAGGGGCAGAAACCTCTGAGGATGTGATCAAACACCCCTCCCCACCCAAGGCAGATCTCTTCCCACCCTTGCCATGTGATAGACAGTTCTCTCAGGGGCCTGGGGGTGGGCAGGTGCACAGACCTTGCAGGCCACTCGGTGTGGGCACAGCTTCCCGAATCCCAGAGGGGGCTGGATACGTCTCAGCAGGGCAACCACATCCAAGTGTTTGATGCGGCCCCTGGAGGAGTTGGGGAGGTACCACTGGATTGGCCATGCCCCCACTAGCCCTTTCTCAAGGCCCCACCAGCTCATCACTACCTCCTCCTACCAATACCCCAGAGCTTTCCAGGGAAGAACTGGAGGGCAGTCAAAGAGGGCAGAGGACGGGGCAGTGGAAACTTTGGGGCATCTATTGACTGGGTAATGGGATGCAGCAGTCGGAAGTTTGGGGGCTAGGTGACTGTGTAGGGCAGTACATTGTCCCCTGGATTCTAGGTAAGGGTATAGAGGGCATACTTGGCCCCAGGGTCATATTCAGACCAGATCCTCTTGAATTCATCAAGGTGATGGGGGCCCAGGATGGACCAATCTCTGGTGAGATAATCAAAGTTGTCCATGATCACAGCCACAAAGAGATTTATGATCTGTGGGCCAGTGAGCAGGGGAGCAGTTAGGTGAAGGGCAGAACACTGTCATGGAGGGATGGTGGGAGGCTGGGGTGGGCTTATATGGTCATGAGTCTCTGGATTGATCTTGTCATCAGACCAGCCCTCTCACCCACTATGAAGATCTGGGCTGCCTACGTCACATCCCTGAGCCCCTCAGGGCCAGCCCCCATGACGGTGGTGGTGGTTGTGAGGAAATGGTTCTCACCAGGAAGGCACAGAGCATGAAGAAGCTGATGAAATAGGCGATGGCAAAATTGCTACCACAGGTAAACTCTTCACCAGGGCCGAAGTCAGACTCAGGATCACACCGATTTCCGGGAAGGCTGGCAAGCATTATCTCCTGCCATGCCTCACCAGTGGCACACCTGGTGGGGGTCACACAGGGGTAGCATCCTGAAGGGGAGGCTATGAAGTCATGGTAAATGGAGTTGGGGGAGGACTGGGGAATGAGGAGATGACCTACTTCTCACCAGGGGCTCCATCTGGCACAGATAACATTTCAATATTTTAACAGCCAGTGTGGCCATGTTGATGACGGTCGTGTTTGCATCTTACAGATGAGGCACTGAGACCGAGAAGGGGATGCGTCTTACAGCCAGAAAGAAAATGGCTGAGGCTAGAATACTCTAACAGACTCCTCACATCATAGCCAGGAAACATCTCGGGCTGTATGAAGCCCCACGCTGCCATGTTATTCCCATAGCTCAAGCAGTCTGGGGCTCAGAGAGGGTGGGTGGGCACCCACGGGCATAAGGTGGCAGGGGAGTGAGTAGATGTCACCTGAACAGAAGCAGCACAGCCTGTGGAAAGGTCTGGAAGTTGTTGTTTCGGTTTATTTGTGTGCCATCCTGAAGAGCCACCTTGCCAAACATCTGTGGACACATCAAGGCTGTGTCAGTGGGGTGAACCCATGCCCCACCCATTTCATACCTCCTAATACCTAAAGGAGCCTCATAACCCTGACAAAAAGGGCATCACTGCTGATCTCATTTCACAGATGTGTAGATTGACCCAGGGCCGTCCAGCTTGTCTGTCTACCCACCACCCCTACTTTGGGGCTATTCTTAACCCATCCCCTGCCAGCAGAGGAGGGCCTAAGGGATGCTTCCTAGGGTCCCCACTTGCCTGCATGCCAATGACGGCATAGATGAAGAATATCATTGCGATGAGAAGAGCCACATAGGGCAAGGCCTATAGGGACGGGGGAGGGGGGCAGAGAATAGATGCACAGGCTTAGGCAAAGAACTATAAGCCCCAGAATGCACTGCTTTCCCTGGCCTGGGCCTACTGGGAGTTGCAGTCCATCTCCAAAGTGCCAAGGACTGCGGTGTCTCTCAAATGTGAACATAGTGTTAAGTAGATAGAGTAAGGTCAGTGAGACCAGAGGTGTGTTGGAAATTGAGAGCCCAGAAAAGAGAGAAAATTGGAATAATAATTTGGAAATGGGTATGGCATGTCGGGAGATGTAGTTCTGAGGGTGGTAAAGGGGCAGGCTGAGAAGTGTGAAATGGGGGCGAGGTATGGTCAAAGGGATGGGGTAGGGGATTACCTGGAAGGACTTGATGAATGTCCAGAGCAATGTGCGGATCCCTTCACCCTTACTGAGAAGCTTGACCAGCCGCATGACTCGGAAGAGGCGAAAGAAGGTAATGGAAATGCGAGAGCTGTCCTCAGAGCTCTGGGGTGAGGGGTGCAGTAGGGATGCTCAGTTTGCATTTACTCCAGCTATCTCCCTATCTCATGCTTTGGCCCTCCCAGTACCCAAATCACTCAGGCCCCAGGGTAATCTGGAGGGATGGAGGGACAGAGGGACATGGGAAAAGAAGCAGAGAGTCCCTGTTATTAGGGTGGGCTACCTCGCCAAGGTGGCCACCATTCTGGAGGGAGATATGGCCAAGAAAAAGGTGATACAGGAGATGATGACATCATAGGCCCAAATGAACAAGGTGAGAAATGATGGAGCAGATATAGGGGGTGATGGTGGGGTCATTATACAGGGGACAATGGGAAAGTTTATATGGTAGTGGATTAGGATTAGGAAAAAGTGGGTAATGGGAATGGAAGGGAGAGGAGAGAGTAAAGGAGGTGATGGATCAGAGACATTGGAGCCAATAGAGGAAATGATGGAACCAGTGGTGTCATAGAGATGACGGAGATGAGAGAACCGATGGAGGAGCCAATGGAGAAGCCAGTGATGGAGATAGGGAACCAGCGACGTTGTCAGTTGAGGTGACAGAACCATGTAGTACCCAATGGAGGTGATGGAACCAATGATACAGTCAATAGTGATGACAGAGCCATGAAAGAGCCAGTGTCAGAGACGATGAAGTTGGTGGAGAAATGAAGCCAATGAAGTCATCAGAAAAGATGGAGCCAAAGCAGGAGTCAGTGGACATGACGGAGCCAATGGATGGGGGATGTAGAGGCAATGTAAGAGATAACAGAAATAACAGGAGAGGCATTTCAGGAGATGGTGGAGCCAGTAGATAGATTACAAAATGGAATGAGAAAGCCAGTAGAGGGGGACTTTGGCTGAACCCAACAGGGACTCAGAAGAGATAGAGCTAGAATGAGGACTGCATCTCCAGGAGTAGGGAGGATGTGCGTGGGAGCCACCCACCCACGTGAAAGGGAGCCCCGCGATAGAGGTGAGGGAAGGTGTATAGGGTGAGAGTGGATTAGTGGAAAGGCCAGTTCTCACATTGACTTCAGTGACGGCAATATCCACTACGCTGCCCACCACAATAAGAGCGTCAAACGTGTTCCAGGCGTCAGTGAAGTAATGCTGCAAGCAGGAGAAAAGCAGTGCCCTGTCTTCTCAAAGCTCGCAAGCCAGAGTAGGGGGCCAGTAGTAGTAGGGGGTGCTGGAGGGGGGCAGGGCTTGGCTTGGATCACATGACAGGCCTGCACCTGAGTCCCTCTCACTCCCTAGACTCACACTCCCTGGTTGCTGCCCGCATCCCCAACCCCAGAGCTCTGCAATGAGCTCCACTCCCAAGGAATTCATCCACTGGTGGGTGGGGCTAGAGCAGGGGGGCCACCTTGGGCTTGAAGGCGATGATTTTGAGCACCATCTCAATAGTGAAGAGGCCAGTGAAGACCATGTTGAGGATGTCCATGGCATAGTTGAAGGGAGCAGTCTGCTCATAGTGCTGCAGGACAAAATCAGGTTGAGATGGAGCCTGAGGCAGAGACGCCGCCACACCCAACCAAATATTCCCTGGCCTGGGCTGAGGCAAGTCTGGGGACTTGATCGCACTGTGTATTGGCCAAACCCCTTGCACTGTCTGCCTCCCATTATGGATACTGGAAAGTTTAGTTCTTGATTCCTAGCTTTTCTTGTAGCTAGGCAAGGCCAGGTTGACTAATGAGACATAAACATAAATCTGCTGTTGGTTAGCAGCTTCTGTAAAAAAAATTTTGCTTTCCGATGAAAGGATCAAATAAGGAGAGGGCCCAGGTGCAACTCTCCCTGCCTTGAGTGTGGTTTTGATTCCTGGAGCTGTGACCATGAAACAACAATCATGAGAATGAATGCCAACTTGCTAAGAATGGTGAAGCAGAAAGATAGAGCATGGGTCCCGGATGAACAATGAACAAACAGCCTACCTCTGCACTTCTCAATACATGAGGTAATTACCACAGTTCATTGACTCCAGGATGCACATCTTTTTACATTTTAGAATCTCTGAAATTGGGGTGCATTTTATAACAAATGGCAACTTACAATGGCCAGTGGCTACTTTTTTTTTTTTTCACATTCTTACATCTCCGAAATCAGGATGCAACTTACAAGTACTGGCCATAGACTTGAAGAAATGTGGCAAATGTCTTTATAGCTTAAGTTGCTTTTAGTTGGCAGGGGGTTTGTTATTTGCAGCCTTAAGTGTTCCTAATGGTTCCCAAGGGATTATGTGGAGATAATAGGGTCAGGAGTCTGGCGGGGGTCAGACAGGGATCTCAGACCTGCATGGCTAGGGCAACTGTGTTGAGCAGGATGAGCAGGAACATCAGGTACTCGAAGGCAGCAGAGTTCACAGTGGCCCACACACGATACTGATGCGGGTTCTTGGGGATGTAACGGCGGAGTGGCTGGGCCTTGAGGGCATATTCCACACATTGACGCTGCACACCAGGGCAGGGCATGAGTGAGCAGTGGGGTCCTGAGGCAAGGAGGGAAGGGTTGGTGACCATCCATTGGGGGTCAGGGGTCAGAGGTCACCTGGTTCTTGTCCAGCTCACAGTTTTGGTACTCCTGCTCGCCCTGGGCACGGAAAGTGATGATGACGAAGCCCACGAAGATGTTCATCATGAAGAACGCAATGATGATGATGTAGACAATGAAGAACACTGAGATCTCCACACGGTAATTATAGATGGGGCCGTGGTCCTCTGCATATGCATCGATGGCCTTGTATAGCAGTCTGTGGGAGCCAGAGGGGGGTAGAGGTGGGGGCAGGTGAGGGGATATCCCAGCCCCCTCAGACCTGCCCCCAGTCTACTTATCACAGACACCCCAGAGTTTCCTGCCTGGCACCCCGAAGACCGCTAAATCTCCTGACCTAACTACCTGGGACCTCCATACATACTCTAAGAGACCCCTGCCAGGCCCTCAAAGAATCTAAATCCTCTGTCTCATGCCCTCAGAAACCCCCATAGAGTCCTCCAGAGAATCTCCATTCAGAACCTCAAAGACCCAGAAATCCCCTAAGTTTCCACAGACCTTCAAATCCCCTTCTCCAACCACCTGGAGACCCCCATGTGCCTCCCCAGAAGTTCCACACAAGCCCCCAACAATCTGTAAATTTATCCCTGTCCCATCAACTTGAATCCCCACTCCATCTCCCCACAGAGCCCCACAATGAGTATCCCAAAGACCTGCACAGCTTTCTAGAAATCCCTGAATCCCTGCTTCATCTCTTCAGAGACCAATCCCAGTCCCCTGAGACCTCCACTCTGTCCCCCCAAGCCATCTCCAATCCTTTCTAGGCTTCTGTCTAGCTACCTAGTCCCTTAGAGATCCCTGTCCAATTCCTGGAGACCCCTCACTCAAGTCCCCAAAGAACCCCCACCCAGCTTCTGGGAACCCCACCTCTACAGTCCTCTGATACACCCACCACTCTCCAGAAAACCCTATCCAGTCTCGAGAGACCTTTGTCACATCCCCAAGGTACACTCCCACCCATTTCCAGGAGATCCCAACCCAATCCTGCAGAGACCCCTGCCTCATCCCCTGATAATCCCAGGGCCCTGTCCCTCACGCAGGCCAGCCTTCAAAGGTGGAGACAGTGAACAGGGCCATCATGGCTGAAAGAACATTGTCAAAGTTGAAATCACTGTTGACCCAGAGCCGCTCCCGGACCAGGGGCCGTGACACATCTCCATCTGGGTACACCAGGAAGGAGCCCCTGTGGATGTTGCAAACAGGTTAGATGGGTGAGGAGGGGTGAGGAACTGGGGAAAGGATCTGGGGTCTCCAGCATGGAGGCAGCAGGACATAGTGGTGGAGCAATATGGTCTGGGTTCAAATCCTGTCCCTCCATGTCCTGGCTGGGTGACCTTGCGCATTTACCCTTTCTGTGCTTCTGTTTCCCTATTCTAAGAAATAAGGATAATAACAGAATTGATTTCCTGGCTTGTCACAAGGATTAATAAATGTCACAAGTCAATAAATGAGACTAGTGTCTGGCACATAGTTGGCATCATTTCATCATCACCATCATCATCCTCATCATCGCCCACCAGGAAAAAGTGAAACGAATAATAGCCAACGTTTATTAGCACTAACTATATGCCAGGCACTGAGCTAGATTTTCTTTTTCTTCTCTTCTCTTCTCTTCCCTTCTCTTCTCTTTTTTTTTTTTTTTGAGACGGAGTCTCAAAAAAGGCTCTGCCCAGGCTGGAGTGCAGTGGCATGATCTCAGCTCACTGCAACCTCCGCCTCCCGGGTTCAAGCGATTCTCCCTCCTCATATTCCCGAGTAGCTGGGATTACAGGCGCACAACACCAAGCCCAGCTAATTTTTGTATTTTTAGTGGAGACAGGGTTTCACCATGCTGGCTAGGCTGGTGTCGAACTCCCAGCCTCAGGTGATCTGCCTGCCTTGGCCTCCCAAAGTGCTGGGATTACAGGCATGAGCCACAGCGCCCGGCCCAAGCTAGGTTTTCTGTGTAGCAACTTTACATTGTACAAAGTACATTTTCCATGTAGTAGCTCATTTACTCTTTACAACAGCCTTGTGAGATAGGCACTGTTTAGCCCCGTTTTTCAGTTGAGTGAAATGGAGCTGAGTAAGTTTAAGAAATGTACCTAAGTCTCATGAAGTGGATTTGAACCAGTAATGTCTGACTTCACAGCCCAGGCTTTTAACTACTACCCTCTACAGGAGTCTCAAGATGGAAGCTGGGGGCTCAGGGTGGGGGTGGTGATTGCTAAGGGGTCTGGAGTGGAATGTAGGTCACTTGGGGAATGCGGAGAGGGATCTAGGGGAGGTATCAGGGGAACCTCCAAAGACTTGGTGAGATCTGAGGGCCTCTGCAGTTCTTGGGACAATTCTGGGACTATATCTTTGGGCCTTGGTGAGATCTAGGGGCTCTAAAGTCTTTGGGAGGGGTCCTGAGCTCCGTGGAGGGCAGAGTCTTGGGCACTCACTTGCATTCTTGAGGGGTGTGTTTGGCCTCATCCGTGCAGGTGTAGAATTTCCCCTGTAGAGAGGATGTCTGTCAAGTAGGTTCACCCTTCATCACGCTCCCGCCCGGACCCCTGCCTGGCATTCCCTCCAGTGTTTGCCCCACCTTGAAGAGCTGCACCCCGATGCAGGCGAACATAAATTGCAGAAGTGTGGTGACAATCATGATGTTCCCGATGGTCCGGATGGCCACAAATACACACTGCACCACATGCTGCGGGCACCCAAGCATATGGCTACTGAACACTACAGGCCACAGTGGTCATGGGGGCAGGGACTCTGGTCATAGATGCAGCTCAGGGACTTGGGTTGGGGACATGTGGTGATGGGTCAGGGATGTATGGTTAGCAACATGTGTTCAAGAGGCAGTGTTACGGGCTAGAGACGTGTGGGCATCCACCAGGAATAAGTGTTTCCCGGGTGGGGATCTGTGGCCACCTGTCAGGGAGCTGGGTCTGAGAAATGTGGCCACTGGTAGAAACATATGGTCACTTGGAAGGAACATGGGTCAGGCCACATGGCTAGTGGTCAGAGATGTGTGTTTATGTGTCAGGTCCAGCCGTATGGTCATGCATCCGTGCAAATGGTCAGTTTGATCAGTGATCCTGGCCCCAGGGGCAGGGCAGGGCCTGGGTCCTGTGGGTTTGGGTGGGGTGGGGTTACCTTGAGTCCCTTGGCCCTGTTGATGGCTCGGAGGGGCCGCAGTACTCGGAGTACTCGCAGAATCTTCACCACCGAGATGGCGCTGGAGCTGGGGAAGGGGCAATCCTCAGGCATTGGCCCTGGCTGGGCCCTGGCTGTGAGAGGAATGGGGTGGGCTGGGGAGCTGTCACTTACTGGATGCCAAAGGAGATGAGGGACACACTGACCACCAGCAGATCCAACATATTAAACCAGCTACGGCAGAAGGAGCCGCGGTGCAGGAAGGCCCCAAACACTGTCATCTGGGGACAGGACATGAGGCTAAACTCAGACCTAGGGATGGTGGGGGTTGGGGGAGGTGGGGATGTGGACAGGAGAGGTGGGCTGCAAGGACTGGTGGGGAGAGTGCCGGGGCAACTGAGGGTAGGACTGGGGTCCCATTAGTCACCTTTAGTAGAATCTCCACAGTGAAAATGGAGGTGAAGGCATAATCGAAGTAACCCAGAATCTGGGGTGTGAGAAAGAGCGGGGAGCCACTGAGTCACGGCTGAGGGGATCCTAGGTGACTTCTCAAAAGGCTTGACCATCAGAAAGATTAGGGTTCAAATTTGGACTCCTGCCTCTACCCAGCGCCTTTGGTCTGCTTAACCTCTCTGAGCACAGCTTCCTCCTCAGTCAAATATTGATCTCCTCCCTGGTGCTTCCCCGTGTGTTGCACATGCCGTAAAGGCTGGCACTGCATCAGCTGCCATTAATGAGCCCCTCTCTCGGCTCACCTAGGGCTCTTCTCCTTATCTCCACCCTGACCCAGCTTGTGCCCACTAGGACACCCCTGGGAGTGTCCCCTCAGCTCCTAGCTCCCAGCCAAAGGCTCACATGGTTGCGGAAGGAGTGGGCTCGGATGGGGTCCTCAGCGGCCAGGGACACACTGCTGAGGATGATGAACACCAGGATAAGATTGGTGAAGACGTGATGGTGGATGAGGGTGTGGCAGCCCTTCCTCAGCCTGTGGAGAGGGAGTGGGCCATGGTCAGAACTCAGGACCACAGAGGATACAGCTCTGGCCCTGACACAACACCCATGCCCCCACTCCCACCTTGGCTGCTCCATGCTCCACCTGCCCTAGCCCCTCCTGCCTCACCCCCTGCCACTTCCGGCACTCACGGGTTGGTTTGGCTGAGGCAGAAGAAGGCGCTGCCCTCAGGGATGGGTACCACCTTCTCCTTGGGTACAACTTCCTGCAGGAGTTCCACACCCCCTGCACCCTCTTCCTCTTCTTCCTCTTCTTCTTCCTCCTCCTCCTCCTCCATGTCTGGCACCAGAGAAAAGCAAAAAAAAAAAAAAAAAAAAAAAATTAATTGAGCAAGTTGATGTAAAGCACCCAGAACAGTGTTTGCCACATGGTCAATTCTTCCCATTTCCCTGCTAGAATGTCAGCTCCTCCAGGAAGGTATTTTAATCTGTTTTGTACACTGCTATGTCCACAGCACTTAGAACAGTGCCTGGGACACATTAGGAGCTCAGTAAATGTGTGTTGAAAGAATGTTGTATATACAGACTATTTTATAATAAAGGCTCTGAGAAGTTCAGCAGTAAACAAAATGTGTTTCTTTTCTTCTTGCTTTTCTTTAGAGATAGGGTCTCACTCTGCTCCCCCAGGCTGGACTTCAGTGGTGCCATCATGGCTCACTGCAACCTTGAACTCCTGGGCTCAAGCAATCCTCCTACCTTAGCCTCCTGAGTAGCTGGGACTACAGGCTTGCATCATCATGCTTGGCTAATTAATTTCTTTTTTAGAGATGGGGTCTTGCTATGTTGCCCAGGCTGCATTTCCCTTCTTTAACCTCAATGTTCCCAAATGTTGCTGACCACATACCAAGTCTGTTATTTTCAGGATGATCTTGGAAAAGGCTGATCTCTGGAGAGGAGGGTCTCAGGGGTCAGGAGCTGTCTGCCTGAGCTCTTTCCCCAAGGTCCCACACCTGCTCCACCTGGCCCTGCCCACTTGCCTGCTCCTTCCCTCCTTGCACCCTCCTCTTCCTCTTTCTCCACACCAGGCACCTGAGGACAGGAAGACGGGAGTCATCAATGGTGAGGGAGACACAGGGAATGGACACAGGGGAGGCATGGAAGAAATGTAATAATAGGGGAATGCATAGGCAGAGGATGAAGGTTAAAGACATGCACATGGCTGGGTGCAGTGGCTCACGCCTGTAATCCCAGCACTTTGGGAGGCTGAGGCAGGTGGATCACTTGAGGTCAGGAGTTCGATACCAGCCTTGCCAACATGGTGAAAACCTGTCTCTTTCAAAAATAACAAAAATTAGCCGAGTGTGGTGGCACATACCTGTAAATCCCAGCTACTTGGGACGCTGAGGCAGGAGAATCTCTTGGACCCAGGAGGCGGAGGTTGCAGTGAGCCAAGATGGCACCACTGCACTCCAGCCTGGGTGACAGAGTGAGACTGTATCTCAAAATAAAACAACAACAACAAAAAAACAGATATGCACACATAGACAGGTAGTGGTGGGAGTGGGAGGTGTAGACAGTGCCCAGGCATCTAACTCACCAGGCCTTCATTCTCCTGTGGGAGGTCCTTCTCACTGCTCTTCTCCCTGTGCGAGGAAATAGGGGTGGTTGCTGCAGATGGGCTAAGGGGGATCACTACAGTCAGAACAGACCTTTCTTGGGTCCCATAGAACTTTCTTGCTTCTGCTCTTCCCCGCTGCCCCTCCCAACAGTCCGTTCTCAAAGCAGCCAGAGGGAGCCTGTTACACCCTGTCTGAGACATCCCAACTTTGCCCACAACCCTCCCACGACTCCTTAATTCAGGAAAAACTGCAGTCCTCACCCTGGCCCAGAATGCCCTCAATCTGGCCCCCCATTTCCTCCACTGACCTTCACTCCATACCACTCTCCTCCTTCCTCACTCCATTCCAGCCTCACTGTTTTTATTTTTATTTTTTTGAGACAGAGTCTCACTCTATTGCTCAGGCTAGAGGGCAGTGGTGCGATATTGGCTCACTGCAACCTCCACCTCCTGGGTTCAAGCGAGCTTGTCCAGCTAATTTTCTTTTGTATTTTTAGTAGAGACGGGGTTTCACCATGTTGGCCAGGCTAGCCTCGAACTCCTAACCTCAGGTGATCCACCCTCCTCGGCCTCCCAAAGTGCTGGGATTACAGGCGTGAGCCACTGCGCCTGGGCATCGCTGGTATTTTTTGAAAGTGCTAAGAATGTGGTCAGGTGCGGTGGCTCACGCCTGTAATCTCAGCACTTTGGGAGGCTGAGGCAGGTGGATCACCTGAGGTTAGGAGTTCAAGACCAGCCTTGCCAACATGGTGAAACCCCATCTCTACTAAAAATACAAAAAAATTTAGCTGAGCGTGGTGGTGTACGTCTGTAATCCCAGCTACTCAGGAGGTTGAGGCAGGAGAATTGCTTGAACCTGGGTGGCGGAGGTTGCAGTGAGCTGAGATAGCACCACTGCACTCCAGCCTGGGCGACAAGAGTGAAACTCCATCTCAGAATAAAAAAAAAAGTGCTAAGAACATTAGCGCTCCAGGACCTTTGCACTTGCCACTCCCCTTCCTTGAATACTCTTCCCCAAGATATTTGCATGGCTCACTCCCTCACTTCATTCAGGTCTCTGGTAAAATGTCACTTCCTCACAGAGACCTTCCTTGCCAACCTTAACCCCAAAGAGCAATCTTCATTTCTTGCTATCCTTTCATTCTGTTTTATTTCTCTTTATTACATATTATTAACATATATTATATATTCATTTGTTTATATTTTTCTTGCCTTCCTCAACTAGAATGTTAGTTCCATGAAGGCAAGGACTCTGTCTGCCTTGACCCCTCTTGTCTCCTCAGCATCTAGAACAGGACCTGGCACACAGTAGGCACTCAATAGATGCATGTTGAATGAATGAGGACTGGCAGATGGTATCTGGAGATGGGGATTACCAGGGTGACTAGAGGCATCTCTGGTGGTGGGGGGTGTCTGAGGGGTTCCCGGTCAGGGATCCCAGAGAGAGACTGTGTTAGGGGTGGAGACAGATCTCACCCGCCCTTGTCCTTGGCAGTGCCTGCATCTCCACTGGCCAGGTTGTCCACAGCAATGGCAAGAAACACGTTCAACAGGATGTCTGGGATGAGCTTAGGCTGCAAAGAATGGAGAAGCACCCTGCCTATAGACCACCCAGTTCCCCCTACCCACCCCGACTCCACCATCATCCAGCCCCACAAAGCTCCAAGGATACAGTTGCCACAGATGAAGAGAATGATGAAATAGATGCACACCAGCATTCCTGGGAAGAAGGGGCCACCATATGCCATGATACCATCATACATGACCACGTTCCAGTCCTCGCCTGTCAGGATCTGGGGGTGGGAAGTCACCGTGGAGCTCTTGGACCCCCTCCAACTCCAGGGTCTCCCCGACCCACCCATCCCATGGTCTCCAGATCCCACCTGAAAGACAGTGAGGAGGGCCTGGGGGAATGTGTCAAAGGTGCTTCGCTTGGTGTGGGTCTGGTCAAAGTTGAACTTGCCCCCAAACAGCTGCATGCCAAGCAGGGAGAAGATAATGATGAAGAGGAAGAGGAGAAGCAGCAAAGATGCGATGGATTTCATTGAATTGAGCAGGGATGCCACCAGATTGCTCAGAGAAGCCCAGTGTCTGCAGCAGAAATGGGAGGGGGCAGGGTCGATGCCATGTCCACTGGACATGGCTGGAGCATCAGGAGCCAGGGCAGGGCTCCAGCTTGAGATGCACCTCGGCAGGTTGGGCTCAAATAGGCTTTGGTGTTAGGGTTAGAAATGATTTTGGAGTTGGGGTGAGATGAGAGTAAGAAGTGGGGGAGGCTGGGCCCTGTGGTGGCTCACGCCCGTAATCCCAGCACTTTGGGAGGCCGAGGCATGTGGATCATGAGGTCAGGAGATTGAGACCATCCTGGCTAACACGGTGAAACCCTGTCTCTACTAAAAAAAATTAGCCCGGCATGGTGGCAGGTGCCTGTAGTCCTAGCTACTCAGGAGGCTGAGGCAGGAGAATGGCGTGAACCCGGGAGGCGGAGCTTGCAGTGAGCCAGGATTGCACTGCACTCCAGCCTGGGAGATAGACAGAGACTCTGTCTCAAAAAAAAAAAAAAAAAAAAAAAAAAAAGAAAAAGAAAAAAAAAAGAAGTAAAGAGGTAGGGGAAAGTTGAGAGGTCTGGGGTTAGGGTTGGTGTTAGGGGTGTAATGGGAGACTGGGAGATGAGGTTAGGATGGAGTTTTTTTTTTTTTCTTTTTTTTTTGAGATGAAGTCTCACTGTGTTGCCCAAGCTGGAGTGCAGTGGCATAATCTCGGCTCACTGCAGGTTAACCTCCACCTTCCGGGTTCAAGCGATTCTCCTGCCTCAGCCTCCCGAGTAGCTGGGACTACAATCACTTGCCACCACGCTCGGCTAATTTTTTTGTACTTTTAGTAGAGACGGGGTTTCACTACGTTGGCTAGGCTGGTCTTGAACTCCTGACCTCGTGATCCACCCGCCTCAGCCTCCCAAAGTGCTGGGATTACAGGCGTGAGCCACCGCGTCCAGCCTAGGATGGAGGTTTAATGGAAGTTGGTGAAGCTAGAATTGGGTTTCAGGTTGGGACTGGGCCTGGTGTTGGGGATGGGGTTGTGATGTATTTGGGGTTGGAGATGGAGTTAAGGATAAGTTGTGGTTGAGGGCTGGGATAGAGGAGGGGATGGGATGAGACTGGGGCTGAGGCTGGAAATGGAGTTGCAATTGAAGATAGAGTGATGGTTAAGGGTTAAGGACGTGGGAGTTCTCTTTGGGGGTTGAGGATGGTATTATGGTTGGTGGTTAGTGACAGGGATGGGGCTGGGAGTTAGGGATGAGGTGGGAGATGGGGTTGGGCTTGGGAATGGGTGTTAGTGTTGTAAATGGGCTCATAGGTGACCTGTGGTTGGGGGTTGGGATCAGAGATGGTATTGTGGTTGGGGGTTGGGATGGGGTTTGGGCTGGGAATGAGTATGCCATTGAAATCGGAGACAGGGTTGGGGAAAAACGTTAGAGTAGGAGTTGAGGTTGAGGAAGGCGATGGAAATGGAGTAGACATTCTCCCCAGTGGATGAAGACAGGAACTTGTGTCTGCTTTGATTCCTGGTGTTTCCCTAGGGCTTGGTAGGGTGCCTGGCACACAGCAGGCACTCCGTGGATGTCTGCTCAATGAATGGTGAAGCAGATGAAGTTATCATTGGAGCTTGGGTGGGGGCGTTGAGGCTGTGTTTGGGGACCTAGTCTTCCCCCTCCCCTAATACAAACCTGGTGACCTTAAAGATCCTGAGGAGGCGCACACATCGGAGCACTGAGATGCCCAAGGGCTGCATGGCGCCCACCTCCACCAAGGTGGTCTCTAGGATGCCCCCACAGACCACGAAGCAGTCAAAGCGGTTGAAGAAGGAAGAGACATAGGCAGAGGGGCCCAGACCGTACAACTTGAGAAGCATCTCCACCGTGAACAGACAGAGCAACACTTTGTTGGCGTACTCTGTGGGGAGAGGGGCAGGGATGATCGGGCTGGCCAGTTTCTGTGGTGACATGTGGGGAGGTAACTAGGGACCATAGGGTGACCCGGGGTAGCTGGTATCAGGCCAGGTGCTGGCTGAGGGAAGGCTTAGGGCTAGGGATTGGGGTGAGTTTGCAGGTCAGAGTAGGTGAAGTTTTGAGAGGCTTGGAGATGGGGATGAGGGGCAGAGTCGGGGTGGGGGCCAGAGTCAGTGCCTATGAGTCCAGAAGACCCAAATTCACAAGTAGAGTTAGAGTCTGGGGTTTCTTTGGGACTGGGGCTGGTTTGTGGGTTATGGTTTAGAAATGTGCTCAGTATTCAGGCTGGGGCTGAGATTATAATGAATAATAGTAAGAGCTGACACTTATAAAGTGTTAGCTATATGGTGGGCCATACAATGTCCTAAGCACTTTTCACTTTACGTCATTTACTCCTCTTCGCTGCCTCATGAAGTGGATACTACTATCTATCATCTCCATTTTGTAGATGTGGAGAACTTTTCCAGACAGTGTGATGATAAGAGCCTGGATTCTGGAGCCAGGCTGCCTGGGTTCTAATTCTGGCTCTGCCACTCACTAGCTGGGTCCCGAGATTAGTCGCTTAACCCCTCAGTGCCTTGGTGCTCAGTGTTCTATGCCTTAGTATTTAATTCGCATAAGGTTGTGGTGAAGAAATTGTCAGTACACACAAAGAAAGGTGCTGAGAAAGGAGCTTGAGGCACACAGCAAGTGCTACCTGTGTAAGCTACAAGGTGGGATGGGACAGGCTAAGGGCTCTGGATTTATTTGGGTAGGGGGGAAGGCAGTGTCTTGGGGACTGAGGCGCCCTAGAGGTCTTGGATTTAAGCTTCTGGGGTAGAAGGAATAGGAGGCTGGGGGAGACGACTGGCAGGCTGGGGGTGTACCCTGGATCTGGGTGAGCCACACAGGCTGCCCGTGGTGCTCAGAGGCGATGGTCAATGTGTTGAGGAAGACGAGCAACAGCACAGCCCAGTAGCAGGCATTGGACTTCACAGCCCGACGGCAGCGTGCCCGAAGGACCCGGTTGGCTCGGCGGAGGTGGCGGCTGGGGGAAGGGGAGCCCACAGGCTGAGATCACCTACCTAAGCCTGCCCTGGGCGGCTCAGGTGGGGGATCCCAAAGGTCATGAGGGCTTGGAGGTGGGGGGTTTCAAAGTTATGGAGTCAAGGATTCACACAACTTTCCCAACTCACCAGACCCTGGTTTTCATGATCTTGTTTCTGAAAAAGAAGGGGGATGGGAGGTGGGTGTCATAAAGGGCAGAAGGGGTGTCAGTGGCTGGAGCCAGAGGTCAAGGACTGAGATCGAGGCTTGAGGCTAAAGAAAGGACTAGAGTCAGGGTTTGGACTGGCTTCTGGGCTGGGTCAGGGGCTGGGGGCCCTCACAGGCAGCGTGTACAGCTGGCCAGAGCCCCCTCCTCCTCATCCTCATCGCCTTGGGTCTCTGTCATGGAACCGGTGTCACTGGCTGGGAGGCTGGCTGTAGGCAAGGTGGGGATAGTGGTCAGGACCTGAAGACCCCGAGGTCCAACCTTTGGCTTTCACCTCTGCCTACCCACCCCCATCCCAGCCTGGCTGGACCCCCACCATGGCTGCTGGTGGAGTGTGTGGAGCGAGTAGAAAGACTGAACCAGTGCAGACGTCCACGCCTCCTATTGGTCAGCTCGGCCAGCTGTGGCCCTGCAGGGAGAGAAAGGACAATTAGGGAGGACATACTGGGGGCAGGGTTAGGGCCATGTCTAGGGTAGGGGTGTCATTTGGAGTCTTTATAGCTGAGGCTGGTCTTGATTCTGCATTTTGAGCCATAACTTGGGGGCTGGGGCTAGAGTTGTTGCAGATCAGGCCTGGGTGGGTCTCAGGAGGGCAGACCACATCTAAGGCATGCAGGGAATGGGCCAGATTGGAGTTGCCTACGATGGCCCGCCCGGCTCTCTTCAGCCATAGAACCAAGGTTGCCATCGGCAGAGGGGTCCTCCATGTCCAGCTCTTCAGCTTGAGTGATCCAGTCCAGGTATCCCCGCAGGTCCTCCTCCATCTGCTGCTTCTCCCGCTGCTTCTGGAAGTCCCCTCGAGCTTTCGCTTTCTCTCTCTCCTTGGAGAACTCCCTGAGGGAGGAGGATAGAGGGCTAGGGGGAGGAGCCAATCTGAACACTTTGCTTTCATCACTCCAGCCACACTAGCCTCCTAGCTACTCTTTGAATATGCCAAGCACATTCTAGCCTCAGGGCCTTTGCACTGACCATTCTCTTTGCTTGGAATGCTTTTCCCTCAGATAACCACATGGTGCACCCACCTCATCTCTTTTTTTTTTTCTTTTCCCCAGATACAGGGTCTCACTCTCACTCAGGGTGGAGTGCAGTGGTGTGACCATAGCTCACCGCAGCCTCAACCTCCTGGGCTCAAGGAATCCTTCCACCTCAGCTTCCTGAGTAGCTAGGACTACAGATATGCGCCACCATGCCCAGCTATTTTTGTTCATTTTTTGTAGAGATGAGGTCTCACTATGTTGCCCAGGCTGGTCTCAAACTCCTGACCTCAAGCCATCCTCCTGCCTTGGCCTCCCATAGTGCTGGGATTACAGGCATGAGCCACTGCACCTGGCCTCTTTCACATTTTTACTCAAATAACACCTTGTCAAGACAGCCTTTCCTGACATCCCTATTTATAATCACAAGATCTCTCCATTCTTATCTTTTATCTTTCCTTTCTTTCCACAGTACACATTCCATATAAAACACTACATATATGTGTGTGGCAATATATAAATGCACACACTTATTTTATTGCATACGTTGCTACTTTCTGTCTCTCCCCATCAGAATGTAATACCAGGAAGGCAGAGATTTTTGTCTTTTGTTCCATTCCTAAAATGGTGCCTCATGTACAATAGATACTTATGATTGAATGAAGGAGTATTTCAGATGGGTTTTGAAGGATGCCTAGAAGTTTGCCAGGCACAAAGAAGTGGGCAGTGGCTGAGGGGTGGGAAGCAGGGAGTGTCTAGGTCCCTCACCCACTCAGGACGCCAAGCACAAGATTGAGGACGAAGAAGGACCCAAAGATGACAAGGCTCACAAAGTACACCCAGGGCAGTTCATACCCCATGGCATCTTGCATCTGGGGAGAGAAAAGGCATGCATCCCTCAGGGTAGGCAGACACTCCTGCGTGAGTGTCAGGGAGGAAAGGCAGGTGCAGCCTCTGAGCTCTGTGCCCACAGTCCACCTCACCCAGTAGAGCACATCGGTCCAGCCTTCCATGGTGACGCACTGGAAGACTGTCAGCATGGCGAAGAAGAAGTTGTCAAAGTTGGTGATGCCTCCATTGGGCCCTGGCCAGCGCCCGCGGCACTCAGTCTGGTTCAGCGTGCACACACGCCCCGATCCCGAAGACGCACAGGGCGATGGGTCCTCCTCCGCTTCCATGTCTGCAGGAAGGCTGGAGCTTGGGGCTTCGAAGCAGGCCCACTCTCAGTCGCTGCCACCCTGAAGCCCCGCCCACTTAGGAAGCTCGACTTGGGTCCTAGATTTTTCTTTTCTTTTTCTTTCTTTCTTTTCTTTCTTTTTTTTTTTTGAGATGGAGTCTCCCTCTGTCACCCAGGCTGGAGTGCAGTGGCACGATCTTGGCTCACCGCAACTTCCACCTCCCAGGTTCAAGCAATTCTCCTGCCTCAGCCTCCTGAGTAGCTGGGATTGCCGGCGTGTGCCACAACACCCGGCTAATTTTTTTTGTATTTTTAGTAGAGACGGGGTTTCGCCATATTGGTCAGGTTGGTCTCGAACTCCTGACCTTGTGATCTGCCCGCCTCGGCCTCCCAAAGTGCTGGGATTACAGGCATGAGCCACCGTGCCCGGCCAGTCCTAGATTTTTCTAAGGCAACACTTAGCTCCACTTCTAGGGCAGAACCCTGCGAGCTCCGTATTCTGAACCACTGGGAAGCTAGGGATCCCACCAACAGGGATTTAAATCCTGGCCTGGAGTCTTGTAAATAACAATAAGGCAAGAGCCTGGGGGCGGAGTCTTGTGAATTTGGACCGGTCTCTTGAAAATAGGGGAGGGGCAAGGCATGGGCTGGAGTCTGGGTAAATGGTCTGAGTGTATGAGACCAGTCGTGGAGAATAAAGCTTTTTTTGGTTTGTTTTTGTTTTTGTTTTGTTTTTGAGACCGAGTCTCACTCCGTCGCCCAGGCTGGAGCGCAGTGGTGCGATCCGATCTCAGCTCACTGCAACCTCCATCTCCCAGGCTCAAGTGATTCTCATGCCTCAGCCTCCCGAGTAGCTGGGATTACAGACGTGCACCACCACGCCCGGCTCAATTTTGTATTTTTAGTGGAGATAGGGTTTCACTATGTTGGCCAGGCTGGTCTCGAACTCCTGACCTCAAGTGATCCATCTGCCTCGGCCTCCCAAAGTGCTGGGATTACAGGCGTGAGCCACGGCGCCCAGGCAAGGATAAAGTTTTTTAAAATTGTTTTTATTTTGTTATTATTATTATTTTTTGGAGACCGGATCTCACTATTTTGCACAGGCTGGTCGCGAACTCCTTGGCTTAAGTGATCCTCCCGCCTCGGCCTCCCAAATGCCAGGAATACAGGCGCGAGCCAAGGTGCAGGGTTTTTTTTGTTTTGTTTTGTTTTGTTTTGGTTTGTTTTTTTTTTTTTGAGACGGAGTCTCCCTCTGTCGCCCAGGCTGGAGTGCAGTGGCGCATCTCGGCTCACTGCAAGCTCCGCCTCCCAGGTTCACGCCATTCTCCTGCCTCAGCCTCAGGTTCACGCCATTCTCCTGCCTCAGCCTCCCGAGTAGCTGGGACTACAGGCGCTCGCCACCACGCCCAGCTAATTTTTTGTTTTTTTTTTTAGTAGAGGCGGGGTTTCACCGTGTTAGCCAGGATGGTCTCGATCTCCTGACCTCGTGATCCGCCCGCCTCGGCCTCCCAAAGTGCCGGGATTACAGGCGCAGAGTCTTGTCTTAAGTGCGGGGCACTTGCACTTAAGTCTTAAGTGCGGGGCAGGACCTTAGCCTGTGGGTACAGTCTTGTGATGGGGCGGAGCTATTAGCAAGGTGGGGTTGTAGTCTGATTTAGGGCAGAGTCTTGAATATATGGGTGGGACTTGGTTATCTGGGGATGGAACCTGAGCCTGGGGGCGGAATCTTGTGCATTTCAGTGGGTTTCCCTGAGTGCAGTATTGGATCTAGGAACCAGAGGAGGGGGCATGTTCTGCCTAGGAAGGGCGGGCCGACTAACCGGATCCCAGGAAGTAGCACGTCTTGTGCATTCGTCCAAGGAACAGCTCGAGCCCAATGATGGCATAAATGATGATGACGAAGAGCACGAGCAGTGCAATGTGTAGCAGCGGCACCAAAGCCTTCATGATGGAATTGAGCACTATGTGCAGGCCTGTGGGGAGGGAGGGGGAGGCAGAAATAAGGGCGTGGTCAGCTCAGCCCCACCCCCACCCTCCACCTCCGACCTTGGGGGATGTGCCACTCACTCGGGACCCCAGACACCAGCCTCAGTGGCCGCAGCACCCGAAACGCCCTCAATGCCTTCACATCGAAGCCTCCTGGCTTTCCCCCGGTGTGCGGGGCGTCGCCTGGCCGTCCGGGGCCCTGCTCCAGCAGCACGCTGAACAGCCTGATGGGGGAGCACCGGGCAGGGAGGCGGAGGTCAGCCTTGGGATTTCCCCCTCCACCCTAACCTTCTCAGAAAAGCACAAGTCCCTGTAACTAGAAATAGAAATGGGTTTTAATAATATTCCTGATTCTGGCTGCCGAATGGGGGCGGTCTGAAAGAGTCGCTTTCCTGAGCCCAGAATTCAGCGGGCCTGACGGTAGGAAGGCGACTAGGGTGGGGTGACTCCCGCAGACGCGCACCCGACCACGACGATGATGAAGTCGAGTAGGTTCCAGCCATTGCGGATGTAGGCGCTGGGGTGGAGCACCAGCCCGTAGGCCACGATCTTGAGCACCGTCTCCACAGTAAAAATCACCAGGAATACGTACTCCACCTGCTCCTGGGGGTGGGACCGGGGGGTGGGGCGGGAAGTCGGGGAGTTATTTGAAGGCGGGGTTTGACGGGGGCGTGGGGAGCATAGTCAGGACTGAGGGTGGGGCTGAGCCAGGCAGGGCCATCCGGGTCAGAGAGGGGGCGGGGTCTGGCTGGAAGGAGTGAGCTCTACTGGGGCTCTATCTGGCTGGGAACTGGCTGGGGCGGGGCGGGCCTTACCAGGTTGTGGTTGGCAGTGTTGGAGTCGTCCTCAGGGAAGGGGATGTAAACTCCCAGGGCCACGCAGTTGGCAAAGATGGTCAGCAGAATGAGGATGTCGAAGGGCCTCAGGTGGACACAGTCAAGGACCCTGGCAGAGTGGCATTGGAACCCCCCACTCCCTTGGGGACCTCCCACCCAGTGCTGACCCTTGACGCCCAAGGTGACAGGTCCTGGCATTCTCGACCCCTGCCCTGACAAGGCCTTGACTTTGTCCCTCCTGGAAACCTTAACCATCCCCAACTCTTGCTGTGATTCAGTCCTTGACTGTTGAACCCTGCTGACCTTTGCCTTTCTGAACCCGCCCCCCAATCTAGTTCTTGACTTGACCCTGATGACCTCAGCCCTCCTCTATTCCAGCCCTGACCCAATTCTTTACTCCTGGTATCCTGATGACCTTTACCCCGGGCCCCGCCCCTGCCTTCCAGGATGCTTCCACTCCACGATGCTGATGCATGACTGTCGCAGAGGGTTGGCCAGGGTGAGGCAGAAGAGTGCCCGAGGTGACCGCTGGGCACTGGCCACTGCCACTGTCTTGTGCTTGCTGTGCTGGTTTCTTCGCTTAGGGGTCCCTAGGCCTGATGCTCCACTGCTTTCACCTTCCACAGCTGGGGGCCCGGGGCATAGCCCCCATTCGGGACCAGGGCCTGCCCCATTGGCTGGACTGGGCTCTGGGGTGGTGTCTATATGGAGAAACTGCGTCAGGGAGGGACAGAGTATTGGGGCAATTGTGGCTGCTTCCTACCTGATCCTGTCCCTCTGTTTGAAGGAAGGAGAGAAGAGCATGGAAAATTGGGGAGAACTGGGAGTAGCTGGGTTAAGGACTGGGAAGTAAGAGTGTTCGAATTAAGATTAGGGCTAGAGTGAGAGTTTATAGGGGAGTGAAGGTGAGATTACATTTCCAAGTGAAGTAGGGTTTGATGTTTAAGTTGGGGGTAGAGTTTAAATTGCCATGGGGTGGGCGAATTTAAGGTTAAAATTGAGTGGTTGGTTTTGGGTTAGGGTGGGGATGGGTTTAAATATAGGTAGGAGTGGAGTTTTGTCTAAGGGTTAGGACTGGGTATTTTGAATTGGAATTAGAATTAGGATACAGGTTAGGGTCGAAGTTGAGTTTTGAGTGGGACTTGAATTTTGCATTGGGGTTTTCAGCTAAGGCCACTCCCAGTTCCCATGGTCTCGTTTCAGCCTCAGAGGGGCGGTAGATTGGCCTGGTTAAGATTCCCAGCTTTGGAGGAAACAAGCTGCCTGAATTTAAATCCTGACTTTACCACTTGGTAGCTATGTGTTGCCTTGGGCAAATTATGTAATCTCTTTGAGCCTCAGTTTCCTTATCTGTATAATAAGGATGATAATAACAGTACCTAAAATATAGCGGTGTTATAAGGATTAAATGAGTTCAGAATCAAAAGAATGCCTGGCACATAGTGTTATTCCCATTTTGCAGATGAGAAAATTGAGAAGAAAAGGTTAAGTGACTTGCTGAAGTGGCTGAATGGGGAGTCACACCCAGTCTAACTCTAGAGCCCTCATGGCTTACTACCACCACCAAGTATGTGTTCTCTCTCCTTCTCTCTTTTGTTTTTGTTTTTGTTTTTTTTTTAAAGGGTCTGTGCACTTTCTGGAAAGTCAGAGACTGCAATCACTAACAGTATTGACATCCCGGGGTTGAGGTTGAGGTTAGGTGACTTTAGGTCTGTATCTGGGGTGGGGCTTAGACTCTAACAGGGGTTTGCCTTCTGGCTGGTAGAGTTTGTGTTAGGTTTCAGGTGGGCGTTTGGATAGGGGTCAGAGCCAGGATTGAGGTTGGGTTTCCTTTGGGAACTAAGGCTGTGGATGAGGCTGAGAGGCCATGGGGGGTGGTGTCTGGGTCAGGCTGTTAGGGCTCTGGTGGCAGAGAGGCTGTTTGGGGCTGGCTGGGTTGGGGAACAGGGTGATGTGGTTCTTGTCCCCTAGAGGCTCTCTGGGGGTGGGGTCTGGGTGGGCAGTGGGTGGGTCAGAGGGGCTCTACCTTGCTCCAAGGGTCTGCAGGGATAGAAGGATTCTCTCACCTTTCCCGCCTTCAGATTCCGACATCTTCCTTTCGAGATTGAAGGGCCATCTGCGCACAACCCCCCTCTCTTCCCCCAGCTTTGGAGGGATTAAGGCCACAGGGCGGGGCGATAACAGTGTCGTATGGGAGGGTGGTGGTGGTGGTGCAAATGGGACGTTTGTGGGCCAGAGCCTGGCAACAGATGAAATGTTTACCAAATATATACCTGCAGCAAACAGTCAAACTAAAATAAGAAAAACGATGTTATTTTCCAATAGTATATGGAATTCGAAGTATGTAGGAAAAACCTAATATATGTGCAATATCTCTATGGAAAAAAGATCAAATATTATCAATTATTATTATTATTTTTAGAGACAGGGTCTTGCTCTGTCACCCAGGCTGGAGTGCAGTGGCCTGATCATAGCTCACAGTAGCATTGAATTCCTGTGCTCAAGTGATCCTCTGGCCTCAGCCTCTGTAGCTGGGACTACAGGTGTGCACTACCATGCCCAACTAATTTTTTTTTTCTAATTTTGGGTTGCTTCGAACTTTATTTGAGAACAACAGAAGATAAACGTATCAAAAGAACATACAGGTGGGTGTGGGGTCACGGCTAGTGGCGGCGGCCAGGGTGGGCATCCGGGCTAAGGCTTTTACTTAGCTGCAGACTGGTTGGATCTCGCAGCTTCTAGGCCCCCAAGCTGGGCCCGTGAATCCAAGGTGATCTCGTTGGACTGCGTGGCTAGCTTGGGCATGGGGGCCTCCACGGTCAGTGTGCCCTCAGGGGACAGGGAGGAGGAGACCTTGGTGGGGTCCACACCGGGGGGCAGCGTGTATTTCCGGGTAAAGCATCTGGAGATGGAGCCACGCTCGTCCTGCCGCTGCTCGTGCTTGCCGGTGATCTCCACCATGCCATCCTTGGTCTTGACCGTCAGCTCGTCGGAGGCGAAGTGGTTGATGTCCAGGGATACTCGCCAGAGGTCCGCTGTGGGCCGGTTCTCCGAGACCCCGCTACTGAGCTGCCGGCTGAGCGCGTGGCTGTAGGCGGGCGCGGCCACCGCGGGGCTCTAGACCGCGGCGGGGGGAGGGGGCGCACGTAGCCGGGCCAGCCGCTGGTGCCGAACCACTGCGACCAGCCCGAAGGCCTGGTCGAAGAGGCGAGTGTGCGGGTACCAGTCGCAGAAGGGGTCCCAGCTGGGGTCCCACAGGAACGAGAAGCGGACGCGGCACTCAGTCATGCTGGCTGGCTCTGCTGGGGACGTCTGCTTGGACAAGTGTCAATTTTTTTTTTTTTTTAAGAGATGGTGTCTTGCTGTATTGCCCATGCCGGTCTCAAACTCCTGACCTCAAGCGATCCTCCCGCCTTGGCCTCCAAAACTGCTGGGATTGCAGGCGCGCGTCGGCTGTTCAAGAAATGGTTACATAGATTTCTTTTGCTTTATTTATTTATTTAGAGACGGAGTCTCGCTCTGTTGCCCAGGCTGGAGTGTAATGGTGCAATCTCAGCTCACTGCCACCTTCGCCTCCCCAGTTCAAGTGATTCCCCTGCCTCAGCCTCCCGAGTAGCTGGGACTACAGGCATGTGCCACCATGCCTGGCTAATTTTTCTCGTTTTAGTAGAGAGGGGGTTTCACCATGTTGGCCAGGCTGGTCTGGAACTCCTGACCTCAGGTGATCCACCCGACTCGGCCTCCCAAAGTACTGGGATTACAGGCGTGAGCCACTGCACCCAGCCGGTTACATAGATATTTGCTGTGTAATTATTCTTTGGAGTGTACAAATGTGTATCATATTAAAGCATTTATTGAATGCATGAACACTAGTAACTATAACTTACATAGTGCTTTCTTATCTTATGTGTCAGGCACATAGTACAACGTGCTTTATATAAATTAATTGTTTTAATCCTAAAAAGCAGGTACTGTCAATAGTCCCATTTTACAGATGAGGAGACTAAGACATAGGGAAGTAGTCGCTTTGTGTTAAAATTCTGCCCTTAATGTGTACACTTTTATAGCCTAGAAGATGAATGCCGCCTTAAACGAATGAGTCAGGAAGCCCCTTTCTGTCGGGCCCCTCCACTCCCCAACACACGGGTTGTTCCCTTTTCCCTTGGAAGAGCCCACTGGACTGCAGGTGGAAGAACTACAACTCCCAGCAGCTATTGCAAGCTCAACCTCCATGCACACTCACCCCAGGCCTCACATCCGGCATGCGCCGTGCTCGCTCACAGAACTACACTTTCCAACTCTCCCCACACGACCCGTGACACTCTGTGGACCGCGAGCACGGAGCAGAGTTTCTACAGCTGCTCCCCACTTTCTCGGACCCGGTCCTGGACCCAGCCCCCGACCCCGACACGGCTCCACCATGGAGGAGGCGGACCGAATCCTCATCCATTCCCTGCGCCAGGCCGGCACGTAAGGACAGAGCCCCCGCCCACCCCCGAAGCCCACATCCGGGACTCTAAAGCCCAGGACCCCGTTTCCCGGGAGCCTTAAAACCCGGGATCCTGACATTCAGGGCTCCAACTCCAGGATCCTAAGACCCTCACCCCCTTACACACACACACACACACACACACACACCGCCGTCCCTGACACCGACATCAGAGGCCTCCCAAATCCTTTGACCATGATATTTTGTACACCCAAAGTTCTGGGACCCAGACACCTTGAGACGTTACAACCTTGAAACCTCAAGACCCGGAACCCTGTAATCTGGGGAATCTTAACATCAGTACCCTGAGACCCTGTTATCTAGAGACCCTAAGACACCTGTGCCCTAAGAACCAGGGAGCGTAAAACCCCAGGACCCTGGCACTCGGGGACTCCAAAAAAATCCCTGGACCAGATACTTGGGATCCTTCAAACTCCAGTTCCCCAAACACCTGGGGCTTAAAAAAGCCCAGGATTCTTTTTTTTTTTTTTTTTCCTTTTCCGAGATGGAGTCTCGCTCTGTCACCTAGGCTGGACTGCAGTGGCGTGATCTCAGCTCACTGCAGCCTCCGCCTCCCAGGTTCAAGTGATTCTCCTGCCTCAGCCTCCCAAGTAGCTGGTATTATAGGCGTGCACCACCTTGCCTGGCTAATTTTTGTATTTTTAGCAGAGACAGGGTTTCACCATGTTGGTCAGGCTGGTCTCCAACTCCTGACCTCAAGTGATCTGCCCGCCTCCACCTCCCAAAGTGCTGGGATTACAGGTGTGAGCCACCGCGCCCAGCCAAAAAAACCCAGGATTCTAAAATCTGACATCAGCATTTGGTCACCCTGACGCACGAAGACTCCACCATTCAGGGGCCCTAAAAACCCACGATGCCAACATCTAGGGAGTCTTTTTGTATTGCCTGAAACTAGGTGGTCTTGATATTCAGGGATCTTGATACCCAGGGACCCTGACATTTAGAACTTCTGAAAACAGCAGCCTCCTAAAATCTAGTCTTCTCAAAACTCTAGCAGCTCAATATGTATGCAAAGAACATACTATCTGGGAACCAAGAAACTCAGAGATTGTGCCACCTGGACCCTTTTACCTTCCCAGACTCCCAAATTTTGATATTTTTCTAAACTGAGTTCTCTTCCACCCACTGTTCTCCTACTCTAAGATCTTAGGACCTGAGGATTTCCCTAGTTCCTGGTTTTCCAAATGGAAGTCACAGTCACCAACATCCAGGATCTGTCTGAACTGTAGGCATCCTCCCTGCCCCTACCCTGGTACTAGTGTTTCCAAAAGGCTGCAGGGCTCAGCCTGATCCCTGTTGCCTGACTATTCCTGCGATCAAGCCAGTCCCCTTCTTCAGGGCAGTTCCTCCAGATGTGCAGACCTTGCGCGCCTTCACCACTGAGCTGGTTGTAGAGGCTGTGGTCCGCTGCCTGCGTGTGATCAACCCTGCCGTGGGCTCTGGCCTCAGCCCTCTGCTGCCTCTTGCCATGTCTGCCCGGTTCCGCCTGGCCATGAGCCTGGCTCAGGCCTGCATGGTGAGTGGCCCTCCTCCTAATGCACACATCCTCTTCCTTCCTCTTTTCCAAAGTAACCAAGTTCCTTTGCAACACTTGCCTTTCCTCTGCAACACTTGCCTTTCCTCTGCAACACTTGCCTTTCCTCTGCAACACTTGCCTTTCCTCTGTCACTTTTCCTGCGGCTTAGTTTTAATTAGTGGTTAAGGCTGCTGACTGTACGGTCAAACTGCCTGAGTAGTTTAGATCCTAGCCCCACCACTTGGTAACTGTGTGACCCTAACCCTTCTGGGCCCCAGTTTTCCTATTTGTGAAATGGAGATGATAAATGTAGGGCTGTTATGAGGAGCAAATGAGTTTATCCAGTTTGCACCTGGGCTGCTCCTGGCTTCTATGTTTTAAATTTAGCTGCAAAATACCACCCCTACCCCATAGTATCCATTTCTTTTTTTTTTTTTTTAATTTATTATTATTATACTTTAGGTTTTCGGGTACATGTGCGCAATGTGCAGGTTAGTTACATATGTATACATGTGCCATGCTGGTGCACTGCACCCACTAACTCGTCATCTAGCATTAGGTATATCTCCCAATGCCATCCCTCCCCCCTCCCCCCACCCCACAACAGTCCCCAGAGTGTGATGATCCCCTTCCTGTGTCCATGTGTTCTCATTGTTCAATTCCCACCTATGAGTGAGAATATGCGGTGTTTGGTTTTTTGTTCTTGCGATAGTTTACTGAGAATGATGATTTCCAATTTCATCCACGTCCCTACAAAGGACATGAACTCATCATTTTTTATGGCTGCATAGTATTCCATGGTGTATATGTGCCACATTTTCTTAATCCAGTCTATCATTGTTGGACATTTGGGTTGATTCCAAGTCTTTGCTATTGTGTAAACTAGTTCAACCCTTGTGGAAGTCAGTGTGGCGATTCCTCAGGGATCTAGAACTAGAAATTCCATTTGACCCAGCCATCCCATTACTGGGTATATACCCAAAGGACTATAAATCATGCTGCTATAAAGACACATGCACACGTATGTTTATTGCGGCATTATTTACAATAGCATAGTATCCATTTCTTAGTTCCAGAAAATACTCTGTCTGGGTCATATACTCCTAAACTAATCACTCTGTGCTCTGATTGGCCCAGTCTGGATGACATGGTCATTCCTTTTTTTTTTTTTTTGAGATGGAGTCTCACTTTGTCACCCAAGCTGGAGTGCAGTGGTGCGATCTTGGCTCACTGCAACCTCTGCCTCCCGGGTTCAAGCGATTCTCCTGCTTCAGCCTCCTGAGTAGCTGGGACTACAGGCGTGTGCCACCACACCCAACTAATTTTTGTGTTTTTAGTAGAGACGGGGCTTCACTATGTTGGCCAGGATGGTTTTAATCTCTTGACCTCATGATCCACCCGCCTTGGCCTCCCGAAGTGCTGGGATTACAGGAGTGAGCCACTGTGCCCAGCCTTTTCTTTTCTTTCTTTTTTTTTTTTTTTTTTTTTGATATGAAGTCTCTCTCTGTCACCCAAGCTGGAATGCAGTGGCGCAATCTCGGCTCACTGCAACCTCTGTCTCCTGGGTTCAAGTGATTCTCCTGCCTCAGCCTCCCGAGTAGCTGGGACTACAGGCATGCACCACCATGCCCGGTTAATTTTTGTATTTTTAGTAGAGACGGGGTTTCACTGTGTTGGCTAGGCTGGTCTTGAACTCCTGACCTCGTGATCTGCCCGCCTCGGCCTCCCAAAGTGCTGGGATTACAGGCGTGAGCCACCGCGCCCGGCCGACACGGTCATTCCTATAGGGCACTGTGATTAGCCACTCCTTCAGGGTCCCATGGAGTTGGGGTAAGGATGATTACCCAAAGGAAGGCATGCTGGTTACCTAAAAGAGTGTCTGCTACATTACCTCTGTGGGAACCACATATCCTGCCTCTGCTAAGAGCAATTCCAAAAATGTCTCTGTGACAGAATAAATAAAGTGCTTTTCTTTTTAAAAATATTTTAATTTTTTTAGAGGTAAGTGTCTTGCTATATTGCCCAGGCTGGTCTTGAACTCCCGGCCTCAAGAGATTCTCCTGCCTCTGCCTCACAAGTAGCTAGGACTATAGGCACATGCCACCCTGCCCGAGAATTTTTAAATTTTTCGTAGAGACGGGGTCTCGCTTTTGTAGAGATGTTGCCCAGGCTGGTCTCAAGCTCCTGGCCTCAAGCAATCTTCCCGCCTTGGCCTCCTGAGTAGTTGGGACTACAGGCGTGCACCACTGTGCCTGGTAAGGAGCCATTCTGATGAAACACTCACCCATCCCCAGTATAGAGCTGAGTCCAGGAGTCCAGTTCCTGTATTCAAGAGCTCCAAGTAATGCCACTCCCGCTGGCTCACTCACTCTGTGACTTTGGGCCAGTCTTTTTTTTTTGAGGCTCAGGCTGGAGTGCAGTGGCGCAATCTTGGCTTACTGCAACCTCCTCCACCTCCCGGGCTCAAGCAATTCTCCTGCCTCAGCCTCTCGAGTGGCTGGGATTACAGGTGTCTGCCACTGTGCCCAGCTAATTTTTTTGTATTTTTAGTGGAGACGGGGTTTCACCGTCTTGGCCAGGCTGGTCTCAAACTCCTGACCTTGTGATCCACCTGCCTCAGCCTCCCAAAGTGTTGGTATTACAGGTGTGAGCCACTGTGCCTGGCTCTCTTAACCTTTTTGAAGCTAAGTTTCCACATGTGTAAAATGGGTATAAGAATTGTAGCTACTGTATAGGGTTGCTGTGAGGATTAAACATGAGTTAATGTGTGAAAAGCTGGTTATAATAAGCTTTGCATAAATGGGATTACTATTATTGGGTAGGTCTGATCTGGAACCTGTGGCTACATGGTGAATGGAAACACTTTGAACTGACCCAGGAAGTATATGGTGGTGGAGGGATGATAGAGTGACTACTGTGAAAACTTTCATTTAGATGTAGGGGACTGGGTGGCTAGAGTTGTTAAATTTGGGCCTTGCTTGTGCAGTCTCTGTCTCTTAGCAACAGGTCTCAGAGCTCCATCCATCCCTTCGCTCTCAGGTTCACCCAGCTCTCAGGAGTTGTCACATTGTTCTCTCTGGGGCTCTTGGTGGCCTTATGAGGCAGGCAGCCTGTCCCCTGGCCCAGGACTGTATGTATTCTTAAGGTTAGCACTTAATAGGGGGGAAGTTATGTCTTCTGTTTGCAGAGGAGAGTACACAGCAGGAGGTGTTGAGGTGGGGGCTCAGGCTTCCCGCAGTTCTCTGTTCTTCTCTCAGTGCTGTCTCTCTTGGATTTTGTTTACCTGCTTTTGCTTACATTGATTTTAGTGGGGATTAGTGACTATGGCTTTTCCAGTGGCCAGGAGGTACATGTGGGCTGGGCACATTGGCTCTTGCATGTAATCCCAGCATTTTGGGAGTCTGAGGTGGGAGGATCAGTTGAGCCCAGGAGCTCGAGATCAGCCTGGGCAACACAGTGAGACCCCCATCTCTACAAAAAATAAAAAAAAAATAGCTGGGTATGGTGGCACACGCCTGTGGTCCCAGCTACGTGGGAGGCTGAGGTAGGAGGATTGCTTGAGCCTGGGAGGTCCAGGCTGCAGTGGGCTGTGATTGCGCCACTGCACTCTAGCCTGGGAAACAGAGTGAAACCCCATCTCCAAAAAAAAAAAAAAAAAAAAAAAGACTGGGGACGGTGGCTCATGTAATTCCAGCACTTTGGGAGGTGGAGGCGGGCAGATCACCAGAGGTCAGGAGTTTGAGACCAGCCTGGCCAACATGGCGAAACCCCGTCTCTACTAAAAATACAAAAATTAGCCGGGTGTGGTGGTGCGTGCCTGTAATCCCAGCTACTCAGGAGGCTGAAGCAGGAGAATCGCTTGAACCCAGGAGGCGGAAGTTCCAGTGAGTTGAGGTTGCACCACTACACTCCAGCCTAGGCGACAGAGCAAGGCTCTTGTTTCCAAAAAAATAAAAAACAGGTACATATGGTTGTCTGGCCCCCAGCAGCCTTGGTTTACCAGCAGCAGGCAAAAGGGGTTCTCTTAATCCAGCTGTGTGCTGTCCCTATAGCCCCCCCTCAGCTCAGCACTGCCATGTTCTGGCATCTTCCTCTTCATATGCCCTCTCCTGGCAACAGTTTCTGCACCTTAGCCACCTCCATATTTTGGCACCTTCCCCACTCCTGGGATGAGTTTCTATATCAGTCACAGCTCTTTGATTGCATATGTTGGAAAAAATCCAAAGTAAAATACCTTAGAAGCCAGTGGTTTTCATACTTATTTGACCTTGAGCCTCCAAAATAAATATATCTTGCATTGTGACCCAGTATACTCCTAAGTATAGAATAATGATGGCTTCTAAGTGTACTCTGTGCCAGGCCCTGTGGTAAGTAACATGGTGTTAACTCATTTAATTCTCAGGACAACCTTCTGCTGTATGTACTGTTGGTATACCCTCTTTCAGATGAAGAAAGTGAAGCACAGAGGGGTTAAGTGATCTGCCCGAGGTCGTATAGTTGGTAAGAGGCAAAGCTTGGGTTTGAATCCAGGAAGTCTGCTTTCACAGAGGGGTTAAGTGATCTGCCTGAGGTCGTATAGTTGGTAAGAGGCAAAGCTTGGGTTTGAATCCAGGAAGTCTGCTTTCAGAGTCTATGCAGTTCCAAAGCAGTGGCAACTCTGGAAGAAAAAGGCTTTCCTAGGCCGGGTGTGGTGATTCCCACCTGTAATCCCAGCACTTTGGGAGGCCAAAGTGGGCAGATTGCTTGAGCCCAGGAGTTTGAGACCAGCCTGGCCAACATGGTGAAGCCCTGTCTGCACTAAAAATGTAAAAATTAGCCGGGTGTGGTGGCACGCACCTGTAATCCCAGCTACTTGGGAGGCTGAGTGGGAGGATCACTTGAGCCCAGGAGGCAGAGGTTCCAGTGAGCCAAGATCACGCTACTGCACTCCAGCCTGAGCGACAGAGCGAGACCCTGTCTCAGGAAAAAAAAAAAAAAAAAGGGAAAAAGGCTTTCTTTCTCTCCTGGCCTGTTTCCTCAGTCTCCATCTAGAACCCTCGTGAGTCCTTTTGTTCTGAGCTATTGTGCTTCTGGTCTTTTTGGCCTGTTTATTTTTAGGCACTCTTTCTATAATAGGTAGATTTGCTCTTTACCTGTGATATGGGCTCCAAATATTTTTTCCCAACTTGTCATTAACTTTTGACTTTGCTTATTATATTTTTCTTTAAATATTTTCTTTCTTTTCATGTATTCAAAAGTACCCATTTTTTCTTTTATGGCCTCTGGATTTTGAGTCATAGAGAGGCCAGAGCTTTAACCTTGTTTCTTGTTCTCTGTAGCGTTGACTGTCATCACTCTGTGGCTCCCCCCAGGGCCCAGAGGCCTTGGGGAGCCGGGGGAGGTTGGGAGGGTGGTGGTTAGTGAGAAAGTGGGAGCGTTTTTAGCTTAGGCCCAAGTCTCCCAGGGCAGGAGGACACTGCCTGCTTCCTGATAGCCCCCCACCAACCCTCAGGACCTGGGCTATCCCTTGGAGCTTGGCTATCAGAACTTCCTCTACCCCAGTGAGCCTGACCTCCGAGACCTGCTTCTCTTCTTGGCTGAGCGTCTGCCCACCGATGCCTCTGAGGATGCAGACCAGCCTGCAGGTACTGGGTGTCTGGGGTGTGGGCGGGGGCGGTGAGGGGAGATGAGGGCCTTCTGGGGGCTGTAGGGCTGAGAGAGGTAGAGGTGGTAAAAAGGTTGATGGGTAGGGGTGGTGGTATGTGCCTTCAGGAGAGCTAGGCGGGAGGATTAGGCATCAGAGAGGGGCTGCAGGGCAGAGGGCAGGGGGCTGAGGTTGAGCTGACCCCAGTGGTGCGTTGGTGCTGGGAGGGGCCTCCCTGACTCAACCCCTGTGCCCTCCCTCTCTCTCACTTCGCTCTAACCACATGGGCCTCCTGGGTGCTACTCAAACATACCCCAGTACACTCCCGCTTCTGCACCTTTGTATCGTTGGTTACCTTTCCCCTAGGTACCCTCATGGTTCACTCCCTTACCTCTTTGAGGTTAACCTCCTCTCCGCAGCCCTCTCCTGATCTCCGCCTGGCTGCAGTCGGGATGGTGTTCAGGATCCTATTCATGATCTCTCTCCTCTGCTAGCTTGTTGGCTCCCTGAGGGCAGGGACCTTTATCCAGTTTGTTCCACGAAGTAGCCCTAGTGTCTAGAACAGCGACCTGTACATAGTAGGTGCTCAGTGTTTGCTGAATGACTGAACGTGAGAACACAAGCTGGATAGATGTGTATCTCTGGATGGGGGTCAGGAGTGGAGGCTGGTCTCCTAGGGTATGCCCTTTTGTATTTGCAACATTGTCACCTGATTCACTTCCTCCCTGTCCCCCATAGGTGACTCAGCTATTCTCCTCCGGGCCATTGGGAGCCAAATTCGGGACCAGCTGGCACTGCCTTGGGTCCCGCCCCTCCTTCGCACTCCCAAGCTGCAGCACCTCCAGGTGAGACCCCTGACTCCCATGGATCTTCTCTTACCCCCGTCTGGGTGCCCAGGGTTTTGGCCCCCTACCCCTGGCAACCCTCATCCCACTTCACCCTGGAGGTTCTGAGCCTGCTCTCCCACCAGGGCTCGGCCCTCCAGAAGCCTTTCCATGCCAGCAGGCTGGTTGTGCCAGAATTGAGTTCCAGAGGCGGTGAGCATGAGGCTGTGGGGAGGGGTGAGGAGGAAGGTCGGGGGGACCCTCATAGCGTTGCCATGCGGCAGGGCCAGCTGACTCTGTTCCTGCCTCCAGAGCCACGGGAGTTCCAGGCGAGTCCCCTGCTGCTTCCAGTCCCTACCCAGGTGCCTCAGCCTGTTGGAAGGGTGGCCTCGCTCCTTGAACACCATGCCCTGCAGCTCTGCCAGCAGACGGGCCGGGACCTGCCAGGGGATGAGGACTGGGTCCGCCGGACATCCCGCCTCCCACCCCAGGTACAGCCGGATGTCTGGCTCCCTGCTGTCTGGGCTGCTGCTCACTGACGCTCCTGCTGGTCCTCTGCTCCTCTCCTTCCCCACTTTGTCCCTCCCTTCCGTTGTTTCCCCTCTGTGTGTGCTTACCTAGCTCCCCACCTGAAAGAACACTGGAGTCAGAAAAAAGGAGAACCTGGGACAAGTCAGTATCCCTCCTCAGAGCCTTGGTTTCCTGTGCTAAAAAATCGGGTAGTAATAGTGCTCTCCTCTCAGGGCAGTAGTTAGACTGAATAATGTGCGTGAGATTCCTGGCAACTGGAGCAATCCGGATTGGCTACCTGCCTTCATCATTCATTCATTCATTCATTTGCAGTCTTGCTCTGTCACCCAGGCTGGAGTGCAGTGGCGTGATCTCGGCACACTGCAACCTCCATCTCCCAGGTTCAAGCGATTCTCCTGCCTCAGCCTCCCAAGTAGCTGGGATTACAGGCTTGCACCACCACACCTGGCTAATTTTTATATTTTTAGTAGAGACAGGGTTTTGCCATGTTGGCCAGGCTGGTCTCGAACTCCTGACCTCAGGTGATCCGCCCACCTTGGCCTCCCAAAGTGTTGGGATTACAGGCATGAGCCACCGCGCCCGGCCCTAATCTTTCTCTGTTTCTGCACTTGTCACTGATGTTCATTTTTCTGGTTTCTAGGTTTTTGCACAATTTCTGCCTGTCCCCATTATTCTAGTTCTGTGTTTTTGCCACTCCTCTTTCTTACCTCTCTCTCTGTCTCATTTCTGTACTGAATTCCTCTCTTGCTCTGTCTACCTGTCTGTTCCCCCTTCTCCTCTGTCCACTTCTTTATCTGTCCCCTCTTCTTCCCTGTGCACCTTTTTATCTGTGTCCCCTTCTGCTCTGTCCATCTCTGTATCTGTCCCCTTCCTTGCTGTCCACCTATATATCTGTCACCCCTCTGCCTCTGTTTACTTCTTAATCTCTCTCCTCTTCCTCTCTGTCCACCTCTGTATCTGTTGCCCCTTCCCTCTGTCCCCTTCTTTATCTTTCCCTTCTTCCTCTCTGTCCACCTCTGTATTTGTCCCTCCTCCCCTTCTGTCCATCTCTTCATCTCTTTATCTGTCACCTCTTCTTCTTTTTTTTTGAGACGGGGTCTCGCTCTGTCACCCAGGCTGGACTACAATGTCATGATCAGGGCTCAAGGCAGCCTCAAATTCCCGGGCTCAAGCAATCTTCCCACCTCAGGCATCTGAGCAGCTGGGTCTACAGGTGCGTGCGCCTGGCTAATTTTTGTATTTTTTGTAGAGATGGGGTTTTGCCATATTGACCAGGCTGGTCTCGAACTCCTGACCTGAAGCAATCCGCCCACCTTGGCCTCCCAAAGTGCTGGGATTACAGGCATGAGCCACCATGCCTAGCCCTCTCTTCTTCTCTATCAACCTCTTTGTCCCCTCTTCTTCTCTATCCATCTCTGTATCTGTCCCCTCTTCCCTTCTGTCCACTTATCTGTCCCCTCTTCCTCTGTCCACCTCTGCATCTGTCTCCTCCTTCTCTCTGTCCACCTGTCACCCCTCTCCCTCTGTCCATTTCTTTATCTGTCCCCTTTTCCTCTCTCTCCACTTCTCTTTTTCCCTCCCTCCATTCTGCTCTCCTATTTCTGTCCCCTCTTCCTCTGTGTTCACCCAGGTATCAGTACCCCTCCCCTTCTGTCCACCTTTATATCTGTCCCCTCTTCCTCTCTGTCCACCTCTGTATTTGGCCCCCCTCCCCTTCTGTCTGCCTCTTTATCTGTCTCCTCTTCCTCTGTGCCCACATCTCTGTCTGTCCCTCTTTTTCTCCACCTCTGTGTCGGCCCCCTCCTGGTCTGTCCACTTTTTTATCTGTCCTCTCTTTCTGTCTTCACCTCTGTGTCTTTTTACATTTTTATTTTTTTATCATCATCATTATTATTTTTTGAGATGGAGTCTCGCTCTGTCGCCCAGGCTGGAGTACAGTGGCGCGATCTCAGCTCACTGCAACCTCTGCCTCCTGGGTTCAAGTGATTCTCCTGCCTCAGCCTCCCACGTAGCTAGGACTACAGGCATGCGCCACCACGCCCACCTAATTTTTGTATTTTTAGTAGAGACAGGGTTTCACCATGTTGGCCAGGATGGTCTCGATCTCTTGACCTCATGATCCATCTGCCTCGGCCTCCCAAAGTGTTGTGATTACAGGTGTGAGCCACTACGCCTGGCCGTCTGTCTTTGTTTTTATATCTATAGTAATTTTCAAACATAAATGTAGAGAGAATATTCTAGTGAATCCTATGTACCATTTTGCCAACTTTTCTTCATTTTTCTCTCCCAACTTTTTCTTTGTTGCTGTATTATTTTAAAGCAAATCTCAGACATCATGTCATTTCAGTTCTAAATACTTAGGACTACATCTCTTAACTCATAAGGACATTCAGTTTTCACGGTAACCACTGGACCATTTTCATGGCTAATGAAGTTAACAGTGATATCTTGTGGGTTTTTTTTTTGTTTGTTTGTTTTGTTTTGTTTTGTTTTTGAGACGGAGTCTCGCTCTGTTGCCCAGGCTGGAGTGCAATGGTGTCATCTCGCTTCACTGCAACCTCCACTTCCTGGGTTCAAGCCATTCTCCTGCCTCAACCCCCAAGTAGCTGGAATTACAGGAGCGCACTAAGTTTTGTATTTTTGGTAGAGTCGAGGTTTTACCATGTTGGCCAGGCTGGTCTTGAACTCCTGACCTCAGGTGATCTACCTACCTTGGCCTTTCAAAGGGCTAGGATTATAGGTATGAGCCACCGCACCCAGCCAACAATGATATCTTAATACCATCCAATACTTGAGTTCATAATCAGATTTTCCCAGTTATCTTGAAACTCTGTTCTTGTCCCTCTCTTGCCTCTCTCTCTCTGCCTCTTTCTGTGCCTGGTACCTTTGATTCCCTGTCTCTGCCCTGTCCCCCGATATCCTGTCTATGCTTCTCTTGGATTTGGGGGCTCTAGGCTCACCCCCCTCTCTTCCCACATCCTTCTCCAGCATGGGGATCTAGTGAGTGGAGAGAAGTATGTCTGTGAGCAAGAGGAGACCCCTGTCCTCGAGGAGATCCCAGGCTGGTGGAGCAGGAGAGTAGAGCAGGGCCTGCCTTAGTGGGAAGGCTGGAGGGTGGGGGTGACTTGTCTGTATACTCTTGTCAGGGGGTCCTTGGAGGAGGCAGGGCCTTGGGTGCTAGGTGGGCCCCTACACCCTCCTGCTTCCTCCGCCTTTTCTCCCCAGGAGGACACACGGGCTCAGCGGCAGCGGCTGCAGAAGCAACTGACTGAGCATCTGCGCCAAAGCTGGGGCCTGCTTGGGGCCCCCATACAAGCCCGGGACCTGGGAGAGCTGCTGCAGGCCTGGGGTGCTGGGGCCAAGACTGGTGCTCCTAAGGGCTCCCGCTTCACGCACTCAGAGAAGTTCACCTTCCATCTGGTGGGTGCACCTGAGGACATGAGATGTGTGGATGGGCGTGGCAGGCTTGGAGGATGGCTTTTTGTGTCAGCACCACACCTTTATCCACACAGGTTCCTGTGTTCCCACTGGACAGGCCCTCGCCTGTCCCTGCCTGTCCCTCGCACACCCAGCCCTGCCACTGTGGGGTGGGTACCCAGAGGGATCCCCTAGCTTATTAGGGACTTGACTGGAGAAAATGTGGATAGGTGGGAACCATGCAAGGGCGTGGGGGTGTTCTTGGGGCAATACCCCCTTTCCTCAGGCAGTTTCCTTTGAGCATATCTTCTGTCCTAAGATGTTCACTCTGAGGGCCCCTCATCCTTCTCATGGGCATTTGAGGCTTGAGAGATGGGGCAGGTGGGTAGGAGCTGTGTCAGGGTCAGGGAGCTCTCTCCACGAGCAAGCACTCTGGCCTGAGGTTGCAGATGGTGCCTTTACCCACATAGTCACAGTCTAGCCACCATCAGTGCTTCAGTGGGCATGCATGCTGCACTGGGGGCAGTTCTCAGGGGAGGCTGAGGCTGGGACACGTGAGGAAGGGCCTTCCCTGGCAGCCAGGATACCCCTCATCACTCCCCTAGGAGCCCCAGGCCCAGGCCACTCAGGTGTCAGATGTGCCAGCCACCTCCCGGCGGCCTGAACAGGTGAGCAGAGTGGGTTGGAGGGGGGTGTCCCAGGCCCTTGCTTGTCTACTGGGCCTGACACCCCAACCCTGACTGGCCTGGGCCTCCCAGGTCACGTGGGCAGCTCAGGAACAGGAGCTCGAGTCTCTTCGGGAGCAGCTGGAAGGAGTGAACCGCAGCATTGAGGAGGTTGAGGCCGACATGAAGACCCTGGGCGTCAGCTTTGCGCAGGTGAGGGGCGGGGGAGGGGCTGTGCATTGGGCTAGGTCAGAAGGAGGGCCTCGGGGTGTGAGGGACTAGACGGGGCAAGAGGTGCTCTGTAGAGGTCTGCACATGGCAGAAGGGTTCCTGGGAGCCGTTGGGGATCTGTGGGCCTCTTGAGGGTGGCTATGAGAATCAGGCCAGGGTGAGGGTCTGTGGGCATCTATGGGGCACCGCAGGTCTGCATGGGCAGGGGATTGAGGGGTCCTCGGAGGGTCTGTGGGCATCTGTGGGGCACCCACGGGTCTGCGTGGACAGGGGATTAGGGGGTCCTCGGGGTCCTTGGCACCAGCGTGGAGCTGTTAGAGAGGCCTGTGGGGGCCACAGGGGTGTACAGTCATCTGTGGAGCTCCATGGGGGCTGTGGCATGTGACTGGGTATCCGCGGGCCAGGCAGAGTCTGAGTGCCGGCACAGCAAGCTCAGCACAGCAGAGCGTGAGCAGGCCCTGCGCCTGAAGAGCCGCGCGGTGGAGCTGCTACCCGATGGGGCTGCCAACCTTGCCAAGCTGCAGGTGGGGTTGGGGCTGTGGCTGGGCGGGGAGGGGCAGGGTGGGGCGGGGCGGGGTTGGAGGGCCCAGCCTGTGTGACACGTACCCATCCCCCACCAGCTTGTGGTGGAGAATAGTGCCCAGCGGGTCATCCACTTGGCGGGTCAGTGGGAGAAGCACCGGGTCCCACTCCTCGCTGAGTACCGCCACCTCCGAAAGCTGCAGGATTGCAGAGAGGTAAGCAGTGGGGCCCTGGGCTGTGGGCAGGCCGGGGCAGGCTCGGACCCTCTCTAGGGGGCCATCCCTATGCTCTGCTCACTGTCTTCTGCCTGTGGGCTCCTGGCAGCTGGAATCTTCTCGACGGCTGGCAGAGATCCAAGAACTGCACCAGAGTGTCCGGGCGGCTGCTGAAGAGGCCCGCAGGAAGGAGGAGGTCTATAAGCAGCTGGTAAGGCCTGTGTGAGGGACCTAGGTAGCTTAGGAGGGTGGGGGGCGGGTCCTGGGGTAGTGCCTGCTATATCCTTGCCTAGGTGTCAGAGCTGGAGACTCTGCCCAGAGATGTGTCCCGGCTGGCCTACACCCAGCGCATCCTGGAGATCGTGGGCAACATCCGGAAGCAGAAGGAAGAGATCACCAAGGTACACTGCCAGGGCCATGGAGGGTGGGTCATGTGGGCTGTCAGGCATAGTGTGGCCGCACAGGGACCTCACACCCTCAGGCAGAGCTGTCCAGTCACACTCTAACACAGAATAGTCACACACAATCCATCCCAGTCACCCCTGACACAGTGACACAGTCCCTGTCTGGTGCACATGAGGACCCTCCACTGCCAGCCAACCTGCCCCAGGCAGGGGCTCATGGCCGCCATGGTGTCTGCCAGATCTTGTCTGATACGAAGGAGCTTCAGAAGGAAATCAACTCCCTATCTGGGAAGCTGGACCGGACGTTTGCGGTGACTGATGAGCTTGTGTTCAAGGTGTGGGGCAGGTTGGGCGGGGGTGAGTGGGGTGAGGCTGGGCTGCTGCCTTGTGCATCTGCTAATGGGCTGGCTGGGGTCCAGACCCAGGCCCTGTGCAAGGCTGGAGGTGCACTGATACCCAGGGCTGGCTTTGTTTCATGGAGGATGAAGCTAGTGGGGTGGTGGGAGAGGGTGGCCTTCTTAGGGCATGGAGATGGTCAAGGGCAGCCCACTGATACTTTTGAGGTCCCTGTGTTTGGTCAGGATGCCAAGAAGGACGATGCTGTTCGGAAGGCCTATAAGTATCTAGCTGCCCTGCACGAGGTGAGGGGAGACATGTGCCTGGGGTGGGGCTGCTGGGGGTGGGTGGGACTGGGTGCAAGCCTTCTGCTCCTGTTGTCCCCAGAACTGCAGCCAGCTCATCCAGACCATCGAGGACACAGGCACCATCATGCGGGAGGTTCGAGACCTCGAGGAGCAGGTGAGGCCTGGGGGCAGGATGGGGAGCCAAGGCAGGCCGGGGGGACAGTTCCTCAGGTTATGCTGAGAGACGCCGTGGAGCCAGACACAGCCTATGGCTGGACACCCAGCCCTGCCCCTTAGTGCCTGTGCCTGTGACCTGGGATAGGCAAGTGGCCTACTGTGAGCCCCAGCTTCCATCCCAAGGGCCCTCCTGCCTGCCTCCCAGGGCCATGGGCAGAGGCTTCAGCTTAAAGATGTAGGAGGAATCCTGTCACATGGCGAAGGATGCTTTGGGTAGAGGGAACACCACACGAGGCCTGGCCGTGGGACAGAGCAAGCTGTTGGAGGTGGTGGGAGGGGCCCAGCGTGGCTGTGATGGGGGCTGGTGAGCAGGAGCTGGGAAAGGGGCTGTGTGTGCTGAGGGGGCATGTGTTCACGTTGCTTCAGATCGAGACAGAGCTGGGCAAGAAGACCCTCAGCAACCTGGAGAAGATCCGGGAGGACTACCGAGCCCTCCGCCAGGAGAACGCTGGCCTCCTAGGCCGGGTCCGGGAGGCCTGAGGAGCCGCCGGCAGAGGTCTCTCCCCAGCCTCAGGCAGGGATTTGGGGTGCTGGAGGCAGTGGCCAAGCACATGCCCTAGCTACTTCCTCTGCTGCCCAGTTCCTCCTTCTGCGGCCTTGCACCCAGACCCCTGCCCGCTGACCGCAACCCTTATATGGGGTGATAGTCCAGCATGTGGGGAGCTCGGCTGTAGTTTATTGGGGATGGTACTGTGGGTTGGGGGCCTTGGATCCCAAATAAATGAGTAGTTCCTCTGCAGTCTAAGCTGAGGCATGTATCAGGGCTCAGGAAATGGGAGTGAGGTGAGTGGCAGGGGAGACACGGGGTATTTTTGGCAAGTCAGTGTGTGTGGCTGTGTGTGTCTGCACGGGACTCAAGAGACCCACTGGGGGGCTGTGCATGTGCATATGCGTGAGATACACGGGTGAATTCTAACAGGCCGTGTGTGTGAGCGAGCATGTGTTGGGACCTCAGATCCTGAGGGTACTGACGCTGCTTCTGTGTAGGCCTCTGGGCATGCCCCTGTGTGACAGTGCCCCTGTGGGCCCTGAGGCCGGCTGTGGGTGCATGCCTTGGGGTATGTGAGTTGTCAGGGCTGTGCTTGTGTGTGATTGTGTGATGATGCAGCTTGAGGTTGTTTGAGTGTACTGAGGCAGGCTCTCTGTGTTTTGGGGTTTGTGTTGAGTGAGGGACAGGATTGTGACATTTTGTGTGTCTGTGACTTTTCCAGCCCTGAAATCATCTGTGCGAGCAGCTGAGGCAGACTGTGTGTGGCTGGTTGTGAAGGCTCTGTTTGGCTGCAGGGCTCGACTGGGGGGTGTGTTTGGGGCGGAGGTGGGGGCTGGGGCCAGGACTGGGGCCCCTCTGAGCAGCCTTGGGGCAAAGGATATGATGGGGGAGGGGGTGGCTGCCAGCTGGGGAACAGGGGCCCTGGCAGGCAAGACAGTGGAAACCTCACTTCTTGGTCCCTGTGGGCACATCCAGGGCCTGTCATCCCTGCCCTCACCACCTCTGCCTCCCACCAGTTTGGCCCCTGTTCGTCCATCCTCCTTTCCTTGATCTTGAGGTCAGGGGCCAGGTGTAGGGTTGGAACACCTGCTGGGCCTCTGGCTCCGTTTCTTGCGGAACTCCAGCTCATCCACGGTCCACACAGCCCCCTTCTCACTCTCCACCCGCACAAAGCACTTGTGCAGACTCAGGTTGTGGCGGATGGCGTTCTGTAGAAGGCCGGGGACAGGGAGCAGGTGGGCGTCAACCTCTGAGGCCAGCAGCCACCACCAACAACCCACATCCCGTTCCTCCCTAATGTGCCTATGAGCCCAGCCCCAGGCCTGCCCACTTTGAGCTGTGATGGCACTTGAGGCCATCCCAGCCACCGCCACCTCAGAGGAGCTCACCTTCCAGGTGGCAGGATGGTTTCTGAAGAAGGCAAACATGCGTGTGAACCAGTGGTAGATCTCATTGAGTGTCCGCTGCTTCTCTGGAGCCTCCAGGATGGCCTGGAAGTTGGGGAGTGGGGTAAGGGGCACGTTCCCCAAAGTTGGGGTTTAGAGGGGCTATGACCTACCCTGAGCCATCTGACATGGGGGCGGAATTGTAGGGGCAGGTAATCAGGGACAGGACTAGATGTGGGGTGAAGCATGGGGTCAAAGATGGGGTTAGAAAAGGGGTGAAGTGTCGGGTCAGGCAGGGTTAGATGGGTGTGGGTATGATTGTTCTGGGATTAGGTAAGGGATCAGGACTGAGGTTGGGAGTGGGGTCTTGTTCAGGGCTAGGGCTGAAGTGAGGTGAAAGGTCTGGGATGGAGTTGGAGTTGGGGTTCTCTGTGGAGGTGACATTTCAGGGTCTGGGAAGGTGAAGGGTCAGAAGTGGGGTCAAGGATTTGGAAGGGGTAAAGGGCTAGGCCAACTTAAGGGTCAGGGAAGGGGTGGGTTAAGAGTCAGGCTGGGGTGGACTCAGGTGGGGGGGTCTTAGGGGTGAGGGATGGGATGACTTGGCTTTAGGTCAGGAGCCAGAGATGGTTTGAATTATTGAGTATCTTACATGTCAGGGACATGGTTAGGTGGTTAGGCTCAGGGCAAGGATGAGGTTAGTTGTGGGGTTCGGTGTGGAGTGAGGCTGAGGGTCAGGGAATTTGATCAGTTTGGATTCAGGAATAGGATTACAGAGTCAGCGATGATTGCAGTGAGGCTATCAGTCAGGATGGGGCTAGGGCAGGGTTTCAGTTCAGAGACAGTCGGGGAATATCTGGTATCATGTAGGGGTGAGGTTCAGGTTTGGGGTTAGGTGTGGCGCTAGGATGAAGGTTCTGAGAAGGCATTGGGGAGGCTGAGATGAAGGAGTTGGGATGGGGTGATGAAGTTAAGGGTCAGATGGGTGTTACAAGGAAAGGTTGGGAATGGTGCCCAGTTGGGGGTGTATTGACATACTGGGGTACGTTGGGGCCAGGGAAGGAGATGGGGTTGGGTTGGCATAAAGGCTGGGGAAGGAGTTAGAGTAAGAGCTGGGGTACGTTTAGGGCAAGGTGCAGAGATGGGGTTAGCTTTAGGCTATTTTATGGGTCCAGGAGAGAGTTAGGTATGGGGCTGAGGTGGACATCTGGAAAGGGGTAGGTTTAGGGTCAGAATTTGGTATGCTCTGGCCTGGATGGTGGTTTAGGTTTGGATTCGTGGACAGGTTTGGGGTGAAGCCAGCATGAGGGGTCACATTTGAGGCACAGCTTGGGGCTCCCTGGGGCTGGGGCTTGGGAATGGAGGAACCCACTCTGAGGGCACTCAGAGGGAGACAGGAGTTTAGGAGGCAGGTCCCCCACCCCATCTTTGTCTTCCTCCTCCTTGGGGCCGAGCTGCCCTGCTTACCCAGCGGATGAGCGTGGCGTAGGTGAAAGGGGGTCGCATGTTGTGGAACTTGAAGTAGTCCATGTTGTGGAGGAACTCTGTCAGAGGGTGGGGATGAATCAAGCCCCATGCAGGACCTCCTAGCTAGCTCCCTGTCCCCTCCCCCTACAAGGTGAGTCTACAGGCCTGAGATCTCACCATCAACACCCATGACCACAGGCACAGGTACCGTTTGCTGAGCACCTGACATAAGTTGTATCATTTATTCTTTGCACCACTTCTGCCAAAATAGTTCTCCCTGAGGTTGAAAAGAAGCGGAGTAACTTGCACACCAAAGGATGCAAGAGGTTAAATGGCAGAGCCAGGATGACAGTCAAGGTCTCTGATCCCTGCTAAGCCCACAGGCCAGGCCTGGTGGAGAGCAGTGGATAGGTGAGCTCGGGCAAATCCACCCCGATTTTCCTTGGTCAGGGGAGGAAAGGAGGTGCTCCTGGAATTACTTAGCAGGGTCCCTCCCTTCTGATGGCTGAATATAGTAGCTGGAGTCCAGAGTGGGTGAGGCATGGCCCCAATCCCCAAGGGAGTCAGGGCTAGGGGCCTGACACTCAAGACCATATGGGGGGCTTTCAGGCCATGGACATCCTGAAAGGAAGCTTTTGTGAGCGGATGCATTTTCCCAAAGGCTGAGTGGCGGCAGCTGCGGTAGTGGTGATGGTGGGAAGGGGCAGCATGGAGCTCCTTTGCACCCTCCACCCAGAGCCTGTCAGGATTAGGAGCTTGGGGGCACCGTGTAGTGCAAGGACCATTCTTACCTGGGAATGTGCTGTTTCCATGGCTACCCCACAGGTGCCTCCGCACAGCAAACAGACTGTCAGGGGCCTCCCGGGGGCCAGACCAGGCTGGGATGACACTGCCTTGGCTGCCAGCAGCTACGATGCAGCAGGAGCCCTTGTTGGATGATGCCTGGGGGAGGGGGAGAGGCTGGTGACCCAGAGGCTTAAACTTCCCACTTTTTACTTTTTATTTTATGTTTTTAATTTTTTTTTGAGACTGAGTCTTGCTCTGTCGCCCAGGCTGGAGTGCAATGGTGCAATCTCGGCTCACTGCAACCCCCACCTCCCAGATTCAAGCAAGTCTTCTGCCTCAGCCTCCCGAGTAGCTGGGACTACAGGTGCCCGTCACTACGCCCAGCTAATTTTTGTATTTTTGGTAGAGATGGGGTTTCACCATGTTAGCCAGGCTGGTCTCAAACTCCTGACCTCATGTGATCCACCCGCCTCGGCCTCCCAAAGTGCTGGGATTACAGGCATGAGCCACTGCGCCTGGCCCCACTTTATTTTTAAATCAGTGTTTTTCAAAGCAAGGACGCCCTCTTCTAAATTCCAGTCTGAGGTGGAATCCCACAAAACAGCATGAGCCGTATTTATTAGAGCGCAGGTGTGGATGTCGTATGTGGCCACTGATGCTGGGACCATGAACTGGGGTTGACTAGGGCTCTTTACCACCCAACCGTAACCTTGGGAAAGTCACCTAAACCCCCCTGGCCTCAATATTCCTCATCTGTACATTCGCATCATAAGAAATAAATTACCACCAGCAAAGCGCTCAGAAACAGTGCCTGGCCTCCAGGGCTGGCTTCATGGGCGTGTGACCTATGTGGTTATGTGGCACCCTGTGCTTTGTTTAATGCTCTGTGGTCGCCATCTTGAAATCTGAACAAGGGGCCCTGCAGGTTACATAGGTCCTGCTGGCACACAGCTTGCATCTGGCAAGTCTGGCTATTTGCATTTGCTTTAACAACTCAGGATCACAGTGTTTGGGGATCTTAGGGTCAGAGGGTTTTTTTTTTTTTTTTTTTTTTTCCTTGAGACGGAGTCTTGCTCTGTCACCCAGGCTGGAGTGCGGTGGTATGATCTCGGCTCACTGCAACCTCCGCCTCCCAGGTTCAAGCAATTCTCTGCCTCAGCCTCCCGAGTAGTTGGGACTACAGACGCCCGCCACCACGCCTGGCTAATTTTTTGTACTTTTAGTAGAGACAGGGTTTCACCATCTTGGCCAGGCTGGTCTTGAACTCCTGACCTCGTGATCCACCCGCCTCAGCCTCCCAAAGTGCTGGGATTACAGGCATGAGCCACCACACCCAGCCGGGGTCAGAGGGTTTGTAAGTAGAGGGGGACAGATTTCCAGGTCTGGGCATGTTTGGAGCTGGGGACAGGGGCCCCTAGCTCTCAGGACCTGCATGTGAGGTTAGGTTCCCTGCACCCTGCAGACCTCCTCCCTGCCCCCCAGCAGTCTGAGTCTGCCACCACCAGTCCTAGGGTCGCTCACCACAGATGAAGCCTTGGTCAGTGCCATTTTCCCAGCCAGGTGGGCCTGCATGGCACTCAGCTTCTCCTTCTCCAGCACCAGCTGTGAAATGGCACAAACATGAGGCCTCAGCCTGGCCCTTCTCTGCCACATCTTTGCCCAGGCTATGGTCTTCCCTGGGAGTGCCCGCTCCTCTTCCTTCCTTTATACCAGCCCTCATCCCAGGTGAACTTGGTTTCTGGCACATGGTGGACAGAAGGTTTTGCGCACTATCCCTATCCCCTACCCTCCACCGCCCTGGCATTACCTGCTGCTCCAGAGACTGTACCATCTCTCTCTGGAGGAGACATTGTGCCCTGCCCTTCTCATCCAGAAGATGGTCCGCCTGGCAGTGCCTAAGTAGGGAGAAGATTCCATGCAGGTGACCACGACAGGCCTGGTCTGGCTCAATGCTCTGAATGGGGAGGGCCCAGACCCTCTGGGAGTTCTCTTCTCTGAGCCCCAGCTCCCCTCCCCTCTCTTCCTCAGTCTCCCTCTCACACCCCTCATTCCTTTAACACATGCCACTCAGCACCTACTGCATGTCAGGCCTGAGCTCACCACTTCAGCCTGGCCAGAGTGCTGGAGATAATGTTGGAAGTGTGGTGAGTTGAGAATGGGCCAGGGAGGTGAGAGTGGGCAAGGCATTCTGGGTGGAGGGGATGGCCTGTGCAAAGGCCTGGCTGCAAGGAGGACAGGACGTGGGGTTGCTGCTAAGGGTTGTGTGTAGTGTGGTATTTGTGTGTGTGTGTGTGAGAGAGAGAGAGAGAGAGAGAGACATATAGGGGGACTGAGGGGAGGCAGCAGAAGCCATCTAGAGGAGCTAGAACTTTGGGGACAGTGGAATAAGGCTGGCATGTTGGCATGGGGAGTAGCAGGGCAAAGCAGTTAGGAGTGCAGATTCTAGAGCCTGGCTGCATGGGTTCAAATCCCAGCTCTGTCACTCAGGAACTGGGAGATTTTGATCAAGACACTTAACCTCTTTGGCCTCAGTCTCCTTGTCTGTAAAATGGGGGTAAATAACAGCACAAACGTTTCTTATTATACATACGAGGAAACTGAGGTCCAGAGAAGCTAAGTAATTTGTCCAAGGTCACACAGCCAGTCAGGGATGGAGCTGGGATTTGAACCCACAGTCTCAGAGTTTAGCTCTTGCATCTTACTACTTATTGGGATGAAGCCTGAGCTGAGATCTGCACCCCAGACCTCTCCCCACAAGCCAGGGCCAGTGGACTGGCACAGGCCTGGGCCACTCACTTGAGGAAGTCCTCTGGCTCTTCAAAGACCTTCTCACATCCGGGCCACTTGCAGACACCATTTGCCAGCAGTGGGTAGGAGCTCTGGGGCACAGCCGAAAGAGTGCTGGGGGGACAGAGGGTGTCAGGGGAGGGGATAGGAGGGCGAAGATCCTTCCCAGCCCTGTCCACTGACCTGTCCTTCCTGAGTGCACCGGGATTTGGGAAGGTGCAGAGCAGTGCCGGCTCCCTGGACACCCATTCCAGGCTGGCCACGTTGATCCCTGTGGGTGGGGACAGGGCACCTCTGGAGGCTGTGGGCTGGGCTCTGGAGCTTGGCCCACAAGGCCTCTCATTTTGAGCTTCCCACCCTCCTAAACCTTGAAAACCCTGACTCCCAGGGGGCTCTGCTGTCCCCAAAGTCCCAGGCTTCTGGCAGAGAAGCTTAAAGACGGCCATTCGCAGGTGCTGACATTTTGACTAGCTTTGTAAAGCTCTGTGGTTTCGTGATTTTGACATTCTGCATCTTTAAGGTTCTGCACCTGACGTTTTTTGGAGGTTGGAGTTTCCAAGCCTCTGAGACCTGACACCTTTGACCCCCAGAGGACTGCAATTCAGAATAGCCTACACTGCTCACAGCCAAGGATCTGGGGACTTGGGGGTTCTGTGAAGCCATGGGGTATGGGCTGAGGTGTTACCAGGTGGGAGGCCAGGCCGGGCCTTGAGGGAGAAGACCCCAGTGGTGGTGGTGGGTGGTGGGAGGCTGATCATGGCTGGGCTCTCCAGGGGGTGCACCTGCAGCACAGGGGTCCGGGCGTGGGCATCCACCGTTGAGAGCTGGGGGGCACATGTGGGCTGTGGTTCAGCCTGGCTCGGGGCCCCTCCCCACAGTTCTCCCACCTGCTCCCTCCTCCCTGCCCATTCACCGTCCATACCTGGTGCATGAAATGTGGCCTGTCCTGGAGGAGTGCCTGTAAGTGGGGCAAGGGGCCCAGCCGTGCCCCGGAGGGTGCCACCATGACTAGGGGCAGTGTGGGCAGCTGGGCAGAAAGGCAGGTGGGTGAGAGGCCATCCTGATCCTCACTGTTCTGTGTCTAATTCATATACTCTGCACTGCAAGCCCACATGGTAGATGCTACGATCATCCCCCTTTTACACGTGTGGAAACTGAGGCTCATGGAGATCGAGTAACTTTTTAAAGATCAAACAGCTAATAAGTTGCAGAGCTGGCCTCAGCCCTGTCACCTCACCTACTTGGCCCCAGTCCTCTCCTCTTGTCACATGGGGATGGGGACACATAGCTATGCTCATGGGACTACAATACGGCCTCCTCCTCTCCTGAGACAGGGATTGGGAGGCTGGGGAGAGCCTCCAATCTCTGAGGCCTGGCAGGTGGGGATTTTCTTGGCCCTGCAACATCTGCATAAGTCACAGACTTGCCTGGGACCCAGAAACCACTTCCTGTGCCCCAGCCAGCCCCCCTCCCGCCCGGTGCCACAGTAAAGGTCGGCACCTGTAGGTCCAGGTACCCCACCCTGCCTGCCCCATCCTGGGCCCAGGGCCTCACCTGCAGCTGCGATGGTGGCATGGGGTTCAAGGAGGAAGAGGAGGCATGGGCCCCGCCTCGAAGATCTCGGCCCTGGAAGGCTCCCCCTGGGCCCCGGGCCCCCAGCAGGTCTGAGGCTTTGGGCGCAGCCCTCCAGCTGGGCGAGGCTCCTGGGGATGGGCCAAGGGCCAAGGAAGGGGCCGAGGGCTTGCCAGGCCTGGGGTTGGGCATCAGGTCCTTGTCCAAGGGCAGGCTGTGTAGACAATAGGGGAAAGGAGTCACATGTGTGCTAGGGCGGTATGAGATACTCGACCACCTGAACCACGTGGACACCCCTCTGGTCAGAGCAGGCATTGGCTGGGACATGTCCTGAGGGGCCCCACAGTTGCACCCCAGCTCTGGGGACACACACACACACACACACACACACACACCAAGAACACAGGTACATGTGCATACCCACACATGCCCCACGTGCAGAGGTCCAGCACCTGGCTTGCCTGCCCACGCTAGCACAGCCCTGGTGTGGATGTGTCCTCTATAAGGGCAATGGTTGTTTCCCCCTCCACTTGAGAGCTGTTTCAAGCCTCAGGCCTCCGGCCCTCCCTGCACCCTGCACAGGCTGTGTTTGCTCATCTTGCCGGAGCTGGTCTCGGACTTTCTCCTGGGAGTCCTATTTTGCCCCAGTGACTAGGCACGGACTCAAAAGATTCATCTGGCTGCTGTGAGTGGGGCTAGTGAGGAGGCTATTGTAACAGTCCTGGCAAGTGATGATGCTGGCACAGAATGGGCTGGTGGCAGTGGAGAAGGTGAGAAGTGGGTAGATTCTGAGACTTAATCTGAAGCTGGATCAGGAGCAGTGCTAGCAGCTTGGATGTAGTGGATAAGAGGGAGGGTCAAAGTGACATGGGTTTTAGCTTGAGCAGCTGGAAGGACCGAGCTGACATTACCTGAGATGGGGGACATGGCGGGGAGTTGGATTGGGTGCAAAAGTGCAGGTGTGGATAGACATGAAGAGTCTGGCATTAAACGTGTGAGTGGAGGAGCTGAGGGGGCAGATGAATACGGGGGTCTGGACCTCAGGGCAAGGAGGCGAGTGCAGGAGTATGATCACGCACGGATCCAGCATGGCAAGTGACAGAGAGGAGGAGAGATGGGGTCTCTTGAGCTGGGGTCTGTAGAAGCTTCTCTACCCAGCCCCCATCAGAGTTCACCCCAATTTCTGGCCCTCAAGCCTGGCTCATGCTACACCCCCTGCCTCAAATGCCCACTCCTTCTCCTCTTCCCCTGTCCAAGCCACGCAAGGCCTGCTCTTCTATTGTCCTCACCTTGAAAGCCCTCCACAATGGCTCCAGGCCCCTCTGCTGAGCCCCAGAACCTTCCACTCCCTGAGGGAAGCATTGGCTTTTCAGGATCCTGTAATCCTGGTCTGAGAGGAAGCCAGAGCTGGAAGGGACTGCCCAGCCAACCCCACTATACAGAAGGGGATGCTCAGATGCCGAGTTCCGTAGTCCCATAGCGACTTGAGAACTCCACTTCTTTCTTTAGGAAGTGTTTCCGTGTGCACATTTTATAAACTCTCTGGGGTGTGTGTGTGTGTGTGTGTGTGTGTGTGTGTGTGTGTGTGTGTGTGTGTGTGTGTGTGTGTGTGTGTGTGTGTGTGTGTGTGTGTGTGTGTGTGTGTGTGTGTGTGTCTGTGTCTGTGTGTCTGTCTCCATCTCCCCGTTCCACCTCACAGCACTGAGTTGGGCACACAGCTGCTGAGAGCAGCCCGGGGGAGTATAAAAGGGTTCTGGGGGAGCAGTTGCTCCTTCCTTTCTTTGCTGTCACCTCCTGGGAGCTGTCAGAGCTGTGGTGCTGAGGGAGATGAGTGTGAGAATCCAGGTATTAAGTTCTTAGTCTCCTGGGGGCTTAGAACATTACTGCGTGAGAAACAGGACTGTGGGTCTGTGGAGGCTCCAAACAAGGGCCTGGGAGAGCACTGGTGAGATGAGAAGGTGAGTGAATGAATGAAGCCAGAGATGGGGTGATGCTCCTTCAAGCCAAGGAATAACAAAGATCGCCAGCAACCACCAGAAGCTGGGGGAGAGGCCTGGAACAGCTTCTCCCTTATGGCCTCCAGAAGGAACCAACCCTGGCAACACCTTGATCTTGGACTCTGGACTCCAGAACTGTGAGATGATCAATTTCTGTTGCTGAAGCCACTCAGTTGTGGTACTTTGTTATAGCAGCCAGAACAAACTAATACCGATTTCGGTGCAAATGGATGTTTTCCACCATTCTGGCCTGGCCCACGTGGCTGGCCTGCGATCACTTCTGAAGCTGCCTGGACACTTGGCCAGAGCTAAGAATTCTCCCCAAACACATGTGGGATGGCCTGACTCAGCGAAGCATAGATACATTCTCAGACAGGGACGTGGAGATGATCTGTCTGGGGGTAGGGGACCTAGAGGGCCGGGCTGGGCAGCCGGCTTCCTGCACTGTCTGTTGGGACGTCCCTTTCTGACTGGGTTTCTCAGAAGCTGAATGGGGGATGTTTCTGGGACACAGATTATGTTTTCATATCGGGGTCTGCATCTGGGCCCTGTTGTCACAGCCCCCGACTTGCCCAGATTTTTCCGCCATTGACGTCATGGCGGCCGGATGCGCCGGGCTTCATCGACACCACGGAGGAAGAGAAGAGGGCAGATACCCCACCCCACAGGTTTCGTTCCGAGAACTGGCTGCCCTGTCCTGCAGCAGGCTTGGCCCAGGTGGGGTGACGTGGGTGCTGGTGGATGTGGTAGGTGATGTCCATCTGGCCATTGTGACAAGCCCCTAGCTCTGAAGACCTGGCCCTTCTTGGGTTGTGGAGAGGACCCAGGTTTGAAGCTCTGAGAGTGCCAGGCAGGCTCCACAGATACTGGGACCCCTGGGGTCTTCAAATAGTATAACACTAGGACCTCAGAATCATAGAGCAGCATTTCTTAGATTTAAAGGATCCTAGAATCTCAAAACCACAGACTGTGGGGTCTACGGTCCCAATGTCTCAGTATGTGTAGGCCAGTGTCCCTGGTGTCCAAACTCCCTGGAACCACCTGAAAGTCAGGCAGCTTGCTGCTTCATAGGGCCTCTTGCCTACCAGGCCTGGAACCACAGCCAGCCTCCCCAGGGCCTCAGTCTCCCTGTCTACTCTGGAACAACATTCCCAAATACATGGCCACTCCGCCAGAGATGGCAACAGGGGGAGGAGGAGGTTGAGGCTGGTGTGCCTTTGATCTGGGCCTCATGGGGGGAGCTGGAAAAGCCTCAGCCTTTGCCAATACAGAGCCCATCACCAGACTCTCTAGAGGGGCCCCACAATCAAGGTTTTCGGGGACCAGCACCAGCTCTGGGGACACACGGTCTGACTGACTGACATGCCTCCATCATCACCACGCTCTGGCCAACTAGGCCTCCTGACCTATGGAATCCGGGGCCTCACCTAGCCCAGCTCTTGTGAGGCTGGGCTCCACACTGTGATCGTGGATCGTCCAACCTGTGAGGAGTTGGGGTCCAACGTGTGAGAAGGCAGAAGGGGCAATGGTAGCCCAGGTTCCCCTTCCCCCTTCTGGGTGCTGAGGGGTAAACTGAGGCCTGCAGTTGGGGAGAGAGCCAGAGCCAGGGTCCCACCTAGAGTCCTGAGATCTAGGCTTGGATTTCAACTCTGCCGCTGCATTTTGGTGAGGCCCTGAGATCTCTGGTCTTCAATTTGCCCTTCTACACTGAGCACGGAGAGGCGTGGAGTAGACAAGGGCCAGGGCCCTTCTACGCTGTGTCTGGTTAAGTCATTAGGTGTCTGCAGGGCTTCAAGTTGACAAGTGCCCCTCTATCCAGGGGACTGGCCGAGAGATAGGGATACATAGAGACAAAGAGACACATACAAAGAGCGAGCAAGAGAGAACAAGAGATAGTGAGAGACATTGAGAGAAATGGAGACATGCTTGGAGAGGCAGAGTGCATGTGTGCAAGAGGATTGCCTCAAATAAGAACATTTGCTGGTCTCTGGCTGGTTCAACTGATGCTGCCTGAAATAATAAAGAATAAAGAAGGGCAAGGTGCCAGGGACGCCCATGGCTGGGTATTGAATTGTATTGCAAGGCAACAATCAGCAAAACAGTGTGGCCCTGGTATAAGAACAGATACTGGGGAAGAGAACAGAATAGAAAGCTTGGACATGGACCCACATATGGACAGAACTGAATTTGTGATGAATGTGGCATTTCAAACTGGAGGACCATGGAGGATGGATTGTTTAACAAATGTGTCTGAGATAATTAGAGAGAAGATAAAGTTATTGAGTGAATAGTCAGTCCATTATCCCAACAACCCCTCCCTGCCCAGTTTGAAATGTCACCATCATCATATACCCTAAAATACCCAGATCCATTCAAGATATAAGTTTTAATACCTAATGCTGATCTTGGGTTTATTGTGTGTCAGGCCTTGTGCTAAGTATTTACTGTGGTTAAAAATTTTAATCTGAACAAAGACTCCTGAGGAAGGTACTATTATAATCATTGCAGTACATATGAGGAAATGGAGGTATGGAGAGGTTAAGTGCCTGGCTAAAAATCACATATAGGGCTTGGGGTGACGCTGGGTTTGTCCCAGACAGTCTGGCTCCAGTACCCACACTCTTAACCTCTATAGTAAATGGAAAAAATGAAGCCATAAAAGAGGCTAGAAGCCAACATAGGTGAACATTTATCTCATTTTCAAGTAGGAAAGGGCTTTCTAAGCACAAAACCAGAGACAGAAGCCACAGAAAAAAAGACTAACCTATTTGACTATATAAAACCATCATAAGCATCACAAAAAACACCATAAACAAATAGAAAAAAACAAATGATGAATTGGGGAAAATATTTGCTATATATGTGTGGCTGATGAAAGGTTAATAACCATTCCAAATAAAGAGCTGTGGCAAATCAATAAGAGAAAAATAAGATGAACACCCTATTAGGAGCAAGGACATGACCAGACAACCAAAAAAAAAAAAAAAAAAAAAAGCACGAATGGCCAATAAACAGTAAAAGTAATCACAAGATGCAAATTTCAACAATGTGATAATGTGTTTTTCTTACCTGTCATGTTGGGAAATAATTAAAAAATAATAATACTCACCTAGGGTTAGCTTAAGTAGAAGGAGCATAAAATAGGACAACTTTTGGAAGGAGAATTTGCAGAGAGGGTCATAAACTTTAAAAATGCACGTCCCCTTTGCCCCAGCAACTCCCTTTTCAGGAATCCAAGGAAGCAGTCAGGGATGTTTATAGAAAAAAACGAGAAACAACCGGAATGTCCAACAATCGGCACTTGGTCAAATCAATCAAAGTTCATGCTGATGTGAGGACAGTCTTGTCCATCATGAAAGATCATGTGTTCAAACAATTTTTAGTAAGCTTCAAAAACACTACTATTAATTGAATAAAGCAGGAACAAAACCAATATATAGCATGATTCTAATTTGGTTACAGAAATACTAATAGCTAACACTTCGTGAGCACTTACTGTGTGCCAAACACTGTGCTAAGCCTGCAGAATCGAGCTCACCCCAGCCCTGAACAACCTGTTTGCTTCCTGAATATGGACTCTGGTCACACACATGCAGTCCTGGGGTAGGTCCACACGGCTAAACTACGGTTGACAATGGCGTGAAGTGCTCCCTGCCCCCCCCGCCCCAAGGGTCTCCTCTAAAGCGATACAAGCAAAGTTCAGTTAAGTGCTCAGCTTGCCCCGGCACCTTGCAATCCTCCTGCTACCAGGGTGAACAGAACTGATGCTCACTCTCATAAAATGTAAAGGTCCTCGGCAACATTACTATTATTAAACGCCAGCTGTGTACAAAGCTCTAGGCTGGATGCTGGCTGGGAAGGCAGGTGGGGGAAGGCAAGAAAAGAGAGTGGGAGAGATGGAGGAAAGGAGATTGATGGAGTGTGGTCAAGATGGAGGAGACAGAGATAGGGGAGATGGTCAGAGGCCAGGAGAGATGCGGGGAAAGAGAGTCTGAGTGTAGCGACAGACAGATGGCGGGAGAAAGAGAGGCAGAGAAACATGTAAAAGAGCAAGACAGGGTGAGCAGAGAGACAGAGAAGGATGAGAGGCATCAAGAGCTAAGAGACAAAGAGATGAGAGAGATGCAGTTGAAATTTTCAGTTGCACCTGGACAGCATTTCAAGTTGTTCAAAGCTCTGAAATCCATAAAGACTGGCAGCTGACATATTTTAAAAATCCTATCCATCTACGTATCAATTGATGAATTCATTTATCTTTGCCCCTGCCCATGCATTGATTAAGTACTTCACCTTTAAGTCTTCTGCCATTTATTCTATTATTATTTTTTTAAAGACCTTACCTGGCTGGAATCACGGTAGCTGGGTACATCCCACTGTACCAGAGGGCCCCTGACACCACCCCCCCGTGCCTACCTCCCTGCCATCTCCTCCAATGGGGCCCACATCTGGTAGGGGAGAGCGGGGACACTCACCTTGGTGAAGTGGACTGACAGAAAAGGATCAGCCTGGCTTGTGGGAAACTGTCACGTATCAAAAACAACTTTGCTTTTATACCGAGAAGAAAAACCACGCTGTACGGTGTGGAAGCCGCAGACCTCTCTCTTCTAATAATCCAAATTTTTTTTCGATGAGTGTGTGCGCTGATAATCACGGGGTGGGGGGGGTTCTCATAGTTTTCTCTCTCTCTCTCTCTCTTTCTCCTTTTCTTGATTATGAGACTTAAACGGAAATTTTGAAATTTTGGGTTTTTTTCTTTGCCCTTTACGAGTCATCTGAAAATATGATTTCTTCCCCTCACCACAGAGGTGAGAGGTATCAATGAGATAATAGGGCTCATGAGAAACCACAGTTTTTAAAACAAAAGTGTGTAGAGTTTGAAAAAAAAAAAAACAAGGGAAAAGAACTAAAATAAATCACAGGGCCAACCCGAGGCAGGCAGAGACACCATTCTGTGAGTGAGAGGATATTTGAGGGTCTCTGGGGAAAGAAAGAGAGAATCTGAAGCTCTATGTGTGGATGGGAAATGCCAGGGAAAGAGACAGAATAGGGCTGGGTTCCCAGAGGCCTCGCCCTACTCCAGGCCTCAGTTTCCTTATAGATGGAATTGATATGGTCCCCATTGCTTGAACTACCCAGCGAGGGGAGTTCTGCACCCTCTGCAACACCCCTCCCACAGAGGGTGAGGGGCATGTAAGTTACTTCATGGAGGAGAAAGCGGAGAGCCCACCGTCATCCCCTAAAATTCATGGAATCGAAGAGTCGGAGAATCCCTGGCTCCCAGAATCTACTGACAGTTACTGGATGAGGAAAGAGAGAAAAGTCTCGCCTCATCACGTTTTAGGGCTTGAGTGCCCTGACCCAGCCATTGTCCCACTGGGAAGGTCCCTAGCAGGTCCCCAATATTAGTGCATCCATCCTCACGAAGAAGCCCAGAAGCCCACTGGGACCCTGACCCTCTTGTTTCAGGAACATCATGGCCTGATGCTTCTGAGGTCCTCAGCCTTTGGGATCTTTTACTTCGAAAAGCCCCAGTTTCCAAGGATTTAGGATTCCAAATATCCGCCATCATCTCAGTAGCTGATGTTTATCTTGAATTTTCCATGGGTCAGATACAGTGCTGAACATGTCTCACAAGTGATCATGTTCAAACCTCACCATGGCCCCTTGAGCTCCATCTCATCATTATTGTATTGCTGTTATACAGATGAGGGAAACAGAGGCACAAGTAGTCAAGCAACTTGCCCAAGATCACAGAGCTGGCGAGTGTGGGTCCCGCTTTCTTTGGTGCTGGGCTTTGAAATCCCCAAGCTTTCCTGAACTTGATGGTCTCAGGTTTTAAATTCTAGGATGTGATGGCAGGGAGATCCTGGGATTTGGAGAGTCCTTGGAGACTTGAAGCTTGTGAGGTTTTTAGGTTGTCCAGGAATTGGCGGCTGCATTTCTTGACCTCAGCAGGCACTCTATCCAACCACTGGTCAGCATGGTAGACCAGCCTCCAGGGGCTTCTCCTGACAGGCCATGGTGAAGACTTCCAGCTCCCAGCACCCTGCAAAGCCCAGGGTTCTAGTCGTCCAACGTCCACTCCAGCCCTGTACAAGACTGGCTTCAGTCCTGGGGAAGAGAAATTGGAAAGGGCTTTTTATTTACATGGTACAAATCTGGTGGCCAAGACCCACCCCTTCACCCCTTTGCCCCCTTTCCTCCCCCAACCTTCTAAGCCCTCGTAAAAAGGAGGGCCTCTTTCCTCAACTCAGACTCACCCTTCTGGAAAAGCCCAGAGTGGGCCTGATGGCCTGGCTTTGTGAAGACAAGAAAAAAAAAAAAAAAAAAAAAAAGAACAGAAAAAAAAAGACCTTAAAAAAATCAGCCAACAACAATTTAAAAAAAAAAAAAACACACAAAAAAACACCTCCCAGCCCTCCCTACCATTAGTTCAAAACAAAACTTTCGCTGGTTGAGGCTTCTGAGTTGGTGGGACACATCTGAGACCCAAAAAATGGCTTGGGTGTGTTGGACAGCCAGGGGAGGCACCAAGGTGGGATAAGGTCCCCTGCTTGGAGGCCTGCAGGGACCCTGTGAACAGCAGGTGTTTAACAGATGTCACGGCATGTGGGAGGCAGCAAGGGAGGGGGTGAGGAGCATGCATGTCAGGAAGGAGTCCTGGGGAGCTGATTCTAGTGATGGTCCCAAGGTTAATGACCCCTTGCAGTGATGGTCCTAAGGTTAATGATCCCTTGCACTGATGTTCCCATGGTTAATGACCCCTTGCTCCCTGCAGACTTGGGTCAGAATGTTCCCTACACCACCTGTGTAATTATAAACCAGGCCAGTTCTATCAGCGGAGGCATTGTTCCCTGCCCCAGTACCTGTCCCTCTCCTGGAAAAGGGGGCTAGTTTTCTCTCTCAGGATCAGAGGTGTGGGCTGCATTCTCCTTATACCTTCCCCAGACCATCTGTCCCTTACTGTCACTCACTCCATGAAAGAGAGTGGCCAGAGAGATAGGAGGCAAACGGAGTGAGGGTGGTGGCCGAGAATGTCAGCTGGCCCCTTGGGCAGGGCCCAGGGTGTGAGAGGGAAATGCTACAGCTGCTGAAAGCCAAGATCCTTGCAGAATGGGGGCTGGGGTCAGGAGGGCAGACAGGGGTAGAGGTCGCTACCTCCCCTCTATACTGGACTATATCTTCTCTCATGGAGGGCTTCTCGGGAAGGAGACTGGGAGCGCTGGGAGTTGCGGGTGAGTGGGCAAGATTAAACGGGTCAGGAAAAGTCCCCAGAGACAGGGGCCCCTGACAAAGACTTGAAGGAGATGAGGGAGGGAGCCAGCTAGATATCTGAGGAACTCCAAAGGGAACAGCCAGGGCAAAGGTCCTGAGGTGGGAGTGTACCTGATTTGTTCAAAGTCTACAAGGGGGCTGGTGTGGTTAGTGTGGAGAGAGCAAGAAGAGAAGTTGGAGGTGAGGTCAGAAAGGGGACTTGGAGGTTAGAGACCACACAGGACCTTGTAGGCCATGGTAAGGACTTTGGCTTCAACGCTGAGTGAGGAGGAAGGCATGACAGGGTTGCAAGCAGAGGAGAAACATAAACTGTGTTAGGATTTAACAGGAAGCCCCTGACTGCTGAGTGTACAATGGGGTCTAGGGCCTGAATGTGGAAGCAGGGGACCAGCAAGGAGCTGGCTACTGCAGTAGTCTAGGTGACTGGTGATAGTGCTGACAGTGGAGGTGGTGAGAAGAGGATGGATTTGGTAAATATTTTTAATAGACAGCCAAAAGGATTTGTTGAAGACTGAGAGTCTTGGAGCCAGATCGGGACAGACAATGCCCAAACCAGATGGGCAGGAAGGAGTCCCTGGACTATTTGCCAGCTTGGACTTTTAGGTGAGAAAAAAATAAAGTTCTGTCTTGCTTAAGCCCCCATTATTTTATGATTTTTCTGTTACTTGCAGCTGAACATATTCCTTTCTAACTCATGGACATTCTGGACATGGAGACCTGGGGAGAGGGGCTGCTGGAAGGATCACCTCCCTCCTAGGATGCTGTGAGGTTCTAATGAGATAACAGCATGCTCAGAACCTGGCGCTCAGTAGGTGTTCAGTAAATCTTCCCAGGATGGAGAAGGAATGTATGAATGGATGTGTTCAGCGGACAAAAGCTGCAGTTGAGTTCCCACAGAAGGTGAGATCGCAAAGGGAGAGTGAAAGGAGTTTACTAGATGGAAACAACAGAAGGAACAGCACTCTTGGGAGAGGGAACAGTAGAAGCAGAGACGGGGGTACAGAAAGAAGGGAGGTGAGGCCCCTGTGGGGTGTGGAGTGTCAGGTTGGGCAAGAAGGACAGGGCTTTGATTGTGATTCCATTAGTCAGAAGCTACCCACATGCCCAATCAACTTCTGGTAGCACACAGTCAGGTCAGTGTTTGCTGAGCTGAAATTTAAAAAAGTGAATCCTTCAGAAAGTTAAATTTCCTATTCGGCCATTCATTCAACAATAGTATCAAGTCCTGGAGAGTGCTTGCGGCTAATCATCAGGGACATTCTTGGCTTGTGGAACTGCTCAAGCAAAGGTTGGAGTTGGGCAGGGAGGACACAGTAAGTAACTAACTGCAACAGGAGAGTCATTTTCACTTTCCTAGTTCACACACCAAGGTGTGGTCTAGGCCTTCAGGGGCTCTGGGTATTCCTGGGGCAATGGGGAGTCACGGAGGGTTAGGGAGAGGGTAACCCCATCCCTGAGAAGCACATTTTTCCTAATGGCTGCCTGCGTTCTATGGCCCTGCTGTCCGGCCACCCAATAGCTCAGACTCTGCCTACACAGCGTCCTCCTCTCCAGCCTCCTTATTGGCTACTCATGCCTCCCTTCACACCACCTACACTTCCTGCGTCGGCTCTGCTTTTTTCCCCATCTTGCCTCCAAGTCCTGCCTCCAAGTCCTCCCTCCGTCCCGCTGCACTTTCTAGCCTCGGCATTGGTTCATCCCATACTAGTACTGCCCTTTGAGGTCTCTCCGCCTTACCCTGGCTCCCTCATTGGCTATCCGCCATCTCTCGTCCTCGATCCCGCCTTCAGCCTCTGCCTCCATTGGCTCGGCTCCCTACACACCCGCCCCTTGGTCTCCTTTTAGCCTTCGTATTGGCTAGCTCCACCTTGGCACCGCCCCTCAAAGCCGCAGTACACGCTCACAAGCCTCCCCATTGGCTCGCTGCAGCCATTGTCGTCATCCCACGCGCGGCTCTCCATTGGCTGTTCTCTCTCTAGCTTCCGTTCCACCGCCTACGCAACCCGCGGGAATCTCCCATTTTTTGGGCCTCTGCGTTCGTTCCCGGCTGTCCTCATCGCCTGTAGCCATTCCATTTTTCCCACCGCCCACATGCCTCTCTCTCTCAAACTTCCGCATTAGCTGTCTGCTTCTGTTTTCTTCATCCTGGATTTCGCACCACCCCCATTCCGGCCTCTCCATTGATTCCTCGATCATCCCGCCCCCCCTACCCCGCCCACTCCCAGGCATCCCCATTGGCTGCGTGCTTCTCCGGCTCTCAATTCGCTACTACGTCATCCGCGCATGGCTGCCCATTGGCCCTCTGCTATACTTGTCTTCATCTCACCGCCTACGCCCCCCTGAGCCGTACCCCTCCGCGCTGGCCTTCCCATTGGCTGCCCGCCCCTTCAGGCCCTGCCCCCACCGGTCCCGCCGCCGGTGCCGTCGGTGCCGCCGCCGCCGCCGCCGCCGATATGGCGCGTACGGCCCCTGTGGAGCCCCCGTTGCGGCATTCCGCGCCCCCCTCGCCGGCCGCGGGTGAGCCCCGCACCTCGGTCGAGGCGGCGGTGGCCCCGCGGAGAGTGCTGTTCGCCGATGAGGCCTTGGGGCTGCCGCTGGCGCAGCTGCGCCGCTACCGGCCGTGGGGCGGGCCCGGGGCGGGCAAGATGGCGGCGGCGGCCGGGCAAGATGGCGGCGGCGGCGGGGCCGACGAGGACGACGATGGCGAGGATGGGGATGAAGGGGAGGAGGAAGAGGAGGCTTGCCCCGAGCCTTTACCGCTGTGCCCCGTCCCCGCTGGCGGGGGGTTTTACCTGGTCCCCACATTTTCGCTGCCGCCCGCGCCGGGCCGTCTGGAGCGCTTGGGGCGCGTCATGGTGGAGCTGGAGGCGCTGCTGCCGCCTCCCGGCGCGGTCCCCGGGGGTGCCGGGGTGTGGGTGCCTGGGGGCCGCCCACCGGTGCTGCGCGGGTTGGTACGCGTGCTGAACCGCTCCTTCGAGAAGGCGGTGCACGTGCGGGCCTCACACGACGGCTGGGCTTCCTTCTGCGACCACCCAGCGCGCTACGTTCCGCGCAGCCCGCCGTGGGCAGGAGCGGGAGGAACAGGAGCAGGAGATCCCATCCTGGATCCGGGGCTCGGCCTGGGCCCCGGCCAGGCGTCCGCCTCCTCACCCGACGACGGCGGCCGCACCGACCGCTTTGCCTTCCAGCTGCCCTTTGCTGAGGGCGCGGGCGATGGGGCGCGCCTCGACTTCGTGGTGCGCTATGAGACCCCCGAGGGCACTTTCTGGGCCAACAACCACGGCCGCAACTACACAGTCCTGCTCCGGATCGCACCCGCTCCCACACCCACTGATGCCGAAGGGCTGCCCCAGCAGCAGCAGCTGCCGCAGCTGGAGCCACAGCCCGAGTGCCAGGGTCCCGTGGAGGCTGAGGCCAGGCAGCTGAAGAGCTGCATGAAGCCGGTGAGGCGCAGGTAATGTCAGCCAGCGCCACCTCCGCCAACGCAGGGCTGTGTCTGGGATGGAGGACAAGCATTCCGGCCCAGGAACCCCTCAGGCCTGCTCTCCAGGACAGGGAGGAGGGTGCATTGAGTCAGTCAGTCAAAGAGTGATGGAGGTCAATCATGTGCTAGGCACTGTTTTAACTGGAGTTTTATTCATTCATTTATTGAGTTCCACTGTAAAGCCCTGAACAAGACAGACATCTACCCTACCCTCAAAGATTCATACAGGCTCCTATGGGAGACAGTTTGAAAAAACAAGCGAGCAAGCAGATAGGATAAATAGGGACAAAGTTAGCTGCTGAAGGGAGTAAGGGGATAGATTGGGAGGGAATGACTGTGTCAGACATGCTGTTAAAGGGAGGGCCTTTGAGGAGGTGAGTCCCGAATGATGATGAAGAGTTATGCAGATATGGTGGGGAGGTGGGGGAGAGTTTGTAGGAAAAGGAACAGGGAGGACTTTTCTGAGGAGGTTTCATTTAAACTAAGTCCTGAATGATGAAGAACAGTTATGTGCATATATGGAACAAGGGTGTTCTAGGTAGAGGAAACAGCAAGTGCAAAGGTCCTGGGGTGGAAATGAGCTTGGTGTGAATGATCAGCAGTGTGCTGGAGTGGAGAGAACTGCAATGACATAGTGTGGACCAAGGGCTTTGCCAGTTGGGGTAGAGCAGATTCTCTTTCTGACAGAGCAGGAAACCAGGATTCCAGAGGTGGAGAAACTGGTTGAGGCAGTGATGGCACCTGGCTCTTCCAGTTCACCCATGCCTGACCTTGAAGCCTGTGCACTCTACTGTTATGCTGTAATCTACTTTGAGTCCTATGGAGGCGAGGGGCTGAGCCCATGCTCTCACAAGAAAGCAGTGGCTCTGGCAGAGAGACAGAACCAGATGGGTACTGGACTTGAAGTTTTTGTCCCTTGTTTTTTTGCCACACCACCTGTGATCATTCAGGGACAAGGAGAAATAATCAGTTATACCCCAGGGGGCCCCGGTAGAAGATTTCCCTAGGTTTCCTCTATCAAGCTATGATTTAAGGGCAGCAGCTAGGCCTGATTCTTTTTGCGGTCACCTAAGTCTGGCCCAGGATCACTAGATTCTCCCTAAAATGTATACATTTCCCAGTTCCTGGGAGGACTGGAAATGGAAATGGGAAAATGCTTTTTGGACCTTGTATGTATATGCTTGGTCAGAAGCCCCTGGCTGCAGTGAGACATTTGTGGGTTCTGCTGGTTCTGGTAAGGCCTTAGGCTGTGAGTGGTTCAGAAAGGTCTAGCTCCGGGCTGGTGGGCAGATGTGCCTGGGTAACTGAGCAGGCAGGCAGGTACCCACTCGCCCACCTGTGAGCCCCACCATAATCTGAGACTTCATTTAAAGGGGGCAGGCAGCATGGTTTTTCTTACAGCATTAAGAGTGTGGATTCTGGCATAGATTACCTGGGTTCAAATCCTGGCGCTGCCACTTACTGGCCTTGTGACCTTGGCCAACGTATTTAACTACACCATGCCTCAGGACCCTCACTTGTAAAACAGAATTATAGCACCTACTTTACGGGATAAGAGTAAAGGTGCTCAGAACCGAGTCTGGCTCAAAGTAGTATACAGGTGTTAGCTAGTGTCAGTATTTAGGGAGCCACACCTACAGTTTCCTGGATTCCTCTCCTAAATTCGGCTCCGCCCATCAGCTGTGTGGCCTTGCCTCCATTTCCTCCTCTGCTAAGGGGAATGACAGTCACTTTGCATGGTTGGATTGAATGCAACAAACATGGGCAAGGTAACTGAAGCATGGTGGTAACTGCAAAAGATAACTGGCCAGAATTTACTGATTTCTGTGCTATGAACATCAGATCCATTCTCTCCGTGAGGCCTGCTGTGCGTGCTATGTTGTGTAGGTGCTATGATTATCCCCATTTAGTAGAGAGAACACAGGTAGCTCAGAGAGGTGAGCCAGCTTGCTCAAAGCCTCTCAGCTAGTGAGTGACAGGGCCAGGGAAGAAATGCTTGGGACGTTTATTTTTTTCCATCTTTTTTTTTTTTTTTTTAAACTGATCCTCTAGAAAGCCTGGCATGATTCAGGGCAAATTCTGGATTTCACTCTTGGTCTTCCTAGCATGTCATGCTTTCCTTTTACTTTTTTTTTTTTTTTGCTTTATCGAGGTATACCTACATAAACTGTACTGTTATTCCGTGTATAGCCCAGTGGATTTGTACATATGTATGCACTTGTGTAACCACCACCCAGATGAAGATACTGAGCAGGCCCAGTGCCCCAGAGCCACCTTCATTTCTATCACTTTCCCAAGCTGTCATCCCCGCCAGCTGTCATGGGAACCCTGTCTGTAAGATGCAACAGTTTGGGTAAAGGAGTTTGGTCATTTTAAAGAGTGTGAAAGGCAGAGAACAGAGAAATCAAAACCTTGCAGGGCCAAGGTGGGTGGAGAGGGTGTTTTTCTTTTAACATACATGGGCGGTTTTAAGGAGAAATTGAAGCAGCCTGTTCAGACAATTGTTTTGGTATCTGGCCCCAGGTCTGTGGTTCCTAACATGACTTGTGATATTATTTTAAGTGGGCAGATGGCTTTTTGATAGCTTCTTTATCTTTCGATCTCAGCTCTTGCAAAGGGGAGGTTGGTGCTCATTGCAAGATCAGCGATAAGGGTTTCTTTGTAGGTCGGTGGCTTTCTTGGTGAGTACATTTCAACATATTATTGTTTTAGAACCTGTGTGCTGCCAGTGACTTGCAGCGCTGTTGAAGACTAGCCACCCTTTGCGACCTAGCCCTCTTGGGAAATGGTGGAGGGTCTCAGGGTATATCCCTTACCTGTGGAAGCCCTATCATAGAGGGCTTCCTGTTTAGGAAATGTTGGCTGCAGGCCCTCTGTGCACTGAGCACAGCCACATCAGGTGAGGGCATGGGAGAAGTCCGTGGTAGCCATCAGGATAGAGTTCAGAAACCCAAATGGCTGCTTTCCCTGGGTTGCTGGACCAGGCATTTGGTAACTCTAAAGCTTAGAGATGATTCATCAACAAGCATTTATTGACTGCTTACTGTGTGCTGGGCACAGTGCTAGGTTCCAGCAGGGAAAGAGATGCAGAGTGATCCTAAGATGTCACAGGGCTTGTGGGGTGGAGTACAGAGCATTTGTTGTATGAGACCTGGCTGAGGCCCTGCTCTTCGCCAGGCACTTCACTGAGTACTGTATTTTCATGCAAGGTCTGGTTTAATCCCAACAGCATTCCCTGTGAAGTAGAGGGTTTTAAATTTCTCTTTCCTGGATGAGCAAACTGAGGCTCCCAGAGTCCAAAGTCCTAGGGCTGGTGTGGGGAAAAGCCCTCCTGATCTTCCTTGGCACTTGACAGTACCCTTCGGAAGTGTCCTATTCCTCTTAAAAGTAAAGACCAAGAAAGCCTCACCATGGTCTTCAAGCACCCTCCCATCCCATTCCCCAATCTGGCCTGCACTGGCTTCTAGTCTTACACCAGTGGTCCTTCTGAGCTCCTGTCACCATGGTCTTTCTGTTACTCCAAAGGGCCTTGCTCCTTTCTGCTGCAGGGCCTTTGCCCCTGCTGTTTCCTTCACCAGGAACATTTATCCCGTACCCCTTGCAGTCTCCTCCAGTGTTGATCCCACAGTTCTAAGAGGACTTCCCCAGGAGAGCCTGTCCACCCCAATGTCCTCGGGCCCCCAGCTTTTTGCATGGCACTCATCAGCCCAGCAGGTGCTAAGCTTGGTTAGAGAATGTCACGTGGCAGAGCAGATGAACATCGCCACCAGTCGAGGGGTCATCGGCCACCCTGCCTAGCAGTTCTACTGTATTTTTCTGATCCACTCGTTTCTCCTCTGAAGTGACTCTTTCAAATGTTCTTTACCTTCAGACTTTCTCTCCTGCTTCAAAAAACAAAACAGAAACCATAAGAATGGAACTCCCTATAACTTGCGGCCCCCAAGTCTGCACCCTGATTTCCCTCCCCTCTGTTACAGATGAGGAGGAGTCCCTTCTTGCTCAGGCCACTTCTCCCTCCTGTGCTCTGGGTCCCAGTTTCTGCTGTTTGCTCTAGAATCTGACATCATCAGTCACCTTTTCTCTCCTGGCAGGTTTTCTGCTGCCCTCCTTGCTTGATCCTCTATTCACTTTTACCTGTGCCAGCATCCCTTCTGTCTCCGCTGACCCCACCTTCTCTCCCTCCTGCTTCTGGCCAGCATCTCATCACCCTCCCCTTCACTGCCGACCCCTGCAAAGAGTTGCCTGCACTTGCCTTCTGCACTTGCTCACCCCACGTAAGTGTTAGCCCCTGGCATCTGCCAGATTCTGCAGGTGATTTTTTAGTTTTCCTCTTGAAGTGGTTGACCACTCCTACTTAAAACACTTTGTCTTCCCTTGCCTTGAGACCACACTCTGCTGGTTTTCCTCTTAACTCTCTGGCCCTTCTCTTTCTCCTGGTTCTTCCCTTAGCTTCATGTGTCCAAACTCGGCGTCTCCACTGACTGATGGCCCAAATAATTCCTCAAACTCACCTTGTCGGGGACTGCATTCATCACCTCTCCCACAGTGTTCCCAAGCAGCCTCTCACTCCCCTACCTCCCCACTTGCTCGTTTTGCTTTTCAGCATCCTTAAGCCCTGCCTGACCCTGCAGATTGGGCCAGGGACCCTTATTCTAGGGCATTCTTTTCTTTTCTAAAGGCACTGATCGCAGTTTATAGTTATACCTTTATTAGGGGGTTGCTGGATGACTCTCGCTGCCCTGCTAGACTGTAAGCTCCGTGAGGGGTAGGGACGTGGTCTGCTTTCATTCACCACTGTATTCCTGCAGGCCTGCCACAGTGCCTGGCACTTAGCAGGTGCTCAATAAATGTTTGTTGAAATAATGAGTTTGAGTATTTTTTTAATGTCTTCCTCCATACTGAATTGTAAGCTTCCTAGTTGGGTTTGCTCACCATGATGTCTGCAGGGTCCGTCACTGGGGCTGATGCACAGGAAGGCCCATTGTCTTTCAGTGCACCTATAACTGAAAGGATGGGGATCCAACCTGCTATCCGAGTTGGCAGCCTCAGGGGAAACCAGAATAACCAGAGTTGAACGGGACAAGTCAGGGGGCATCTTAGTTGTCTGTAGAGTGAGGAATTAATGTGAACGTGATCCTCTTTTATGCCACAGAAAATTTGGTAGGGCATTATGGTTGAGGACATAGGCCTGAGGCCACGTGCTAAGAAAGTGGCAGAGCTGGGATCTGAGCCTGTGTGGTCCTGCTCTAGTGCTCCAGCTCTTAGCTACTGTACCAGGCTGGGTGATGCATTTTACCAGCAGGGCAACACTGGGAAAGTTGCTTTCCTTTCAGAGCTTCAGTTTCCCTCAGTGGAAATTTGGAGGGGGTTACTGTTAAGTGCTTTATAGGTACTTTTCAAATATTTCTTTGATCTGCTGAACAACTCACTGATGTAGGTATTATCATCCCCTCCTTAGAGATGAGGTAACTGAGGCACAGAGAGGTTAAGTAACTTGCCCCAGGTCACACAGCTGATAGGTGGCAGAGCTGGAATTGTTCAAAATTGCATATCCTAACCCTTTATTGAGTTGTGAAGTCAATTTACTGGGTTTCAACAAGCATTAAAAAGTAAAAGGAAATAGCATAAGAAATGCCAGTGTATCACCACATGCAGTAAAGGTAAGTATTGTTTCACTCAAAGAACAACCGTTTTTCAGTTATTTATATGTCTATTTACACATGTGGGTGTGCTGGGTTATGATGTAGAATGGATTTCTTACTATGGGTCGTGGCCAAAGATGAAGTCATGGCTGTTGAAGAAGCTCATGGCACGAGAAACTGCTCTTCTCCCTCTACCCCACTGGATCACCCGCAAGTCCCAGAGTTGAGGCTGACACACTTGTTGGGGAAGGCAAAGCAGTGCCCCACATAACTTGGTGGCTTTCACAGCCACCTTCAAACCCTGTTCTTTTCAGAAAGCAGATGGCTCAGGGTAACTGCAATTCTGAGTATCGTGGGGCAGGTTTCTGAAGCCACTCATCCCCCCGGAAAGTCAGCATTATCTTCAGGTTGACTACATGGGAGCCGGGGTCTGCTGAGTTTCCCTTTGGGTTTCAGTGCCTGACCCACTTTGGGCTGGCAAAATTCTTTGAAAACATGAATGCTGGGGGTGCTCCAGAGGACTCGGGTGGTGGTGGCAATGGCAGTCTGTGACTGCTCTGAAAGTCTGCTTTGCTTTTCTCCACAGGGCTTGTCAGCCCTCACCCGCTCGCTCACTCTGTGACTGGCGATTCACCTTTCTGTTCTTTCTCGGCTGGCTTAGGCTGGGGCCAACACCACCTCTTTCCAAATCCTCACCCTCTGGTCTCCTTGGGGACTATCAGCTTGGCAGCCATTGTGTTTCCTGATGGCTGGAGGAATTTGCACGCCCAGGAGACTGGCGTGCAGGCCTGAGATGTCCCCTTTTAGGCGACACCAGCTTGACTAGTGCTCACTAGCACCCAAATGATGCATGTCCAAGATTTTCCAGATCTGTGTGCCCTGGCCCCTACGGCTCAGTGCCCTTGAGGGGATGCCACGTGGTACTTGTGGGGCTGGTGCCAAAAGAACAGGTTTCCTTCTTGAAAACGAGCAGGCATACTGCAGGTACAGTTTTGTTCTTAATCTCCCTCCCCATTTTTCTAAGAACCCCTCTTCTCTGTTACTGCTCAGTGAGTCAGTATACATTTGTACTTGATTTCTCTTACTGTCCTCATGTTGATTGAAGTCATAGCTGCCCTTGAGTTTTTACTGTGAAAGACGGTTCAAAGATACTTGTTTCTTTTTAAGCCCACAATTTCAAACTCTCTTCAAAGTGGAGCCCTCCTGGGATGTTTGTTACTAGCGTGGTTGTGTAGTCAGTGAGTGTAGAGACGCAGTTCCTTGAGTTTTAGTTTTTGCATTTGTAAAAAGGAAGGGTGTTGTTTTGAAGGATAGATGTGAAGGTTTTCAAATGCCTTGGTGTGTCAATGAGAGGGGCCCATGGTGGAGGAGGTGAACAATACATGCTTGTGCTTTCTGCTTTCATATTTGACTTTGGAGAACGACTTGTTTGCTTCTGCCGATGTTGTGGATCTTGGGATTGGCTCAATGGCGTGACCTGCTTTTTGGATGTTCTCGCCCTCCTCAGCCATGGAAAGGGTGCTCTGGGGGCTGAAGGATTGATTGTGTATTTGTTTTTCTTTCTCCTTCCTCCAACTGAATTGTGGAATCCTTTTCCTGCTGGCTGGCTGCTTCCTGAGTGTTCTCCTTTTTCTCTCTCACATCTATGACTCTGTAGTGGCTTTTAGAAGCCTGTTTGTAATATATGTCTGGACTAGGCCAGATGGAGGAGAAGGCTTGCCTGCTACTGCACACAGTTGGGAGGGCTGGTTTTCTGTCTGTCTGTGGGCCTTCTTGAAGAGGCTTGGTTTAGAAGATCCTAGGAGGAGGATGTTTTCTGTCATGAAGGACTGTGGTAGCAAAAAGAAGTAAGTCAGTGCAGCCTGGCAGAAATCGTGTTGAGACAAAAGTCCAAAGACCTGGATTTTAGGACCGCGGAGGGGATTGGTGTGGGACCAAGCTGGTTTGCTCTGAATCTCTCTTTCTCATCTGTGATGTGTGGGAGGTGGCAGCTGGGCTCCCAGAGTCACCCACCCTAGGCCCTGTAGTATTCTGATTCAAGTACCTCTGGTGGGATTTGTGAGTCCTAGACAGTAGAGAAAGACAGACAGTCCCTTCTAGACTCTAGATCCATATATATGGTTCAAGCGTTTTCCCCGAGGGTGTTTATAGAAAGCAGTTCTTGCAGCCATTCTGTGTCTAGTGGCCTCCTAGCCACACATGTCCTAGGCCCATGGAGGTAGGTAAATGGGGAATGAATATGTGGGCAAAGGCAGGTCCAAAGAAAAGCCTGCATGAAGGAGGAGGGAGGGATCTTGTCTAGTATTGATGCCTCCCTCTATCTACTTCTAGAAAGGATGGAGATGGGTTGGGTAAGACCCCAGTCTCCGTCATCCAAGAAGCAGCAGCTGACTGGGTGAGAGCCAAAAGGCCTGGGTTGTGATGTGAAGTGTATGACCTTGAGCCATTTACTCAGCCTCTGTTTTATTCTCTGTAAAATGGAGACAATAGTACTGCCTGCTTCAGAGGATTACAAGTACCTGTCTCATAGGGTGATTGTGATGATTGAATTAATACATGTTGCCCAGGCACCGTGGCTCATGCCTGTAGTCCTAGGACTTTGGGAGGCTGAGATGGGAGGATCGCTTGAGTCCAGGAGTTCACGACCAGCCTGGTCAACATAGCAAGACCCCATCTCTAAAAACAAAAAACAAAAAACAAACAAACAAAAAAAACAAAAACCAAAAAACCCCAAAAACTTGTTTAAAAAAATGTGAAGCACTTAGAACAGTGTGTAATGCCATAGTAGGTACCATGTATGGGTCAGATGGTGATACTCTGTTTCTGTGAAGGTAATTGGTTATGGGTTTTCAAAAAGTTTAAACCAGGCCGGGCACGGTGGCTCATGCCTGTAATCCCAGCACATTGGGAGGCCGAGGAGGGTAGATCACCTGAGGTCAGGAGTTCGAGACCAGCCTGGCCAACATGGCAAAACCCCGTCTCTATTAAAAATACAAAAATTAGCTGGCTGTGATGGTGGGTACCTGTAATCCCTGCTACCCGAGAGGCAGAGGCAGGAGAATCACCTGAACCTGGGAGGCGGAGGTTGCAGTGAGCCAAGATCATGCCATTGCACTCCAGCCTGGCGACAGAACGAGACTCCATCTCAAAAAAATTTTTTTTCAACCATTGCCAGAAGTATCAAGAATGTCACATTGCCTCTTAGGAAGAAAAAGGTGTGGGCATTCGCCCCAGCTCCTCTCAGGTTTTAGTCAGTGCTTCCCTCATTTGCCTTAATCTGTAGACACTTGATACTCATTTTCAGAATAAGAACAGTGACTTCTCCATGATGAGATCCCACCCCTGGGAGGACCCACCTGAAATGCACTTGGCTTATGCCACTCAGGGATCTGACTGGCCTGGTGAAGGAGGAGCAAGACCCATAAATATCTACAGTTGATTCAATCCCAGCTGTGTGTCAGGCCCTGATTTCTGGCTGTCCATCCTCATTCCTCTTGACTGCCCTGTGCTTAGTGCACATCCTGACTCCCCGCAGCTCTGTTTTATGAGTGAGGAGGTGAAGCGACCTGCCAGGCTGATATGGGGACGAGAGGGCTAGCATAGGGACCCAGGCCTCTGTGACCTCCCTCCCAGTCTCCATTTGCGTTCCTTCCTCTGCCTCACAGTCTTGTCTGCCTGCCCTTTCTTAGAAAAGGTGGTGTTTTTTTTTTTTTTTTTTTTTTTTGTGAGATAATCTCTCACTCTGTCGCCCAGGCTGGAATGCAGTGGTGCGATCTTGGCTCACTGCAATCTCTGCCTCTTGGGTTCAAGCGATTCTCCTGCCTTAGCCTCCCAGGTAGTTGGGATTACAGGCACCCACCACCACGCCCAGCTAATTTTTATATTTTTAGTAGAGACAGAGTTTCACCATGTTGGCCAGGCTAGTCTTGAATTCCTGACCTCAGGTGATCCACCTGCCTCGGCCTCCCAAAGTGTTGGGATTACAGATGTGAGCCACCACGTCTGGCCTCTTTTTTTTTTTTTGAGACTGAGTTTCACTCTTGTCCCCTAGGCTGGAGTGCAATGGCGCGATCTTGGCTCACTGCAACCTCTGCCTGCCGGGTTCAAATGATTCTCCTGCCTCGGCCTCCCAAGTAGTTGGGACTATGGGCGTGCACCGCCATGCCCGGCTAATTTTTTGTATTTTTAGTAGAGACAGGGTTTCATCATGTTGCCCAGCTGGTCTTGAACTCCTAACCTCAAATGGTCTCCCTGCCTCGGCCTCCCAAAGTGCTGGAATTATGGGTGTAAGCCACCACGCCCAGCTGAAAAGATGGGTTCTTCTATCTTTTCTCTTTCCACAGCCAGGAATATATCCACAGCCAGGAATATATCCTAAAGAAATGATACAAGTGTCGATAAAACTATGCCCAATGCTGTTTGCTGGTTTGCTTTGCAACCTCTAAATGAAAGAACTTAGCTGCTCAGTAGGAAGGGAATGGTATGATATGAGTATTAAGCAGCCATTTGAAATGTTTGCAAAAGTACATAATGATGTTTCTTACTGTTAAATGGACAAAGCTAGCTGTGAAATTATGTCTGTAGAATCTAAATGATTTCATAGAATATCTGGAAGGAAATTTTCCAGAATGGTAACAGTAGTTGTCTCTGGCTGATGTGTGATTGTTTTTCTTGCTTCTTTAGACTTTCCTGTATTTTGTGAATTTTCTATAATGAGGCTGTAGGACTTTTAGGATGAGGGGATAAACAAAGGCAGCAGAAGAGAAAACAGCAGCTGTCAGGTGAAGGTGGGCTAGCACAGAGGCTCAGAAGGTGCCAGTGGGTGGCAGAAGTGACCTCTCAGGGTATTAGATCCATGTACTCTCTCCTCTGCCCTGCAGGCCTGCCGAGGAGGAACTGAAGACGAAGAACATGGATGATAACACCTCTGCCGTGGGTAAGCAATTGGCAAGCTTCAGAAGTTTTAGCTTGTATTTTCCATGTCTTTCTTCCTACTGTTTTTCTTTCTATAAAAATGAAAAAGGCTGGGCTCAGTGGCTCATGCCTGTAATCCCAGCACTTTGGGAGGCTGAGGCAGGAGGATTGCTTGAGGCCAGGAGTTCGAGATGAGCCTGGGCAACATAGTGAGACCTCATCTCTTAAAAAAAAAAAAAAAAAAGACGGGCATGCTGGCATGCACCCGTAGTCCCTGCTACTCGGGAGGCTGAGGTGGGAGGATCATTTGAGCCCGGGAGGTTGATGCTGCAGTGAGTCATGATTGTCCACTGCACCCCAGCCTTGGTGACACATCGAGACCCTATCTCAAAAAAATAAAATAAAATGAAGGGGCACCCTCTGCTTTAGATTGTCACAGAAAGCTTCAGAGGCAAAACTGCTGGTTGGCTAGGATGGCAGATTTTCTTAACAAAACCATACCTACTTGTATGCCTGTCTTGCCCAATGCTGCCTTTCTCTTCCCTCTAGCAGAGCATCCTGATGTCCAGGAGTCAGTGGGTCCACTGGTAGCCCCCACCCCTCTCCGTCCGTGGCCCCAGATGACACTTCAGGTAAGTGGGTCCTTGCGGCCTTGGAGTAGACAGCCCAATAGGAGGCTCACAGTGTGACTATTGCTGGGCTGGGTGGTGGGGCCCACTAGCTCTGCGTCCTCCCTGGGTTGGAGGGAGGGCAGAAAACTCAGAACCTGATGGGGGAGGGGGAGAATGCAGTTACTCACCTGGGTGTGTAGAAATGTCATTTGTTAATGTAGCAAAAATTTATGGAGTGCTTGTTCTGTGCCAAGCACTGTTATAAACATGCAAAAATGCTCTTTGAGGGGGCTTATGTGTTAGTAGGGTGAGACATGAGAAAATAATGTAATATATGGTACTTTAGGTGATGATGAGTGATAAGGAAAAATAGGGATAGGGAGTGGGTGAGAGACTCTGTGTGTGTGTGTTGTGGGCGGGGGGTGGTTGCAACTTTAGATTGGGTAGCCTGGGAAGGCTTTAGTGATTAGTGAGATCTGAGCGAAGATCTGAGGAAGGTGAGAGAGTGAGCCACGTGGATAACTAAGGGAAGAACATCCCAGGCGAGTGTGAAGTTCCTGAGGTGAGGCCATGACTAACGTGTGTGAGGGACAGTGTAGAAGCCAGCGCAGCAGGGGCAGAACGAGGGAGGGGAGAGTGGTGCAGGGTGAGGGCAGAGAGGTGGCTGAGGACAGATTGGGTGGCACCTCACAGGCCATGGTGAAGACTTTGGCTTTTACTCTGAGTAAGGGGGAGCCGCAAGAGCATTGTGGACAGAGGAGGGACGTGATCTGATTCAGGATTTAACAGGCTCCCTCTGGCTGCTGCTTGGAAAATAGACTGTCAGAGCAAGGGTGGAAACAGGCGACCCATGAAGGGGAGGCCGCTGCAGTGGTCCAGGCGAGCGTGATGGTAGGTAGGGGAGGTAGAGACATTTTGGAGGGGGTGTGTGTGTGTGTGTGTGTGTGTGTGTGTGTGTGAACTTTTTAATTACAAAAAGTTTCAAACATATAAAAGTAAAATAGTATAACGAGTCTACATACACCATCCCCCAGCTTCAGTAAATATCAACACATGCCCATTCTTATTTTATCTGTACCCCATCTCCTCCCTCCCATTCCCTCTGGAATTATTTTGGAAGACATCCAGACATCATCCCATCCATAAATACTTCTGTTTGTATCTCAGAAAATTAAGAACTCTTTTTTTTTTTTTTTGAGACAGAGTCTCACTCTGTCACCTAGGCTGGAGTGCAGTGGTATGATCTCGGCTTACTGCAACCTCTGCCTCCTGGGTTCAAGCAAGCACATCCAGCTAATTTTTGTATTTTTAGTAGAGACAGGATCTGTTGTCTTGGCCTCCCAAAGTGCTGGGATTACAGGTGCGAGCCATCACATCTGGCCAGAAAATTAAGAATTCTTAACCCCATAATACTATCATCACACCTTAGAAAATAAACGGTAATTCCTTAGTATCATCAAGTATTTGGTCAGTGTTCAAGTTTCCTTCTCTCATAAGTGTTTAGGATCCAAACAAGGTTGACATGTTGCATTTGATTGATGTGTCTCTTTAGATTTTTAAAATCTCCCCCACTTTGTTTCTTTGCAATTTGTTGGTTGAAGAAACTTTGCTTGTCCTGTAGAATTTTCCAGTCTGGGTCTGGCTGATTACATCCAGGTGGAAATACATTTCTTACTCCATTTTTATTAATTTATTAATTCTATTAATGTAGTCTTATTAAATTTATTTAATTTAATTTATCAAATTGTATTAAATGAATGTATTTAATCTTTTATTATTAAATTAACTAGAATTAACTCTATTTAATTCTATTATTCCCACTTCCTTTGTTAGCTAGAATTCTTCTCTAAAGGAAAACTGTCCCACACCAGCTATTTGGCTACTTTGAGATATAGTTTGTGCAGAAAAAGCAGTGTAAATATTTATTTTTTTCCATTTTATTTACCAGTTTTCAGAGAAATACTACTACAAAGTTGACCAATAAAAGGATTTTTGGTTTTGTGTCATTATGAACTCATGAATTCTAAACATATTTGATGAGTTTTAATCCATTGCACTTATTTGTTTGCTTTTTTTGATGCTTAAATTGAACTATCCCTGGCTAGTAGGAGCTTATTGAGATGGGCTCCTCTGTCCTTTTGACATGCCCTTATCATTCTGTGAGCCTTTCTCACATCTTCCATGACAATATGTGCTAGGCTCATCCTGTACTCTCCCTGCCCCAAGCCTGGAAACAGCCATTTCTTTCTTGCTTTTCTTCTCTTTATTTTCTTTTTCTTTTTCTTTCTTTTCTTTCCTTTCCTTTCGTTTCTTTCTTTCCTTTCCTTTCTCTCTCTCTCTTTTTCTTTCTTTTCTTTTACTTTATTTTTCTTACCTTTCTTTCCTCTCTCTTTCTTTCTTTCTTTCTTTCTTTTTTTTTTTGAGTCAGTCTTTCTCTGTTGCCAGGCTGGGGTGCAGTGGTGCAATCTCGGCTCACTGCAACCTCTGCCTTCTGGGTTCAAGCGTTTCTCCTGTCTCAGCCTCTTGAGTAGCTGGGATTACAGGCACATGCCACCACACCCAGCTGATTTTTGTATTTTTGCAGAGACGGGGTTTCACCATGTTGGCCAGGCTGGTCTCGAACTCCTGACCTGCCTGGTGATCCACCTGCCTTGGCCTCCCAAAGTGCTGAGATTACAGGCGTGAGCCACCGAGCCTGGCCAGAAACAGCTATTTCTTTAAAGAGCACTGATTCCTTTCAGTGGAGAGTGGCATTCAAAGGCCAAGATTTGGGGGCTCGGCATGCTTGCTGCTACTAGATTGGTCATTGTTTCTAGGCCGTTTCAAAAGATGGAGCTAGGAAATAATTGTTTTTTTAAGGAGAAGATGATACATCATGGGTTCATGTGGACATCCCGGCTATGTTTTGGGATTTTTTTGCATTTTATTTTTATTTTTTAAAATTTTTTTAATTTTTAATTTTTGAGGGGACATAGTAAGTGTATATATTTATGGAGATGTTTTGATTAGGCATGCATTGTGTAATAATCATATCATGGAAAATGAGGTATGCATCTCCTCAAGCATTTATCCTTTGTGTTACAAACAATCCACTTACACTCTTTTTTTTTTTTTTTTTTTTTTGAGACAGAGTCTCTCTCTGTCGCCCAGGCTGCAGTGCAGTGGCACAGTCTCGGCTCACTGCAATCTCTGCCCTCTGGGTTCAAGTGATTCTTCTGCCTCAGCCTCTTGAGATTACAGGCGCGCAACACCACGCGTAGCTAATTTTTGTATTTTTGGTAGAGACGGGGTTTCACCATGTTGGCCAGGCTGGTCTCGAACTCCTAGCTTCATGTGATCTGCCCGCCTTGGCTTCCTAAAGTGCTTGGATTACAGGTGAGAGCCACTGGGCCTGGCTACTTACACTTTTAGTTATTTTAACTGGCTCTGTTTTGAAGGTAAGCCAGCAGTATTTAGTCATGATCATTCACCAAATATTCACACCCACCGAATTCCTCAGCTTTATAATCTGCAAGAAGCCCCGTTTTACTGCATCCAGTTGTGTTATTTTACCATAAATGACAGTCTTTCGAGTCTAGACAGTGACAGAGGGCGCTTTAAGGCGTTTTTATATAGAAACCCCTGTGGGGCTGGCTGTGGGCTGTCACACTTCTTACTGTCTCTGCTTGTTCCATCCCCTCCTCTGCTTCATTCCCTTGCTTTTTCTCTGCCCCCTCGCCCCGGCCATGGCTCCAGGTTTCTGACGTTCCGATGACTGGCAACCCCGCAGAAGAAGGTGACGTCCCCAGAAGCAGTCCACCTGTGGCTTTTACAGAGGTCCTCCAGGCACCGGCCATCAGGATTCCCCCCTCCTCCCCTCTCTGTGGCCTGGGTGGCTCCCCCAGAGACCAGGCCTCAGGGCCCGATGTGAGCGAGGGGGCCACCGGGCCTTTCCTGGAGCCCAGTCAGCAGCAGGCAGAGGCCACATGGGGAGTATCGAGCGAGAATGGAGGGGGGCTGGAGGCTGTGAGTGGGTCGGAGGAGCTGCTCGGTGAGGACACCATCGACCAGGAGCTGGAGCAGCTCTACCTGTCTCACCTGAGCCGCCTACGGGCTGCTGTGGCTGCAGGTGGGGCAGGGGGTGGTGGGGAGGGCTCCACAGATGGAGGGATATCCCCCAGCCATCCCCTGGGCATACTGACGGACCGCGACCTGATCTTGAAGTGGCCTGGCCCTGAGCGGGCCCTGAACAGCGCCCTGGCTGAGGAGATCACGCTGCACTATGCCCGGCTGGGGCGTGGCGTGGAGCTCATCAAGGACACCGAAGACCCTGATGATGAAGGGGAGGGTGAAGAGGGGCTCTCTGTCACACCCTCCAGCCCAGAAGGGGACAGCCCCAAGGAATCGCCTCCGGAAATCCTCTCTGGGGCCCATTCTGTGGTAGCCACTATGGGAGATGTGTGGCTCCCATGGGCAGAGGGCTCAGGATGTGATGGCCCTGTGGTTCTGGGTACAGAGGGTCAGTTCACTGGGGATCCTGAGAAAGGGGTGGGCAAGGACACCAGCTCTTTGCACATGAATAGGGTGATAGCTGGGGTGACCGAGTCCCTGGGGGAGGCCGGGACAGAAGCCCAGATAGAGGTCACCAGTGAGTGGGCAGGCAGCTTGAATCCCATATCTGGCAAGGAGCCAGCCTCTCCCGTCCTTCTGCAGGGGCAAAATCCCACCCTCCTCAGTCCCTTGGGGGCTGAAGTCTGTCTCTCTAGTGTAGCCAGGCCTCATGTGAACTCCCAGGATGAAAAGGATGCAGGCCCAAGCCTTGAACCCCCAAAGAGGTCTCCCACCCTAGCAGTCCCTGCAGAATGTGTGTGTGCACTGCCTCCTCAGCTCCGGGGGCCCTTGACCCAGACTCTGGGGGTCCTGGCCGGGCTAGTGGTGGTCCCTGTGGCTCTGAACAGTGGTGTGTCCCTCCTGGTGCTTGCGCTGTGCCTCTCTCTGGCTTGGTTCTCGTAGGCTCTGCTTGTGGGATCAGCAGAGGCTTAAGATGGGATACATGGTCTGTGCAGTGAGGGGACCTGGGTCCTTTGCTTCTGAGAATGCTCAACTGAAAGAGAGGCCTTCTCATCCCCAAGCTCTCCAGTCAACACAGGGCTCCCTGTGGTGACACAAGTGGAGATGAGGGAACGGGTAGATGGTGTGAATGAGGGGAACTTTTAGAGTGGAACTGGGCATGTCCTTCCCCTACCCCCCGAGCCTGTATTTATTTTTGTATAATTCTCTGGACGAGGGAGAGTGGTCGTGAGCTGGTCTTGGGGCACAATTACCCAGAGATATATTTATTAACAGCCAACCTGTGCAACCTGCTGGAGCTTTATTTTTAATTTAATTTATATAGAGTACCTATTATTATATGCCACAATAGAGCTCTATGAGAAACAGTGTCTTGCGGTGTAGTGTTCTCCTGTTTGGGCATGAGTGTGCAGGGTGGTCACTTTCTGTGGGAGGATCACAGTGGGGAGTTGGGGGTGGGACATGGTCGCCTGCTGCTGCTTCAACATGTCTGTCCTTGAAGATCTGTGTCTCCTCGCCTCGTGGTCCTAATCCACATGGTGCTTTGTCTTTTCCACATTCTGCCTGTGGGGCCCTACAGGCGTGTATTTGGATGGTGGTGCTGGGAGCCAGGGAGGAAGAGTGGCAGCCACATGAGGGTTTGCTGTCGGTCACATGGTTGCAGTGGTAGCTGTGGTCTCCTGTGCATGTGGGGACATCAGTTGTGAATCAGCCACAAGGTTTTGAGGTTACTGAAAAAACAACCTTTGACACCAGCAGGGAGACCCCTTAGTCCCCGAGATAAGGAAGGCCTCAGAAAGGAAAGAGGAGTTAATGTACTGCAGTACTTTGTAGCACAGTTGCTGTCCACAGACATCACATTTCTACCAAAAACAGGAAGCCCAGAAGCTGTGAAAGAAAGATATATTTATTGCATGCAAATAAAAAACTGCTCAACAAAATAAAACACCACATATTTATTTACTTCCCATTACAGCAAAACCTATTGGAAGAAATATTTATATGAGCTTTCTTCAGTTCTTCTATGATGCCTTTCTGAAATAGCCGCAATCAGATCTTTTTTGCCCAACCATTTCAGCAAAACTGCTGAAGATATTCACATTGTTATAGCCATGGTTAAGTCTCAGACGTCATCTTACTTGGGATATTGGCAGCATTTGACATAGTTGATCATCTTTACCTTGCAACCCTTTCTTCACTTGGTTTCCAAGGCACCACAGTCTCCTCATTTCCCTTCTTCGTCACTGGCCACTGTGCAAAGCTGTCAGTTCTCTTGAAACTGCTCTGTAGGTTCAATGCAAATCTAACCACAATTCCAGTAGAGTTTTGCCTGTGTGTAGATCATGACACATTAATTCTTAAATTTATGTAGAAGTGCCAAGACTAGCCAGGACACTGATACTTATTGTAATGGTATATTCAGATGGCACGATATCTTTGCAAGAGTAGACAAATCGACCAATAAAAGAATAGTGATCTCAGAAACAGTGTAGACACACTCATGTGTAGACGCAGAACTGGTGACCAAGGAAGTGTGTTAGACCAGTGGGGAAATGATTGGATTTTGAATAAATAGAAAATTGGTTATCTGCATTGAAAAATATGAACTTGGATCCCTACTTTACAACACAAATAAAAATAATTCTAGGTGGGTTTAAAGCCTAAATGCAAAGGGCAAAACCAAAGCGCTTTAAGAATACAATGAGGCAGGGCCGGGTGCTGTGGCTCACTCTTGTAATCCCAGCACTTTGGGAGGTCGAGATGGGCGGATCAGGAGTTTGAGACCACCAGCCTGGCCAACATGGTGAAACCCCGTCTCTACTAAAAATACAAAAATTAGCTGGGCATCCACCTGTAGTCCCAGCTGCTTGGGAGGCTGAGGCGGGACAATCGCTTGAACTCGGGAGGCAGAGGTTGCAGTGAGCCGAGATGGCACCACTGCACTCCAGCCTGGGCCACAGATAGAGACTCCATCTTAAAAACAAAACAAAACAAAACAAAAAACAAGGCAAAATACCTTCGTATACTCATGGTAGCAAAGTTTTTCTTCATCATGACACAGAAACATTAACCATAAATGAAAATTACGAAACATTCAGTGACCTTAAAATTAGGACTGTCCATTGATCAAAAGACACCACAAAGAGAGTGAAAACCTTATGTAGTAGGTTGCTATGAATAAAAGCAAAACAAACAAAAAGGAGTGAAAATACAAGTGAAAAATTGAGAGGAGATAATGGAATCACATACAACTGATGAAGGGCTCAAACCTTAGATGCCAATAAGCATCTAAATAAATTGTGGTATATTCACAGAATGGAATATTGTATAATGAGAATGGAAGATCCATAACTGCAAGAAAGCATACAGATGAATCACAAAAAGCCAAACAAAAGCTTCCACACTGATCCATTTATGCAAAGTTCACAAGCAGGCAAAACTCATGAATTACCACCTAAGTGGTGACATTGTAAAGAAAAGCGAGGGGCTGATTACCAGAGTCAGGATAGTGTTCACCTCTGGCAGAGGGAGGGATGTGGCTGAGAAGGGGCCCAGAGGACTTCTGGGGTGTCAATAATGGTTCACTGCTTGACCTGGGAGACTGTTCATGGATGTGCAATTTATTCATCGTCATTAAAACAGACTTATGGGCCGGGCGCGGTGGCTCACACCTATAATCCCAGCACTTTGGGAGGCTGAGGCAGGCATATCACTTGAGGTCAGGAGTTTGAGACCAGCCTGGCCAACGTGGGGAAACCCCGTCTGTACTAAAAGTATAAAAATTAGCCGGGCATGGTGGTGGGCGCCTGTAATCCCAGCTACTTGGGAGGCTGAGGCAGGAGAATCACTAGAACCCAGGAGGTGGAGGTTGCAGTGGCCCACCCGAGATCGCACCACTGCACTCCAGTCTGGGCAACAGAGCGAGACTCTTGTCTCAAAAAAACAAAACAACCCCCCCCATACATTTAGGTTTTATACACTCTTAATGCACAGACCTCACAAGTGAAGGAGAGTGCAGTGGAAAGTGGGAGTAACATGAGTGTCCGAGACTCCTGCACACAGGCTTGCAGAGACTCCAGCCTCCTGGGGTGAACCACACAGTGTAGGCAGCCTCCTTCCTGCAGAACAATCCCTGGGCTCCGGGTCTTGCCTTCTGTTTGTGGAGATCGCCTGGTGGGGAATCCTCTATCGTGTGCCCCTGACACCAGCCATAGAGCGGGGCCTCTCGGGATGGACAGGACCTGCCCATTTATTTTGTCCTCAGATGTTGGGGTCCATCTCCCCTCAGGCCTCATTCACACCCACAATAGCCCAGGACACATGGGCTTTGGGGCCTGGTGGGCCTCATAAAAGCCTGGAACCCCAAGCCCTGGTGGTGTGACCTTGGGCAAGTCACCTGTCCTAGACCAGCCTCAGTTCCCCATTCATAAAGGGGGCTAATGCCCATCAAGCAGGGTAGGTGCAAGCTTTGGGGAAAACGTGTGTACTGCCCTCCTCCTGAGCCAATGTTAGACAGGTCTTATAGTCAAGGCAGGGTAGGAGGGTGGAGGCAGCAGGGGCTGGAGTGACACAGGTTGGGACTAAATTGCCCAGGGTCACACAGTGGGCAAGTGGCTTCAGCTATCTGTGCCTCCCTTTGCTCGTCTGTCATCAGGGTAATAACTTTTCCTCCTCACAGGGTTAAGTGAGGAAGAGGTGAGATGACTCTTCAGTCACTGAGCAGTGCCAGGCACAGGGCAAGACTGAGTACACGCCCGTTGTCATCCCCCCTGGCTGGAGCTCTTACAATCACTGTTATGCCCCCACCCTGCCCTCTCCCATTAATCTGTTAATGTGGTGAATTACATTGATAAGTTTGTACATCTATCTTTTAAAATTGAGATGCAATCTTGTTCTGTCACCCAAGCTGGAGTGCAGTGGCACAATCACGGCTCACTGCAGCCTCAACCTCCTGGGTTCAAGTGATCCTCCGACCTCAGCCTCCCAAGTAGCTGGGACTACAGGCGCATGCCACCATGCCCAGCTAATTTTTATATTTTTACTAGAGACAGGATTTTGCCATGTTGCCCAGGCTGGTCTCGAGCTCCTGAGCTCAAGCAATCCACCTGCCTCAGCCTCCCAAAGTTTTGGGATTACAGGCATGAGCACATCCAGCCTACTTTTCTCTCTCTCTCTCTCTGTCTGTCTCTCTCCTTTCTTTCTTGACGGAGTCTCACTCTTTCTCCCAGGCTGGAGTGAAGTGGCGCATTCTCAGCTCACTGTAACCTCTGCCCCCTGGGTTCAAGAGATTCTCCTGCCTCAGCCTTCCGAGTAGCTGGGATTACAGGCATACGCCACCATGCCCAGCTAATTTTTGTGTTTTTAGTAGAGACAGGGTTTCGCCATGTTGGCCAGGCTGGTCTCAAACTCCTGACCTCAGATGATCCACCCGCCTCAGCCTCCCAAAGTGCTAGGATTACAGGTATGAGCCACCGCGCCTGGCCCTACTTTTCTTTTTTAAAATTTTAGTGGCCAGTTACTAGATAAACTCTATTTTTATCACCCATTTACAGGTGAGGGCCTTCCATGTTCTTATCGGCCCCCAGCTCAGCCCTTTGCCAAGGCCTTCCTGGTCCGCCTCTCCCTCCTCCTTGTGACTAGGGCCAGCATCTTAGTCTCACAGTGGCCCCTTCTCTCTCTGTCCTCAGCCTTCAGCCCTGTTATCACGCACCCGCATCCTACAACCCCTCTGCTTCCCCTCTTCAGTGTTTTTTGTCCAGGATGAGACCAAGTCCAAACCTGAGCTTCCTGCTAAGTCAAAGTGACTTTTTCCTTTCAGTCAGGGAAGCCTGACTGAAGCCTCTGGTCCCACGGTGAGGTCTTGGTGTCTCCAGGAACAGCGCAGCCATGGACGGCCACCCTACAGCGATACCTGCCTTTGCCAGCAGGGGGCATCTTATCTCCAAGACAGGGAAAGCCTCAGAGAAGACAGGAACAGTCTTAAACGTTAACTGCTTGTAGGGTCACAGGCCTCAGGGTGTATGAGCTCCAGGCTGGGTGTCCCTTGGAGCCTCCCTCTCTGCATGTGGACAGGTGGGGGCAGCCAAAGGCCTGGCTTTTACTGTTGTTCGGGGTCTTCTACAGATGACTCTCCTCCTCCTCCTCTTCCTCTTTTTCCTTCTATCAGGAACTCATTTCCATCACTAAAGAGAGGTTCTCATATTTTCAGTCCTCTTTATCTCACTTAAAGGGTCCATTATAGGATTTTTCCACAAGATGCACTGGCTCTGAGGCCTGTGCCCAGGGCAGGTCAGGCTATAGGTTGGCCAGGTTGGCCAGGTTGGCTGAGGGCACCAGCCTGGATCCTGAAGACACTGGAGACAGCCCCAACAGAGCCTGGGGCTCAGGAAAAGGCCACCAACCCCCTAGCCAGATCCTGGCCGGCTGCCAGCTCCGCCTCCACCCAGTCCTCTCCCAGGGCCTGAATGCCGGGTCTAGAAGCTCCAGGCCTGGTGGTCTGGGGGAGACACGGGCCGGGAGGATCCCTCAAAAGAGGAGGCAGGAGACTATCTCTGTACGGCTTGAGGGGGTGCACAGCTGTTGGGTGAGGCACACCCCACCTAGCAAAGGCCCACTGACCTGCTGTGCAGCTGCAGGCCCAGCTGCTGCCCTCTATGGGGCTCAGTCTCCTCACCTGTGCAATGGGCATCATTACACCCCCAACGTGCAGGGGATGCTCATGAATGGAGGGGAGCTGAGGCGTTGAGAAAGTAGATTTGGCTCAAGAGTAGGAGGAGCAGGTCAGGGTTGGTGGGGAAGGACGGATGCGGCCACCTCAGGCATGGCCAGGGGCTGCCTTCCTCAAAGTGCTCAGGACAGTCAGGTGGGGGAAGTTCTGAGTCTGTGAGCAGAACCGTGGGCTGGGGACCAGGTGAGGTTGTCTCTGTAGTGTTCTGGGGTGGCCAGCCACTGTGCCACTGTTCCTTCCTGTTTGTCCTCATCTCTGCCCACAGGGAGCCCCAAGATGCTCCAAGAGCTCACAGTGAGCTCATGTGAGTTACTGCGACCCACATGCAGTCATTAGAGTCGTGTGTCATCATCACAACAGCCACCAGGTTAACACTTGGATAATTTATCCAAATAACGACTCACCTGTTCTGATGTGATTTGCATGATATGCCGTCATTTATTATTATACTCCTATTGGATATTTAGGTGGTGTTCGATTTACTTTTTTGCCACTATAAACTATCTGTGGTGAGCATTGTTTCCCATACATGTAAACTTGGGAGAGACACAGGAATGTTTATATAGTAAAACTATTTGTAATAGCAAAATACTGGAAACAACCCAATTATATATCATCAGGAAATGCATAAGTAAATTGTGCTGTATTGACATCATGGAATACTACACAGCTATGAGATGGAGTGAACTAAGGTACACAAAGACACAATGTTACGTGAAAGAAGCCAGATACAAAAGAGGAGACGATATATGCTTTTCATATATGGCTCAAAACCAAACAAAACTAGTATTTAGGCATACATACACCTGTGTTAAAACAGTTTTACAGAAAACAAGAATTCTGGCCAGTCGCGGTGACTCATGTCTGAAACCCCAGCACTTTGGGAGGCCGAGGTGGGAGGATCACTTGAGTCCAGGAGTTTGAGACCAGCCTGAGCAACATGGAGAACCCCATCTCTACAAAAAATACAAAAATTAGCTGGGCATGGTGGCATGCGCCCATAGTCCCAGCTACTCAGAGGCGGAGGAGGGAGGATCACTTGAGCCTGGGAGGCAGAGGTTGCAGTGAGCCAAGATCGGGCCATTGCACTCCAGCCTGGGTGAAAGTACGAGACCCTGTCTCAAAACAACAACAACAAACAACCAAACAAGCAAAACCCCACACAAGGATTTTCAACTGCTTGATTGATACCATTTAAAAAATTTATTTAAAAAATTGTCACAGTAGAATTGACTTTGGGGGAATTTCTATGAATTTTAATATGTGTAGATTCATGTAACCACCACTGTAATTAGTATTCAGAACAGTTCTATCACCCTAAAGAACTCCATTGTGCCTCCCCTTATAGTCACTCCCTCCCCTCACCCCCTCACCCCCTCACCCACGCAACACTCCATCACTACATTTTTTTTTTTTTCTTTTGAGATAGCGGCTCATTGCAGCCTTGACCTCCTGGGCTCAAGTGATTCTGCCACCTCAGCCTCCCGAGTACATGGGACTACAGACACATGTGCCACCACACCCAGCTAAATTTTATATTTTTTGTAGAGATGGGGTTTCGCTGTGTTGCCAGGAGTCTCGAACTCCTGAGCTCAAGTGATCCGCCAACCTCGGCCTCTCAAAGTGTTGGGAGTACAGGCGTGAGCCACTGCAGCTGAGCCACTGCAGCAGCCACTCCTGCTGAATAGCAGGAGTGAGAGTGGACATTCTTGCCTCATTTCTGATCTTAGGGAGAAAGCATTTAGTTTTTCTCTATTAAGTATGATCTAAGCCAGGCAGAGTGGCTCATGCCTGTAATCCCAGCACTTTGGGAGGCTGAGGGGGGTGGATCACGAGGTCAGGAGATCGAGACCATCCTGGCTAACACGGTGAGACCCCGTCTCTACTAAAAATACAAAAAAATTAGCCGGGCGTGGTGGCAGGTGCCTGTAGTCCCAGCTACTCCGGAGGCTGAGGCTGAGAATGGCGTGAACCCGGGAGGTGGAGCTTGCAGTGAGCTAAGATCGCGCCACTGCACTCCAGCCTGGGCAACAGAGTGAGAATTTGTCTCAAAAAAAAAAAAAAAAAAAAAAAAAAAAAAAAGTATCATCTAAATTGTAGGTTTTTTTTTTTTTTTTTTTTTGGTGGATGCTTTATATCAGGTTAAGAAAGTTATCTTCTTGTTTGCTAAGAGTTTTTTTTAAGATCATGAATCAACGTTGAATTTTGTCAGAAGCTTTTTCTGCATGACATTATATGATTATGTGGTTCAGTTACTTTCGAATGTCAATATGGTAGATTGCATTTATTGATTTTTATTTTATTTTATTTTAATTTGTTTTACTTTTTTGAGACAGAGTCTCTCTGTCACCCAGGCCGGAGTGTGGTTGTGCCATATCAGCTCACTGCAACTGCCTCCCGGGTTCAAGCAATTCTCGTGTCTCAGCCCCCAAGTAGCTGGGACTACAGGCGTGTGTCACCACACCTGACTAATTTTTGCGTTTTTAGCAGAGATGGGGTTTCCCCATGTTGGCCAGGCTCATCTCGAACTCCTGGGCTCAAGCGATCCCCCCACCTCAGCCTCCCAAAGTGCTGGGATTACAGGCATGAGCCACTGCACCCGGCCACATTGATTGATTTTTGAATATTGTGTCAGTTTTGCATCCCCAGTATAAGCCTCACTTGGTCATGGTGTCTTATTTTTGTACATTGGATTTGAATTGGTAATATTATGTTGAGGATTTTTTTTTCATCTATGTTCATGAAGGAAGTTGGGCTGTACTTTTCCCATACTTTCTTTTTTTCTGGTTTTGGTATCAGGGTAATGCTATTTGAGAAGTGTCCCTGTCTTTTATTTTTTGAAGAGATTTTGTAGAATTGGTATTATTTCTTCTTAGATGTTTGACACAATTTGCCAGTGAAACCATCTGGACCTGGCAACTTTATCTTCTTCTTCTTTTTAAAAAAGACTTTTTTTTTTTTTTTTTTTTTTTTGAAGAGCAGTTTTAGGTTTACAGTAAACCTGAGAGGAAGGTACAGACATATCCCATATACCCCTCACCTCCACACATGCACAGCCTCCCCATTATCAGCAACCCTCACAAGCATGGTGCATTTGTTACAATTGATCATTATCACCCCAAGTCCACGGTTTACATGAGGGTTCACTCTTAGTGTTGTACATTTTATGGGTTGGCTTAACTGTATAATGACATGTTTTCACCATTATAGTATAATACAGAGTAATTTCACTGCCCTGAAATCCTCTGTGTTCTGCCTATTCATCCCTCCCTCCCCTCTAACTCCCAGCGACCACTGATCTTTTGACTGTCTCCATAGTTTTGCCTTTTCCAGAATGTCATATATAGTTGGAATGATATAGTATGTATCTTTCACTTAGTAATATGCATTTAAGTTTCCTCTATGTCTTTTCATGGCTTGATAGCTCATTTTTACTTAGTGCTGAATAATATTCTATTCTCTGGATGTACCATATCTTACTTATCCATTCCCCTACTGAAGGTCATCTTGATTGCTTCCCAGTTTTGGCAATTATGAATAAAGTTACTTCAAACATCTGTGTGTTTGCAAAGGTATAGACTAGAAGGTGAAACATAAATAAACAAACATCCATGTGCAGGCTTTTGTGTGGACATAAGTTTTCAGCTCCTCTCAGTAGATACCAATGAGCATGATTCCTGTATGGTATGGTAAGACTATGTTTAGTTTTTAAAGAAACCACCAAACTGTCTCCCAAAGTGACTGTACTATTTTGCATTTTGCCAGCAGTGAATGAGTGTTCCTGTTGCTCCACATCCTCGCCAGCATTTGGTGTTGTCAGTGTTCTGGATTTTGGCCATTCTACTAGGTGTATAGTGGTATCTCATTGTTGCAAATTCTTTTTTTTTTTCTTTTTCTGTTTAAATTTTTCTTTCTGGGGCCAGCAACATTCAGCAACTTCTCTCTTTTTTAAAAAAGGTTTTCAAGTATGAATTCAGTTTTTACTAGATACAAATCTATTCAGACTATCTGTTTCTTCTGCTTTCTTGCTTTCCTTTGGGTTATTTGAACATTTTTTCTTTTCTTTTTAAACATTTTAATAAAAATATCTACAATTGTGCACTTTTTTTTTTGAGAGACGGTCTTGCTCTGTTGCCCAGGTTGGAGTGCAGTGGCATGATCAGGGCTCACTGCAACCTCAACTTCCCGGGCTCAAACAATCCTCCACCTCAGCCTCCCAAAGTGCTGAGATTAGAGGTGTGAGCCACCACACCTGGCCTGAACATTTTGAAGTATTTCTTTTTATTTTATCTATTGTGTTTTGACGCTATCCTTTTGTATACTTTTTAATGTGATTCATCATCTAGGAATTAAAATATACATACTTAACTCTTCATTGACTACTTAGAATAAATCTTTTACTATTTCACTTGGAAGTTAGAAACCTTACCATCATATAGGTCCCTTTAGTCTTCCTGCCTTTATATATATATATATGTAATTATATTATAATTATCTTATACATTATATCCACATACCTTGAAATCCCATCACACAATGCTTTAATGAATGAATATATATACGCACACACACATGTGTATATATATATATATTTTTTTATTTTATTTTATTTTATTTTTGAGACAGAGTCTCGCTCTGTCGCCCAGGCTGGAGTGCAGTGGCATGATCTCTGTTCACTGCAACCTCCACCTCCCTGGTTCAAGCAATTCCCCTGCCTCAGCTTCCTGCCTGAGTAGCTGGGATTATAGGCATGAGCCACTGCAGCTGGGCAATTTTTATATTCTTGTAAAGATGGGGGTCTCATTGTATTCCTCAGGCTGGTTGTGAACTCCTGGCCTCAAGCAATCCATCCAACTCGGCGTCCCAAAGCACTGGGATTACAAGTATGAGCCACCGTGCCTGGTCTGTGTTTTAATTTTTAATTTTTCCTTTCCAGCCTTAAGTATGTTTTAATTAATTCGAAAGGAGAATAATAGTCTATTACATTTGGCCAAATATTTACCATTTCTGTTGCTCTTTCTTCATTCATGAAGTTCCAAGTTTCCTTCTCATATCATTTTCCTTCTGTCTGAAGAACTTCCACTGCAATTCTTTTAGGTCTGCTAACAGCACATTCTCTTTGTTTGCCTTTATCTGTGACTATCTTATTTATACCTTCATTCCTGAAGGATACTTTGTTGGATCTAGGCTGACAGTTCTTTTCTTTCAGCACTTAAACAGTGTTGAGATAGGCTGAACATGGTGGCTTAGGCCTGTAATCCCAGCACTTTGGGAGGCCAAGGCAGGAGCATCGCTTGAACCCAGGAGTTTGAGACCAGCCTGGGCAACATAGTGAGACCTCGGCTCTACAAAAATAAAAAAAAAATTAGCCAGGCATGCTGGCACGCACCTATAGTCCCAGCTACTTGGGCGGCTCAGGCGGGAGGATCGCTTGAACCCAGTTTGAGGCTTCAGTGAGCTAAGACTGCACCCACTGCACTCCAGACTGGACAACAGTATAAGACCATATCTCAGAAAAAAAAAAAAAAAATGTCAAGACACTTCCTACTCACGTCCATGGTTCCTGATGAAAATTCTACAGCGATTTCACTCATGGTTTTCCCAAAAGTAAGGCATCCTTTTTCTCTGGATGCTTTCAAGATTTGTTTTCTTTGTCTTTAGTTTTCAGCAGTTTGATCATGGTATGTCTGGGCATGGATTTCTTTGGGTCTACTCTAGCTGGGGTTTGCTGAGCCAGTTGAATCTGTAGGTTTATGTTCTTACCAACTTTATGGTATTTCTACCAATTATTACATCAAATATACTTATGCGTATATATGTGTATATATGTATATATGTGCATATGTGTGTGTGTGTATATATATATATATTTGTATTTATTTTTATTTTTAGTTTTTTTTTTTTTTTTGAGATGGAGTCTCACTCTGTTGCCCAGGCTGGAGTGCAGTGGCGTGATCTTGGCTCAGCGCAACCTCCGCCTCCCGGGTTCAAGCGATTCTCCTGCCTCAGTCTCCTGAGTAGCTGGGACTACAGGTGCACACCACCATGCCCGGCTAATTTTTGTATTTTTAGTAGAGATGGGATTTCACCATGTTGGCCAGGATGGTCTCGATCTCCTGACCTCATGATCTGCCCGCTTCAACCTCCCAAAGTGCTGGGTTTACAGGCGTGAGCCACTGCGCCCAATCAATTTTTTCTTTTATAGAAATGGGATCTCATTTTATTGTCAAGTCTGGTCTTGAACTCCTGGGCTCAAGTAATCATCCTGCCTCAGCCTCCCAAAGTGCTTGGATTAAAAGTGTGAGCCACATGCCTGGCCAAATATATGTATGTTTAATCAAATACTTGCATTACCAGAAAAAGGGGTCCTGATCCAGACCCCAAGAGAGAATTCTTGGAGTTTGAACAGGAAGGAATTCGAGGAGAGTCGCAGACTACAGTGAAGGAAGAGATAGTTGGCCAGGCGTGGTGGCTCACGCCTGTAATCCCAGCACTTTGGGAGGATGAGGGGAGTGGATCACCTGAGGTCAGGAGTTCGAGACAAACCTGGCCAACATGGTGAAATTCCGTCTCTACTAAAAATACAAAAACATTAGCTGGGCGTGGTGGCAGGTGCCTGTAATCCCAGCTACTTGGGAGGCTGAGGCAGGAGAATCGCTTGAACCTGGGAGGTGGAGGTTGCAGTGAGCCGAGATCGTGCCATTGTGCTCCAGCCTGGGCAACAAAAGCCAAATTCCTTTCAAAAAAAAAAAAAAAAAAAAAAAAGAGATATTGAAAGCTAGTCCATTACAGAGGAGGGTGTCCCCAGAAAGGAAGCAGAGGAATGCACTATCTTTGTTTTAAGTTTTTCTTTTCTTTTCGAGACAGGATCTTGCTTTGTCCCCCAGCCTGGAGTTCAGTGGTGCAATCTTGGCTCACTGCAGCCTTGACCTCCTGGGCTCAAGTGATCCCCCCACCTCAGCCTCCTGAGTAGCTGGGACTATAGGTGCATGCCACCATGCCCCACTAATTTTTCTATTTTTTTTTTATAGAGATGAGATTTTGTCATGTTGCCCAGGCTGGTCTCGAACTCCTGAGCTCAGGCGATCTGCCCACCTCAGCCTTCCAAAGTGCTAGGATTACAGGCGTGAGCCTTGGCCTAGTGTGTTTCTTATATAGGGGTCTTGTCTATGTAAAGGCTAAAATTATCTGTACCTTTGTGTGGTGGGCTAACAGCATGACGAGTTTGTCATTCTATTGATTTAAAGAAAACTGTCCTTGACTTTCTAGTGTGTAAGTACATCAAAGCATAACTATAATTATTTTGAAAGCATATATTGTTATGGATGTTGGGAACCCTGGACTTTCCACTGCTGTGGGAGTATGTCTTTGTAGGTATCTTTTGTCTGTTTTCTCAACTACAAATATCTTAGGACCATGTGTTGTGACTGGCCAGGAATGTGCCTTGCTAGTTTCATGGTGGAGTTGATTTTAAAATGGTGTCACTCTGGCTGTCCTAGGCTCCTGGTTACGTAACACTTTCACTTCTCCTGCGATTCTGATGCTACAAATGATAGATGTTTTAGTATTTTCTTACAGGTCCTTGAGGTTGTATTCATTTTTCTGTCAGTCTCTTTCTCTGACTTGTTCATATTGAACAATTTCTTTTTGTTTTGTTTTAGAGACAGAGTTTCACTCTGTTGCCCACGTTGGAGTGTAGTGGTGTAATCATAGCTCACTGCAGCCTTGAACTCCTGGGCTCAAGGGATCCTCCCTTCTCAGCATTCACAGTAGCTAGGACTACAGGCATGTATCATCACATTCAGCTATTTTTAAGGGTTTTTTTTTTTTTTTTGACAGAGTCTTGCTCCTTTCGCCCAGGCTGGAGTATAGCGGCATGATCTCAGCTCACTGCAACCTCCGCCTCCAGGATTCAAGCAATTCTCCTGCCTCATTCACCCGAGTAGCTGGGATTACAGGTGCCCACCACCATGCCTGGCTAAATTTTTGTAATTTTTGTTGAGACAGGGTTTCACCATGTTGGCCAGGCTGGTTTCGAACTCCTGACCTCAGGTGATATATCCGCCTTGGCCTCCCAAAGTGTTGGGATTACAGCCGTGAGCCACTGGACCTGGGCTGTTGTTTATTTTTTAATTTTTTTATTTTTGTAGAGACGAGTCTCACTGTGTTGCCCAGGCTGGTCTCAAATGCCTAGCCTCAAGCCATCTATCTTCTTACTTCAGCCTGCAAAAGTACTAGAATTACTGGTATAAGTCACTGCCCTTGGCCAGATAGAACGATTTCTATTTATCTCTTTGAGTTCACAATCTCTTTTCTTGCCTCCATTCTGCTATTGAATCCATTCAGTGAGAATTTATTTCCTTGGTTATTATATTTTCCGCTTCTAAAATTTCCATTTGTTTCTTCTTTAAATATTCTTTTTTTGTGCCAGGACTTTCTGTTTTTACTTGTTTCAAAAGTGTTCATAATTGCTTGTTTAAGCATTTTTAAAATAGCATCTTTAAAGGCTTTGCCAGATAATCCCAACATTTCTATCTTAACATTGGTGTCGGTGTTGTCTTTCCCCATTTGAGTTCCCCTATTTTCCTGGTTTTTCATATTCTGAGTAATTTCAATTTACATGCTGGACATTTTGAATATCAGGTTATGAGACTCTTGATCTTGTGTAAATGCTATGGGGTAAGTTCGTATTTCTGTTTTAGCAGGTGGTCTACCTCTCTTCACAGGCAGCCACTATGGTCCTTATCACCATGGTGGGGCCAGGGCAAGAAAGAGCCCTGGAGGGGAAGGGGGTTCAGTTGAAGATGGAGTGAGTTTTGAAGGGAGCACTATCTGAGGTATTTGAGTCCCAGAGGCATAGGTAACAGCCGAGGGAGGTCGGATTCCATTAACCTCAATGGGGATGGGAATCGGGGGTTTTGGATGTGGGATTGGGAACTGCTGCCCTCTTCGCCCCCATAGCCACGCATGCTCCTTGGGCACCTGTCTCAGTGCGCATGTTCACTGGGCGTCTTTCCGTCTGCTCCTTAGCCCACGTGGAGAACGCCAGGGAGCTGTGAGGATGTGCCATCACGTTTCTGCCGTCTGAACACTTTTTCCTCTACTGAGATTCATCTGGTAGGTCCACAGGCCAGTCCTCCCAAGAGTTGAAGTGTGAGTGAGGGAGAGGAGGAGCCAGTGGGCTTCAGGCAGGTCCAGTGGGTCCCGCGGCATGATGGTCCATGGCCTTTGAGGGAGAAGGGCCTGGTGGCCTCTGAGGGAGAAGGGCCTCAAGGTCATCCTCCTCCTTACAGGCTGCGAGCAGACCATCAGCTTCGTGGTCGTGAAGGGGCCAGGTCAGGGAGTAAGGTAGGCCGTGGAGGGGGGGCTGTCAGGGGCTCAGGTGAAGATGGGGTGAGTACTGGGGGTGCTGTTGGAGGGATGGAAGTCCCGAGGTGCCGGGAACCCCTGACACAGGGCACATTCCTGAATCCTGAATGGGGCCCCTGGCAGGGGCGAGGTGGGCCGCAAAGAAGAGGCCTGGAACCTGGGAACGCTGCAGGCTGGTGAGCACCTCTTAGTGGCGTGGAGTGAGGAGCGCCCGAGTGAGAAGCATTGCAAGGTCTCACCTCCGCCATGGATGGTCCAGAAACAATGGGAAGGACTGAGCGAGGCAGTGTGGTTCAACCAAACTTGATTTAAGGGGGTGAATGGCTCTAGTAAGTGGGAGGTTGCCAAAAGCAGCAGTCACAGGAGTTGTGATTCACTAGTGTTTTCATGTGGAGTCCACTTGTGAAACTAAACCTTATCAGAAATGTCCTCTGTCAGCGGGGCATAGTGGCGTGTGCCTGTAGTTCCAGCTACTCGGGACGCTGAGGCGGGAGGATCGCTTGAGCGGGAGGTCAAGGCTGCAGTGAGCTGTGATCACGGTGCTGCACTGCAGCCCGAGCAACAGAGTGAGATCCCCTGTCCAAAATAAATTTTAAAATAATGTCCTCTGCCTTTTGTCACACGCTTTAAGATGATTGCTCTGCCAGCGTGGCCACCATAAGTGGCTTTGCAAGCACTCAGGAAACGTACACACATATGCTTAACTCTGGGACTTATTTTGAAAGTATTTTCAAAATTAAAATGGTAAGTTAACATTTAGCCATGGAAGTGATCGAATACAGCTATCCTCTCAAGTGCATGTTTGCAATCACAGTTTTCTTTTTTCAGTGTGAAATGTGAGTTGGCGAGGAAGATCAACCTATCGGTCTAGACCAAGAAGCTATGCACAACCCCCTGAGGTGATTGGGCCTATGCTGGTGAGTGCTTTAACATTCGATGTTTTCTATTAGCAGAAATTAATCTTTTTGATAGTGTTGTTGCATTACTATAGATACACTGATAAAGGTCTTTCATGCTGATAAAAGATGAATATGGTGTCTCATGAAGGAAACATTTATTCAGGATTTTTTTTTTTCTCTTGTGTTCTCCAGCTTTTGCCCATGACTTCCTTCTCATGCTTGTTAATGACAGATTGTACACATCTATTCCAACATAGAGTGTAATAGCTTCCAAAGTCTTTGTGGATAACTTTACTCAGAGTAACCTTTCTGTGGGTAGGGTAACCTTATTGAGCATAGAGAATAGAGTTGGAGAAATGTCTTTAGGCTTAGTTATTATCAGAAACATCTATGTATTCTGTGTATATATAATTGATATGTATTAACAAAACTTTTTTTTTTAAATTTGCACATACATACATATTCCCTAGTCCGAGCAGTTCAGTGATGAAGAAGGGGAACCACCAAAACCTGAAGAAGGAGAACCAGCAAATCAAAGTCCGGATCCTGCACCTGCTCAGGAGGGAGAGGACGAGGGAGCATCTGCAGCTCAAGGTGAAGGAAAAGGGAAGAAGAATGTCTGTTGGGGTGTGTGTGTGTGTGTGTGTGTGTGTGTGTGTGTGTGTGATGCATTGTCATATACCAGGAACAGGAGGAAAGAAAACAATGGAAAGAATGCCTGAAAATTGACTGGAAAAGTGAAGAGGGTATAGTTTGCAGCTTACCTTAGGGAAATCCCTCACTATGATAAAATTTCTCCACTTTATGAATGAGAGAATGGAGGCTCGGAGATTGTGTTTTATCCAAGAACACTTGACTGGTGAATACAAAATTTATATTTTGTTCCAAAGTTTGTGACTTCCTACCACATATGTTCCTGTAAAAAAAGTAACTGATTTTGCTGAAAATGCTTAAAACTCAAATACTTTACTGTAAGGTAGCCTAGTAGTGGCCCAAGAATAGACCCATTACAGAGGGGTAGGAGCAACTCCAAAAGCCGAGTCACTGAATGTTGGCCATCATTTCCTTTGATTGATATTTTTATATGGTAAGTTTGATAAAAGCTGGAAAAATCAGGATACTGCCATACAGGTAGCTGGTTTAGTATGATTTTTAAAGTGTCTTTTAAGAGGTGATTAAATCCTTTTATGGCTAGAAAAACCAGAAAAGAGGCCAGGCATGGTGGCTCACGCTTGTAATCCCAGCACTTGGAGAGGCCGAGGCGGGCGGATCACAAGGTCAGGAGATTGAGACCTTCCTGGCTAACACGGTGAAACCCCGTCTCTACTAAAAATACAAAAAATTAGCTGGGCGTGGTGGGATGTGCCTGTATTCTCAGCTACTCAGGCGGCTGAGGCAGGAGAATCGCTTGAACCCGGGAGGCAGAGGTTGCCGTGAGTTGAGATTGCGCCATTGCACTCTGGCCTGGGCAACAAGAGCAGAACTCCGTCTAAAAAAAAAAAAAAAAAAGTGAGTTTAAGTCAGATTTTAAAAATCATTTTCCATTCTGTTTTTTTTTCATACTCTGATCCTGTTGGATAGAATGCATAGGATTCTGCTTTGCATGGTTTGTTTATCATAAATCACTAAACCCTGGCCTGAGTCATCTTAAAACATCTGAATTGAGCTTTCTTTCCTACTAAGAAAGTGAATGGGCACCCTGTTTCATGTTTGTTTTTCTGCATAGAGACCTGAATGTCTATTCTTAGATTCTATCAAATTCTGAATTCTCTTGCTTTTTTTTAAAATTATATTTTAAGTTCTGGGATACATGTGCAGAACGTGCAGGTTTGTTACATAGGTATATGAGTGTCATGGTGGTTTGCTGTACCCATCAACTCGTCATCTACATTAGATATTTCTCCTAATGCTATCCCTCCCCTAGCCCCCTACCCCCGACAGGCCCTAGTGTGTGATGGTCCCCTCCATGTGTCCATGTGTTCTCATTGTTCAACTCCCAGTTGTGAGTGAGAACATGTGATGTTTGATTTTTTGTTCCTCTGTTAGTTGAGGTTTCCAGCTGAGAATGATGGTTTCCAGCTTCATCCATGTCCCTGCAAAGGACATGAAGTCATCCTTTTTATGGCTGCATAGTATTCCATGGTATATATATGCCACATTTTCTTTATCCAGTCTATCATTGATGGGCATTTGTGTTGGTTCCAAGTCTTTGCTATTGTGAATAGTGTTGCAATAAACATATGTGTGCATGTGTCTTTATAGTAGAATGATTTATAATCCTTTGGGTATATACCCAGTAATGGGATTGCTGGGTCAAATGGTGTTTCGGGTTCTAGATCCTTGAGGAATTGCCACACTGTCTTCCACAATGGTTGAACTAATTTACACTCCCACCAACAGTGTAAAAACATTCCTATTTCTCTACATCCTCTCCAGCATCTGTTGTTTCCTGACTTTTTAATGATTGCCATTCTAACTGACGTGAGATGGTATCTCATTGTGGTTTTGATTTGCATTTCTCTAATGATCAGTGATAATGAGCTTTTTTTCATGTTTGTTGTCTGCATAAATGTCTTCTTTTGAGAAGTGTCTGTTTATATTCCTCACCCACTTTTTCATGTGGTTGTTTTTTCCTTGTAAATTTGTTTAAGTTCCTTGTGGTTTCTAGATATTAGCCCTTTGTCAGATGGATAGATTGCAAAAATTTTCTCCCATTCTGGAGGTTGCCTGTTCACTCTGATGATAGTTTCTTTTGCTGCGTAGAAGCTCTTTAGTTTAATTAGATCCCATTTGTCAATTTTGGCTTTTGTTGCCATTGCTTTTGGTGTTTTAATCATGAAGTCTTTGCCCATGCCTATGTTCTGAATGGTATTGCCTAGGTTTTCTTGTAAGGTTTTTATGGTTTTAGGTCTTATATTTAAGTCTATAATCCATCTTGAGTTAATTTTTGTATAAGGTGTAATGAAGGGGTCCAGTTTCAGTTTTCTGTATATGGCTAGCCAGTTCTCCCAACACCATTTATTAAATAGGGCATCTTTCTCCATTGCTTGTTTTTGTCAGATTTGTCAAAGATCAGATGGTTTTAGATGCGTGGTGTTATTTCTGAAGCCTCTGTTCTGTTCTATTGGTCTATATATCTGTTTTGGTACCAGTACCATGATGTTTTGGTTACTGTAGCCTTGTAGTATAGTTTGAAGTCAGGTAGCATGATGCCTCCAGCTTTGTTCTTTTTGCTTAGGATTGTCTTGGCTATATGGGCTCTTTTTTGGTTCCATATGAAATTTAAAGTAGTTTTTTCTAATTCTGTGAAGAAACTCAATGGTAGCTTGATGGGCATAGCATTGCATCTATAAATTACTTTGGTCAGTATGGCCATTTTCATGATATTGATTCTTCCTATGCATGAGCATGGAATGTTTTTCCATTTGTGTCCTCTCTTATTTCCTTGAGCCACTGCTCAAGGAAAGGTTTGTAGTTCTCTTTGAAGAGGTCCTTCACATCCTTTGTAAGTTGTATTCCTAGGGATTTTATTCTCTTTGTAGCAATTGTAAATGGTTCACTCACGACTTGGCTCTCTGTTTGTCTATTATTGGTGTATAGGAATGCTTGTGATTTTTGCACATTGATTTTTGTATCCTGAGACTGCTGAAGTTGCTTATCAGCTTAAGGAGATTTCGGGTTGAGACGATGGGGTTTTCTAAATATACAATAATGTCATCTGCATGATTGCAATCATGTCATCTGCATGATACGTTCCATCAATACCTAGTTTATTGAGAGTTTTTCACATGAAGTGTTGTTGAATTTTATTGAAGGCCTTTTCTGCATCTATTGAGATAATCATGTGGTTTTTTGTCATTGGTTCTGTTTATGTGATGGATTACATTTATTGATTTGTGTATGTTGAACCATCCTTGCAGCCCAGGGATGAAGCTGACTTGATCGTAGTGGATAAGCTTTTTGATGTGCTGCTGGATTCGGTTTGCCAGTATTTTATTGGGGATTGTTGCATCAATGTTCATCAGGGATATTGGCCTCAAATTTTCTTTTTATGTTGTGTCTCTGCCAGGTTTTGGTATCAGGATGATGCCGGCCTCATAAAATTAGTTAGGGAGGAGTCCCACTTTTTCTATTGTTTGGAATAGTTTCAGAAGCAATGGTACCAGCTTCTTTTTGTAACTCTGGTAGAATGTGGCTGTGAATCCGTCTGGTCCTGGGCTTCTTTTGGTTGGTAGGTTATTAATTACTGCCTCAATTTCACAACTTGTTATTGGTCTATTCAGGGATTCGAATGCTTCCTGCTTTAGTCTTGGGAGGGTGTATGTATCCAGGAATTTATCCATTTCTTCTAGATTTTCTAGTTTATTTGTGTAGACGTGTGTATAGTATTCTTTGATGGTAGTTTGTATTTCTGTGGGATCAGTGCTGATATCCCTTTTATCATTTTTTATTGTGTCTATTTGATTCTTCTCTCTTTTCTTCTTTATTAATCTGGCTAGCAGTCTATCTGTTTTGTTAATCTTTTAAAAAAACCAGCTCCTGGATTCATTGATTTTTTGAAGGGTTTTTCGCCTCTCTATCTCCTTTAGTTCTGCTCTGATCTTAGTTATTTCTTGTCTTCTGCTAGCTTTTGAATTTGTTTGCTCTTGCTTCCCTAGTTCTTTTAATTGTGATATTAGGGTGTTGATTTTAGATCTTTCCCGCTTTCTCCTGTGGGCATTTAGTGCTATAAATTTCCTTCTAAACACTGCTTTAGCTGTGTCCCAAAGATTCTGGTACATTGTGTCTTTGTTCTCATTGGTTTCAAATAACTTTATTTCTGCCTTAATTTTATTATTTACCTAGTAGTCATTCAGGAGTAGGTTGTTCAGTTTCCATGTAGTTGTGTGGTTTTGAGTGAGTTTCTTAATTCTGAGTTCTAATTTGATTGCACTGTTGTCTGAGAGACTGTTTGTTATGATTTCTGTTCTTTCGCATTTGCTGAGGAGTGTTTTACTTCAAATTATGTGGTCAATTTTAGAATAAGTGAGATGTGGCGCTGAGAAGAATGTATATTCTGTTGATGTGGGGTGGAGAGTTCTGTAGATGTCTATTAGGCCTGCTTGGTCCAGAGCTGAGTTCAAGTCCTGGATATCCTTGTTAATTTTCTGTCTCATTGATCTGTCTAATATTGACAGTGAGGTGTTAAAGTCTCCCACTATTATTGTGTGGGAGTCTAAGTCTCTTTGTAGGTCTCTAAGAACTTGCTTTATTTCTATTTATTTATTTATTTAATTTATTGAGACAGAGTCTTGCTCTGTCACCCAGGCTGGAGTGCAGTGGCGCGATCTTGGCTCACTGCAAGCTCCGCCTCCCGGGTTCACGCCATTCTCCTGCCTCAGCCTCCTGAGTAGCTGGGACTACAGGCACCTGCCACTACACCTGGCTAATTTTTTTGTATTTTTAGTAGAGATGGGGTTTCACCGTGTTAGCCAGGACAGTCTCGATCTCCGGACCTCATGAGGCCGCCCGCCTCGGCCTCCCAAAGTGCGGGGATTGCAGGCGTGAGCCACCGCACCTGGCCAATTTTTTGTATTTTTTAGTAGAGGCAGGGTTTCACGGTGTTAGCCAGGATGGTTTTGATCTCCTGACCTTGTGATCTGCCCGCCTCGGCCTCCCAAAGTGCTGGGATTACAGGTGTGAACCAACGTGCCTGGCCAAGAACTTGCTTTATGAATCTGGGTGCTCCTGTATTGGGTGCATATATATTTAGGATAGTTACCTCTTCTTGTTGCATTGATCCCTTTACCATTATGTAATGCCCTTCTTTGTCTCTTTTGATCTATGTTGGTTTAAAGTCTGTTTTATCAGAGACTAGGATTGCAACCCCTGCTTTTTTTTTTTTTTTTTTTTTTTTTTTTGCTTTCCATTTGCTTGGTAAGTATTCCTTCATCCCTTTATTTTTGAGCCTATGTGTGTCTTTGCATGTGAGATGGATCTCCTGAATATAGCCCACCGATGGGTCTTGACTCTATCCAATTTGCCAGTCTATGTCTTTTAATTGGGGCATTTAGCCCATTTACATTTAAGGTTAATATTGTTATGTGTGAATTTGATCCTGTCATTATGATGCTAGCTGGTTATTTTGCCCGTTCGTTCATGCAGTTTCTTCATAGTGTCAATGGTCTTTACAATTTGGTATGTTTTTGCAGTGGCTGGTACTGGTTTCTCCTTTCCATATTTAGTGCTTCCTTCAGGAGCTCTTGTAAGGCAGGCCTGGTGGCGAGAAAATCTCTCAGCATTTGCTTGTCTGTAAAGGATTTTATTTCTCCTTCACTTATGAAGCTTAGTTTGGCTGGATATGAAATTCTGGGTTGAAAATTCTTTTCTTTAAGAATGTTGAATATTGGCCCCCACTCTCTTCTGGCTTGTAGAGTTTCTGTGGAGAGATCAGCTGTTAGTCTGATGGGCTTCCCTTTGAGAGTAACCCGACCTTTCTCTCTGGCTGCCCTTAACATTTTTTCTTTCATTTCAACCTTGGTGAATCTGATGATTATGTGTCTTGGGGTTGCTCTTCTCAAGAAGTATCTTTGTGCTGTTCTCTGTATTTCCTGAATTTGAATCTTGGCCTGTCTTGCTAGGTTGGGGAAGTTCTCCTGGATAATATCCTGAAGGGTGTTATCCAACTTGGTTCCATTCTCCCCGTCACTTTCAGGTACACCAGTCAAATGTAGGTTTGGTCTTTTCACATAGTCCCATATTTCTTGGAGGCTTTGTTCGTTCCTTTTTATTCTAATCTTGTTTTCATGCTTTATTTCATTAAGTTGATCTTCAGTCTCTGATATCCTTTCTTCCGCTTGATCGATTTGGCTATTGATACTTGTGTATACTTCATGAAGTTCTCGTGCTGTGTTTTTCAGCTCTATCTGGTCATTTATGTTCTTCTCTAAATTAGTTATTCTAGTTAGCAATTTCTCTAACCTTTTTTCAAGGCTCTTAGTTTCCTTGCATTGGGTAAGAGCATGCTTCTTTAGCTCGGAGGAGTTTGTTATTACCCACCTTCTGAAGCCTACTTCTGACAATTCGTCAAACTCATTCTCCGTCCAGTTTTATTTCCTTGCTGGCAAGGAGTTGTGATCCTTTGGAGGAGAAGATGCGTTCTGGGTTTTGGAATTTTCAGCCTTTTCGTGCTGGGTTTTCCTCATCTTTGTGGATTTATCTACCTTTGGTCTTTGATGTTGGTGACCTTCAGATGGGGATTTTATGTAGACGTCCTTTTTGTTGATGTTCATACTATTCCTTTCTGTTTGTTAGTTTTCCTTCTAACAGTCAGGCCCCTCTGCTGCAGGTCTGCTGGAGTTTGTTGGAGGTCCACTCCTGACCCTGTTTGCCTGGGTATCACCAGCAGAGGCCTGCAGAACAGCAAAGATTGCTGCCTGTTCCTTCCTCTGGGAAGCTTCGTCTCAGAGGGGCACCTGTCAGATGCCAGCCGGAGCTCTCGTACATGAGGTATGTGTCAACTCCTGCTTGGAGGTGTCTCCCAGTCAGGAGGCATGGGGGTCAGGGACCCACTTGAGGCAGTCTGTCCCTTAGCAGAGCTTGAGTGCTGTGCTGGGAGATCCGTTGCTCTCTTGAGAGCCTGCAGGCAGGAACATTTAAGTCTGCTGAAGCTGCACCCACAGCCGCCCCTTCCCCCAGGTGCTCTGTCCCAGGGAGATGGGAGTTTTATCTATAAGCCCCTGCGTGGGGCTGCTGCCTTTCTTTCAGAGATGCCCTGCCCAGAGAGGAGGAATCTAGAGAGGCAGTCTGGCTACAGCGGGTTTGCCAAGCGGCCGTGGGCTCTGCCCAGTTTGAACTTCCCGGAGGCTTTGTTCATAATGTGAGGGGAAAACTGCCTACTCAAGCCTCAGTAATAGCAGACGCCCCTCCCCACACCAAGCTTGAGCATCCTAGGTCAACTTCAGACTGCTTTGCTGGCAGTAAGAATTTCAAGCCAGTGGATCTTAGTTTGCTGGGCTCCGTGGTGGTGGGACCTGCTCAGCTAGACCACATGGCTCCGTGGCTTCAGCCCCCTTTCCAGGGGAGTGAACGGTTCTGTCTTGCTGGCATTCCAGGCACCACTGGGGTATGAAAAACAACTCCTGCAGCAAGCTCCATATCTGCCCAAATGGTCGCCCAGTTTTGTGCTTGAAACCTAGGGCCCTGGTGGCGTAGGCACAGGAGGAAATCTCCTGGTCTGTGGGTTGAGAAGACCATGGGAAAAGCATAGTGTCTGGGCCTGGATGCACCATTCCTCACAGCACAGTTCCTCATGACTTCCCTTGGCTAGGGGAAGGAGTTCCCCGACCCCTAGTGCTTCCCCAGTAAGGCAGTGCCCCACCCTACTTTGGCTTGCCTTCCATGGGCTGCACCCACTGTCTAACGAGTCCCAGTGAGATGAGCCGGGTACCTCAGCTGGAAATGCAGCAATCACCCGCCTTCTGCCTTGATCTCGCTGGGAGCTGCAGACCAGAAGTATTACTATTTGGCCATATTGCTGTCGTTTTCTTTGTTTTGTTTTGTTTTTTTTCTGTTTTTTTTTTTTTTTTTTTTTAGACAGAGTCTCACTCTGTCACCCAGGCAGGAGTGCAGTGGTGCAACTTCAGCTCACTGCAACCTCTGACTCCCAGGCTCAAGTGATTATCCCACCTCAGCCTCTTGTGTAGCGGGAACTACAGGCACAAGCCACCGTGCCTGATTAAGTTTGTTTTTTTAATATAAGTTTTGTAGAGATGAGGTCTCACTATGTTGCCCAGGCTGGGATTCTCTGGCTCTTAATAAATAATTGCTTTTTAAATCTTTCACAAAGGAAACCTTGAGTGAGTGAATAATCAAAAGGTGATAGATTGTTTAGTTTCTATTTTCTGTGGCATGAAGGTCAGTGAAGCTCAGGATGGGTGTGAGTAAGATGCTTGTGCTAAGCATGCTCCCTGCCCCACAGTCAGTCTGCATGAGCCACTATTTCTAATAAGACTGTGGATGGAGTGATATAATCACCTCTAACCATATCAAATGTTACATGTAAGTTTCAGATTTTGAGACATGAGTTGATAAGATTTGAAGTTCAAAGATCATGACTTTAGTACTTCCTGAGTAATCAACTGAAATATGTTTTACATATGTGTTTTCCAAATTGCTGACCATTCATTATAAGTGCTTCTGAATTTAAAGGAGGTACTTGATGTATAGATAAGAAATTACCTTTAAATTCTGGAGGTCTACCCTCAAAGTGTATACAGAGGTTTAATTGGATGTAAGACACAGGATCACCCTTAGGGTTCTGTTTTTTGTCTATTTAATAAAACCCAAACTGTAGTATGCTTTACGTGCCTTTAGAATCATATAAATAAACTGCTGTTAAGTAATGTTCCCAGCTGTTATTGTTTCTGTTACAGGTGAAAAGCTATCACAGAGTTAAAAGAAGACAAGCTGAAATGATGCAGGCTGCTCCTACGCTGGAAATTTGTTCATTAAAATTCTCCCAATAAAGCTTTACAGCCTTCTGCAAAGAAGTCTTGCGCATCTTTTGTGAGTTTTATTTCTAGCTTTTTGAAGCTGTGAAATATGTATCATTCTTTGAAATTTTATATTCTAACTGTTTGAGCTGGTATGTAGAGACATCATTCTTTTTTTTTTTTTCTTTCTTTTTTTCTCTTTTGAGACGGAGTCTCACTCTGTTGCTTAGGCTAGAGTGCAGTGGCGTGATCTCTGCTCACTGCAACCCCCGCCTCCTGGATGCAAGCAATTTCTGCCTCAGCCTCCCGAGTAGCTGGGATTATAGGAGCCCACCACCCACCCAGCTAAGTTTTGTATTTTTAGTAGAGACGGGGTTTCACCATCTTGGCCAGGGTGCTCTTGAACTCCTGACCTTGTGATCCACCCACCTCGGCCTCTCAAAGTGTTGGGATTACAGGCGTCAGCCACCGCGCCCGGCGGAGACATAATTCTTATATATTGGTTTTCTATCCAGCAGCCTTGTGAAATATGCTTATGAATTCTAAAAGTTTACTTCTAGACGGTTTTCAGTCTTCAACATACAGAATCATACCATCGTTGAATAAGAACAATTTTGTTTCTGCCATTTTTTTTTCTTTTTCCTTTTGTATTTTTTGTAGAGACGGGGTTTTGCCATGTTTCCCGGGCTGTTCTTGAACTTCTGAGTGCAAGTGATGCACCTGCCTCACCTCCCACAGTGCTGGGATTACTGCTCTGGGCCACTGTGCTGGGCCTGTTGTTGCCATTGTAAATAGTTTCATTTCCTTTTCTGATTTTATGGCATTGTGCAGACCCACCTGTTACAATGGTGACAGTGGACATCCTTGTCTTATCCCTGATGAGAAACCGAAAAATTTCAACATTTCACCATTCTATTTACTGTCCTTTTTTTGTGGACGGACTTTATCAGAGTAAGTCATTCCATTCTATTCTAAATTTGCTGAGAGTATTCATTTCAATATATGTTAAGTTTCATCAGTGCATCTATTTTGTTTATAACAGCATTTTTTTCCCATTCATCTGTTAATGTAGTGAATTAGATTTGATAACTTTGTACATTTTTCTCTTCTATTTTTAAAAATTGAGACAGGGTCTCATTCTATCACCCAGGCTGGAGTGCAGTGGTGTTATCAGAGCTCACTGCATCCTTGACCTTCTCGGCTCAAGCGATCCTCCCACCTCAGGCTTCTAAGTAGCTGTGACTATAGGTACATGTAACCATTCCCAGCTAATTTTTCTTTTCTTTTCTTTTTTTTTTTTGTAGTGATGAGATTTTCTCATGTTGCTTAGGCTGGTCTCGAACACCTGAGCTCAGGCGATCTGCCCAGCTCAGCCTCCAAAAATACTAGTACTACAGGCATGAGTCTTGGCCTGGCCGGTTTTTCTTATACAAGGGTCTTCTCTATGTAAAGACTAAACTTATCTGTACCTTTGTGAGGGTGGGCTAAGAGCATGATGAAATTTATCATTCTATTGATTTAAAGAAAACTATCCTTGACTTTCCAGTGTGTAAGTCCATGGAAGCATAATTCTGTTGAAAGCATATATTGTTATGGGTGTTGGGAACCCTGCACTTTCTGCTGCTGTGGGAGCGTGTCCTTGGAGGTACCTTTCGTTTGTTTTCTCAACTCCAAACATCTCAGGACCATGGGTTGTGACTGGTAAGGAATGTGTCTTGCGAGTTTCAAGATGGAGTTGATTTTCACATGGTGTCACTCTGGCTTTCCTGTTTCTCTAATACTGGCACTTCTCTTTCTGTGATTCTGATGCTACAAATGATAGATATCGTTTTAGTATTTTCTTACGAGTCCTAGAGATTGTATTCATTTTTCTTTCAGTCTCTTTCTCTGACTTGTTCACATTGAACAATTTCTTTTTGGGGTAGGTTGCTATTTCTGTTTTCGCAGGTGGTTTACCTGTCTTCCCAGGCAGTCACTGTGGTCCTTGTCCCCATGGTGGGGCCAGGGCAAGAGAGGGCCCTGGAGGGGAGGGGGGTTTAGTTGAAGATGGAGTGAGTTTTGAGGGGAGCACTATTTGAGGTATTTGAGTCCCAGAGGCATAGGAAACCGCAGAGGGAGGTCGGATTCCATTATCCTCAGTGGGGATATGAATCGAGGGTTTGGGGCGTGGGGCTGGGAACGGCAGCCCTCCCCAGCCTGCAGCTGCGCATGCTCATTGGCTCCCGCCTCAGTGCGCATGTTCACTGGGCGTCTTCTGCTCAGCCACTTTACCCACGTGGTAAAGTGAGCTGTGAGGGTGTGTGGTAAAGTAAGGGAGCTGTGAGGGTGTGTGGTCTTGTTCCTGTCGTCTGGAATCTTTTTCCTCTACTGAGATTCATCTGATAGGTCTGCAGGCCAGTCCTCCCGGGGTCTGAAGTGTGAGTGAGGGTGAAGAGCAGGCAGTGTGCTTCAGGTGGGTCCGTCGGGTCCTGCTTCGTGGTCTGTGGCCTCTGAGGGAGAAGGGCCTCGAGGCTTCTGAAAGGGAAGGGGCTCCTGGCCTCTGAAAGAGAAGGGCCTTGAGGTCGTCCTCCTTCTCTCAAAGGCTGTGAGGCCACCATCCGCTTTGTGGTCGTGAAGGGGCCAGGACAAGGAGGAAGGTGGGCCACGGAGGGGAGGCGGTCAGGGGCTCAGGTGAAGAAGGGGCGATTGCTGGGTGTGCTGTCAGAGGGATGGAAGTCCGGAGGTGCCAGGAATACCCGACACGGGAGATCCCTGAATGAGGTCCCGGACAGGTGCGAGGAAGGTGGTAAAGAAGGGACCTGGCACCTGGGAAGACTGCGGGCTGGTGAGTGCCCCTGAGCTTTGTGGAGTGGGGAGCCCCGAGTGAGAAGCATCGCAAGATCTCACCTCCGCCATGGAAGGTCCGGAAACAGTGGGAAGGACTGGGAGAGGCTGTGTGGTCCAATCAAACTTGATTTGAGAGGGGTGAATGGCTCTAGTAAGTGGGAGCGTGCCCAAAGTAGCAATCACGAGAATTATGATTCGCTAATGTTTTCATGTGGAGTCCACTTGTGAAACTAAACCTCATCAGAAATGACCTCTGTCAGCGGGGCGCCGTGGGCGCCTGTAGTCCCAGTTACTCGAGACGCTGAGGTGGGAGGATCCCTAGAGCGGGAGGTCGAGGCTGCAGTGAGCTGTGATCGCGCCGCTGCACTCTGCCAGAGCAACACAGGGAGGCTGCGGGACCAAAAGAAATTTAGAAAAAAAATGTCCTCTGCGTTTTGTCACACGCCTTAAGATGATTGCTCTGCCAGCTTGGCCAGCATAAGTCGCTTTGTAGGCACTCAGAAAACGTACACACGTATGCTTAACTCTGGGACTTATTTTGAAAGTATTTTCAAAATTAAAAAGACAAGTTAACATTTATCCATGGAGGTGATCTAACATAGCAGCCCTTTCGAGGGCATGTTCCCAATCACGGTTGTCTGTTTTCAGTGTGAAATGTGAGTTGGCGAGGAAGATCAACCTATCGGTCTAGACCAAGACGCTATGTAGAGCCTCCTGAAATGATTGGGCCTATGCGAGTGAGTGCTTAAACGTTAATTCGATGTTTTCTATTAGCAGAAATTAATTTTTGTGATAGTGTTGTTGCATTAGTGTGGAAATGCTGATAAAGGTCTTTCCTGCTCATAAAAAATGATGATGGCATCTCATGAAGGAAACATTGATTCTGGAGGATTTTTTTTCCTCTCGTGTTCTTCAGCTTTTGCCCATGACTTCTTTCTCATGCTTTGTTTGTTAATGACAGATTGTGCACATCTATTCCAACACGGAGTATAATAGCTTCCAAAGTCCTCGTGCGTCACTTTTCTCATAGTAACCTTCCTATGGGTCGAGTAACCTTATTGGGCATAGAGCATAGAGTTGGAGAAATGTCTTTAGGCTTAGTTATGATCAGAAATAGCTATGTATTCTGTGCATATATATATGCATATATATGTATATATACATATATAATCATGTATTAGTAACAAAACTTTTTTTTATGTGCACACCCACACATATTCCCCAGCCCGAGCAGTTCAGTGAAGAAGAAGTGGAACCACCACAACCTGAAGAAGGGGAACCAGCAACTCAAAGTCAGGATCCTGCACCTGCTCAGCAGGGAGAGGATGAAGGAGCATCTGCAGGTCAAGGTGAGGGAAAGGGAAGAAGAATGTCTGCTGGTGTGCATGTGTGTGTGTGTGTGTGTGTTATGCATTGTTACACAGCAGGAACAGGAGGAAAGAAAACAATGGAAAGAATGCCTGAAATTGACTGGAAAAGCGAGGAGGCTATGTAGTTTGCAGCTTAGCTTAGGCAAATCCCTCACTATGATAAAATTTCTCATCTTTATGAATGAGAGAATGGAGGCGCGGGGATTGTGTTTTATCCAAGAACCCTTGACTGGTGAATACAAAATTTGTATTTTGTTCCAAGGTTTGTGTCTTCCTACCATCTATGTTGCTGTAAAAAAGGAAATGATTTTGCTGAAAATGCTTAAAACTCAAAGGCTTTACTGTAAGGTAGCTTAGTACTGACCTAAGAATAGACCCAGTTCAGAGGAGCAGGAGCAGCTCCAAAAACCGAGTCGCTGAATGTTGGCCCCCGTTTCCTTTGATTGATATTTTTATATGATACATTTGATAAAAGCTGGATAAATGAGGATACTGCCATACAGATAGCTGGTTTAGTTATTTTGTAAGTGGCTTTTAGGAGGTGATTAAATCCTTTTATGGTTAGAAAAAGCAAAAAAGGAATTATCCTGAGATTAACATTGAGATAGAAATAATTTCTCCTAGATAAAATATTTTCGAACAAAATATTTATGTAACTGAGGTCATGGATTTTTCCAGGGATGCACTGTTAAAAGTTTCTAGAATCTGACTGACAGCAATGCCCATTAATTGCTGTCCACCCACTCCCTTATTCTCAGTGTGGGACAGTATATTTTCTGTGATTCACAAACAATGTTATATTTGGTGCTTTGTTCTTCATGGGATTCATTTATGGAATATTACATTTAGGACCTTTGGACCTAAATATAACTTTATTTGAACAAAATGAAGTTTCTATTTACCTCAGTATGTAATGGGTGTCATGACTGTAAGATTTTCCATAGTCCTCAAATCCATTCAGCTAATCAATCCTTCAGAAATTTACATTGTAATTGTAACTGAAATCCTATCCATGTTGTAGACTTCAGATTTCTTAGCTGATGTACACTGCTCTTGGTACTCTATGGCTGAATATAAGCATTATACATGTCCTGTGGTTTATCCTTAGATTGTCATTTAGGAGAAAAGTCTCAAGCTGGGCTGCATGCTGTGCATGCATAGTCCCAGCTACTTGGGAGGCTGAGGTGAGAGGATTGTTTGAGCCCTGGAGTTCAAGCCCAGCCTGGGAAACATAGCAAGACCTCATCACTAATAAATAAACAAACAAACAAACAGATAACTAAAGGTTTCATGGTATAGGAAAACACAGATGCAAAGTTTGTGCCTAGTTGCTTGTAATGTTGCAAACATAACTCCTTAGTGAACTGTATCACTTAAAAATAGTTAAGATGGTAAATTTTAGGATATGTGTATTTTTTACCATAATTTAAAAAAACCTCCTGTCCTCCTAAAGTTCAGTGTAATTGTCATATATTCTTTTAAATTTTTACTGTATCTATTTTCAAGGCATAACATTATGGAAAATTTGCAAGAATAGTACAATGAACTCATATAGTTTTCACCTGGATTCACCAATTGTTAATAGCTTTCGCTTCGTAGGTTTCATATCTCTTCCCTCCCTCTCTCACCCTGCTGCCCACACACTCACACACACACACATACGGATATATGTTTACTGTTATTAATGCTGAATTGTTTCGATAAAGTTTCAGGTATTATGACCCTTTACACCAAGTACTTGAGGGTGTGTATATCATCAGAGCAAAGAATAAGTAATTCCTTGGATCACTACTGCAGAAAAATCAAAATCAGGAAATTTAACAATGAGAAAATGCAGTCATTTATTACACAGTGTATACTCAAATTTTGCCAGTTCTGCAGACAATTTCTTTTTTCCTTTGTTGAGACGGTGTCTCTCTCTGTTGCCCAGGTTGGAGTGCAGTAGTGCAATCTTGGCTCACTGCAACCTACACCTCCCAGGTTGAAGGGTTTCTCATGCCTCAGCCTCCCATGTAGCTGGGACTACAGGGCCCGGCCACCGTGCCTGCGTAATGTTTCCTTTTTTTTTTTGTTTGTATTTTTAGTAGAGATAGGGTTCGCCCTGTTGTCCAGGCTGGTCTTGAACTTCTGACCTCACCTGATCTGCCCACCTTGGCATCTGAAAATGTTTGGATTACAGGTGTGATAGAACAGGAATTAAAAGAAATTAAAGAATGTGTAAGCAAAAACTCAGTTGTATGTAAGAAAACCCAATTTCCCCTGAGGAAGAGAAAGAGCTGGAGTCCTTTAAAATTAACTGCCTGTTTTTCCTTCTGTGGCTAGTGAGTCTTATCTCTCCCTTTCCCAGGCATTGTGAAGACCCTGTTTCTCTAGTTGTGCGGCTGCAAGGTCACTAGACAGATAATCTCAAGTCGTAAAACATGTTGTTCCTTGAAAAGTAAGAAATAATGTAATGCATGTTTCAATTGAGTAACTGTATTTGTTTCTCACTTCTGTAATACACTTCCCCTGCACAGATCTCCCCTTGCCCCACGAAATGCTTAGAAGATAGCTTGACTCTTTGTTTGGGGCTCAGTCCTTTGGATGTTAATCCGACTAGGTCGGTGCATTAAATAATTAAATAATTCCTCCTCAACCCCTCGGTCTCTCTGATTCCTTAATTATCCTGCAGCATTTCTGGTGACCCGGACGGGGATTGGAGATGACAGATTTACTGTCTCCTTTGCCTGTGGGACTAGAGCCCCAGGGCCGGGGGAGACCTCGTATCCAAGGCGTGCTGTAGGGGAGCTTCACCTGGATGGAGACTGGCTCTCCCTGCATCCCAGTGGCCTAGCTGGCTGCACAACGGAACTGGAGACGGGGCTGCAGCATGATACCAGCACTTCAGGAACCACAGTAAGGAGAAAGGGCCCAAGGCAGGAAAGCCTGTCCCATAGGGACGAAGGGGAGCTTGATCACCTCTCGGGGACCGACCTCTAATTCAACCCAGAGTGGCTGGGGGCAGCAGGAGTGGCGTGCCAATTTGGATGAACTTCGTGTCCCCCTAATAAAGTGAAAGTGGTTCAGTGGTGGAGAAAATGGGCCGATAGAGTAGCAAGTGCAGCAAGGAAGAGCTTGCTGGCAGGGTGCAAGAGTGGCTTGCCACCCCAACTGGGAGTGTGTGGGTGTGTGTGTGGACCTACCCAGGACACGAGAGAGGCTTGTTTCGTCTGATGAGGAGTCCTGGGGTAGGAGTGGTGTGTATGTGTGTGAATGTGGGAGCCTAACTAGGCTCACCCAGGACACGGGAGAGGCCCGTTTCGCCCGATGAGGAGTCCTGGGTCAGGGGACATGTGTGAAAATGTGTGAAAGAGACGGTCTTGGGAGAGGCCAATGCGGGGAGTGACGTGGGGAAGCACAGATCCCTTAGCGCAGGCTGCGTGCTCTGAGGCAAGTGCGGGGGAAATCAGACCTAGGACGTTGTGTACAGCTGATAGGACCAGCTCCACGGCCACAGCAGGCTATGAGAGGGGAAGGCACGTTCCTGGCTAAGCAGCCTCTGAAACTCCCATAATAGGACCCAGTCTGGTGGACCCGAGAGCGAAAGTGCGCCACAAGGGAGGAAATGGCAGGAAAAGTGTTGAAACCAACTCCTTTGGAGTGCATGATGAAAAAATTTAAAAAAGGATTTAGAGGTGATTATGGGATGAAACTGGATGCTCAAAAGTTAAAGACATACTGTGAATTAGAATAGCCCTCTTTTAGTTTTGGATGGCTGGCCGAAGGCACTACAGAGAAATTGGCCATGTGTTTTAAGGTGGTGACTAGGGTCAGAGGACAGCCAGGGCATTGAGACCTCGTCTTTACATTGATTGATGACTAAATGAATGCAGCCCTGCCTAGCAGTTTATTGTAGAATGCTCGCAGCTCACGCTGAGAGAAACCAGCTGCTCTGGCGGCTAGAGAGTTAAAGGGAAAGTCACAGAGGCTTGTAACTCCAGAAGTAAAAAGTGAAAAGTAAAAGCCAAAAGTGAAAGTAAAAATCAGCTGCCCTGGCAGCTATGGAAACAAAAGAAAAGTCTGAGGAAGGAGAAAACCAGTTTTGCAAGAACCACAGGAGGGAATAGAGACCCCTCCTCCCTACATTCCAATCTACCCACCTTTACCAAGGCTAACTGCCCCTAAGGAGTTAAGTTCAAAGAGATACAGGCTCCCAGTCTCACAGGAGAAGGAGAAATCAGAGCTCCAGGAAGTTAAAGTGAAAAGCTAGAAAAGTCAGGCAGGCCGTCTCAGGTCTGGCCGTGCCGAAGTTATGCTTATGCCTCTTACGAGGACAAAAGGACCCCCATTTGGACCCAGATGACGCAATCTGGCTTCAACACCTACGAAGGTGCTGAGAAACACTTCTGCAAAGGCTAAAGGATGGTAAAAGAAAAAGACAACCAATGTAAAAAATCTCAGAGGTGCTCCAGGGCGCAGATAAAAGCACCAGCCAGTTTTAAGAAAGACTTTGTGAGGCATTTTGGGTGTACACTCTGTTTAACCCCAAGGCTGCTGAAAATCAGCCCATGGTGAATACAACATTTGTAAGTCAGGGCCAAGGAGATATTAGGCATAAATTGCAGAAGTTAGAAGCTCTGTAGGTGTGAATGCTACTCAGCTTATTAAAGTGGCTACCAAGGTGTACATTAACTGAGATCAAGAGGCAAAGAAGAAAGCTGATCGGAGGCTTAAGAAAGGCTCATTTACTAGCAGCAGCCCTTACAGGAAGAGAAGCTGGCTCTTTGCAAGGAGACATGGACGCGGGCGTGAACGCAGTCATGGAAAAGGCTAGTCTGGACAGGAGTTTGAAAGCCGGCCGAGGCTAGAGAGAGATTAATGTGCATGGTGCAAAAGGAAAGGACACTAGAAGGATAAATGCCAAAAGAATAAAGAGAATGGTCAATGGTCTAACACCCAAGAGCGGCATTCGGTTGCTAGTTGTGGTGCTTCCAAGGCAGATCCTGATCTGATCGGCTTAGCGGGGGCCGAGAATTTAGCAGACTGAGACAGACCGGGCTGCATCCTTTTAGGCCCCGGGGAGCCTATGGTCTCTATGGAAGTAGGGGGCCGATTAATGGATTTTTTTTTGTCGATATTGGTGCCGATTTCTCTGTGGTAACCCACCCAATTAGCGCCCCCACAAAGAACTGTGCTACTATCGTAGGGGGTACAGGGGCCAAAGAAAAGAGACCTTTTTGCAAATCCAGGAGATGTGTTATTAGGGGACAAGAAGTGCAGCATGAGTTTCTATATATGCCAAATTGTCGAGTGCCCTTGTTAGGAAGAGACTTACTCCAGAAACTGCAGGCACAAATTTCCTTTACACCTAAAGGGAATATGACACTGGAGTTTGGAAAGTCTAAGGCAATGGTGTTGCCTCTAACTGTCACAAAGGCTGAGGAATGGCGGCTCTATGAACTGTGTGCCAGAAGGCTACCGGAGCCGGACCTACACAATTAAGTGGGGAATGCTTTTCAAGGAACCAGGTGTATAGGCTGAGGACAACCCCCCTGGACTTGCTGCAAACAGACCCCTGGTGGTAGTAGAGCTTAACCCTCATGCTGCCCCAGTACGAGTCCATCAATACCCCTACCTAGAGAGGGAATTGATGGCATAACAAAACATTTAAATCGGCTCTATGAACATAGGATTATAGTGAAATGCAAGTCCTCCTGGAATACTCCTCTGCTGCCTGTGCGCAAGCCAAATGGTGAATACAGGCCAGTTTACGAAGTGCCCAGGGACAAGGCAAAAGTCTGTTTTCGGGAGGTTGGATATCTAGGATTCATGGTATCCCAAGGCCAGCGCAGGCTTGGAAGTGCATGCAAGGAGGCTGTATGTGCATTGCCCACCCCAGTTTCAAGGCAGCAGGTCAAGAAATTTCTGGGTGCAGCGGGATTCTGCCGAATCTGGATTCCAAACTTCTCCCTTACAGCAAGGCCCTTATATGAGGCTACCAAAGGAAAAGAAAGAGAGCCCCTTGTATAGGAAAAGGAACAGCAAAAGGCCTTCAAAGATATAAAGGAAGCTCTCATCCAAGCCCCGGCGCTAGGGTTGCCAGATGTAAAAAAACCCTTCTTTTTGTATGTGGATGAACGGAAGGGAATGTCAGTTGGAGTCTTCACTCAGTTGTGGGGCTCTTGACATCGGCCGGTAGCATACTTATCCAAGAGAGTGGACTTGGTGTCCTTAGGTTGGCCCCACTGCCTCAGGGCGCTGGCAGCTACTGCAATCCTTATAGAAGATGCCAACAAGCTAGCCCTAGGTCAGAAGATAATAGTCCGGGTGCCACATGCTGTAGTCACCTTAATGGAGCAAAGAGGACATCGTTGGCTGTCCAACTCTAGAATGCTAAAGTATCAAGGGCTTCTGTGTGAAAATCCCCAGATAACACTGGAAACTGTAAATACTGCCTGTGGAGGAACCCGATTGGAAGGATGGTGGGTTACCTCACTGCTGGCAGGACCTTCCCCACTGTTGCATAAATACGGTGAACGAGCCGGGAAGATCTCAGAGATACCCCCTTGGAGAGCCCAGATGTTGAATACTTCACTGATGGTAGCAGTTTCATAACAGATGAGGTGTGATATGCAGGGTATGCAGTAGTGATCCAATACTCGGTGGTTGAGGCTCAAGCCTTACCTTCTGGGACTTCTGCTCAGAAGCCTGAATTAATAGCATTAACCAGAGCACTGTTATTGGCCAAGGGGAAGAAAGTAAAGATATATAATGATTCAAGATATGCTTTTGCAACCCTGCATGCCTATGGGGCAGTATACAAAGAGAGAGGACTATTGGCTACTGAAGGAAAAGAAATAAAAAATAAAGAGGAAATTTTGCAATTATTAGAAGCCATATGGGCTCCAGAGAAGGTGGCTGTTATTCATTACAAAGGACACCAAATCGGGAAAAGCTATGAGGCACGGAGCAACAGAAAGGCAGACCAAGAGGCTAGACAGGCAGCAATGAGCAAGGCTTTACCTGAAGAAAGAATTCTAGCAATGCCTCTCCTTATAGAGCCCCCTTTACTGCAGGTAACCAATTACTCTTCAAGGGAAAAAGCTTGGTTTGGTCAGGAAACAGGAAAATATATTAAAAATGGATAGTGGCTATTCTCTGACGGGAGGCTAGCTGTCCCAGAAACAAAAGCCCCAAGGTTTGTGAAGCAGATCCATCAAGGAACACACATTGGAAGGACGACTAGAAACTCTGATAGGTTGGCATTTCTATGTGCCACGGCTCTCTGCCATCACCCGTGCTGTTTTTGAACAATGTCTATCCTGTGCCCGGAATAATCCAAAACAAGGACCTACTCGACCTCCCGGAATTCAGGAAGCAGGAACTGTTCCTTGTGAGAACCTGCTTGTAGACTTTACTGAGTTACCTCGAGCAGGAGGTTACCGGTATATGCTAGTGTTTGTTTACACCTTCTCAGGGTAGGCTGAGGTCTTCCCCACCAGAACTGAAAAGGCATGAGAGGTGACAAAGGTGCTACTAAAAGACATCATACCAAGATTTGGGTTGCCTTTAACCCTAGGATCAGACAGTGGTCCTGCACTTGTGGCAGAAGTAGTACAACAGCTGACTCAACTTTTAAAGATCAAATGGAAACTGCACACAGCCTACTGACCACAGAGTTCAGGGAAGGTGGAATGGATGAACTGGACACTCAAACAGCTACTAAAAAAGTTTAGCCAGGAAACTCACGATGGGATCAGGTCTTGCCCATGGTCCTCCTCCAGTTCAGGTGTACACCTACAAAACAAACTGGGTATTCGCCCTATGAAATATTGTTCAGAAGGCCACCCCCAATCATTAATCAAATTAGAGGGGATTTAAAGGAGTTAGGAGAGTTAACCCTTTAGAGACAGATGCAGGCTTTAGGAGTGGCAATGTAGGAGGTGCAAAGCTGGGTAAGGGAAAGGATACCTATAAGTCTAACAGACCCAGTGCATCCACATAAGCCAGGGGACTCTGTCTGGGTTAAAAGGTGGAATCCAACAACCTTGGGGCCCTTATGGGATGGGCCCCATATTGTGATCATGTCTACTTCCACTGCTGTTAAAGTTGCAGGTGTCACACCTTGGATTCACCATAGCCGGCTGAAACCACTGGCAGCAGTGACTCCTGACGATGACCAGTGGATTAGCCAACAAGACCCAGATTGCCCCACCCGAATGATCCTACGGTGAAACCCAACCACCAGTAAGAAGGACGACTGCTCTGCTCTGACCACACCAGAGGCTGATCAGTCTACACACGGCTGAAGCTTGAGGATCCTACAAGCTCTGCTCTAGTCACATCCTGGAAGCTGACTAGTCTATGCACAGCCAAAGCTAAGAGGACCATCTCTGGATAATTAAATGTAAATACAATTTATAAGCCTAGTTATAATTCTGTCAATACTGATTGTTCTGTTGTTATTACTGCAAATGCTGCAAATGTCTATGCTCAGAAGAAGGTTTGCCATGCCCATGTGTAGAAGAAGGTTTGCCATGCCCATGTGTAGTGTAAGCATGTTTCTATTACATACACTGATGTTGTTACCATTTCTGCCTATACTAAAAGGGGAGAAATCTTGAGAAGGTTGCCCACATTGTGTACACACTACCTGGGTAAAAAATACCATAGTTAAAATTCTACCGTACCATACCTACTATAAATGTACAAGAACCAAGTTAAGAACCTACACATACAACCAGAAACAGTCTGCAATGGTTTAACACAAGAGAGGCTTAGCAGGAGCAGCCCTAAACATCTGTACGGAGAACCACAAATCAGATGCCCTGACTGTGACATTCAGTGGTCTACACTAACACAGCTCCAACACTTACATTCAGGAAGGACTGCTCTGCTAAGGAGTATGTCAACCAAACCAAATTGTAAGACAAGGACATGCAATCCTTTAAATTTTACTATCTTAAAGCCAGAGCTACCTTTCTGGTCTACAGGACAGACAGCACTATTACAGGTAAACAGACAAGAAGCAGGCCTTGGAGTTCCACTACTAATTGTCAAAAAGACTAGAAGGACTCAAATGCGTCCAACCCCACAATTTCGGGTCCGTAAGTCATTCTATAAGCATTTTGATCAGTCAGTGCCTGAGCTTCCCCCATCAACCAAAAACTTATTTGTCCAACCAGCTGCAAACATAGCTGGCAGCTTAGGAATTTCCTCATGTTATGTATGTGGAAGAAATAATATGGGGGACCAGTGGCCATGGGAGGCAAAGGAATTAATGCCACAAGATAACTTCACTTAGCCTAACCTTGCCAGTGAACCAACAGCCTCAGCCAATGTTTGGTTGTTAAAAACCTCCATAATTGGAAAATACTGTATTGCCCATTGGGGAAAGGCTTTCACAGAGGGAGTAGGAGAAACAACTTGCCTAGGGCAACAGTATTATGATAAGACTAAAAACAAAACTCTATGGAGAAACGCCCAGAACGACTCCTACTTACCAGATCCAAACCCTTTCTCTCGGTTCTCTACTCTAAGCCACTCTTGGCATCTCTAGAGGCTCCAAATGTTTGGAAAGCACCCTCTGGCCTATATTGGATCTGTGGAGCGTGGGCATATCGGCAACTGCTGGCTAAATGGACAGGGGCGTGTGTGTTAGGAACAATCAAGCCATCCTTCTTTCTAATTCCTCTAAAGCAAAGGGAACTCTTAGGGTATCCAGTTTATGATGAAAATAAAAGAAGAACTAGAAGAAACGTAATCACAAAAATAGACACAAATATCAAAAAGGATGTAGACATAGGAGACTGGAAGGATAATGAATGGCCTCGTGAAGGAATCACTAAATATTATGGGCCAGCTACCTGGGCACAAGATGGGTCATGGGGATATCGCACCTCAATCTATATGCTCAGCTGCATCATAAGGTTGCAGGCAGTCCTTGAAATTATAACCAATGAAGCGTCAAGGGCACTAGATTTATTGGCAATACAAGCAACACAAATGAGAAATGCTATACATCAAAATAGATTGGCTTTAGATTACCTCTTAGCCTCAGAAGGAGGAGTATGTGGAAAATTTAATTTAACCAACTGTTGCCTAGAAATCGATGATAATGGCTGAGCTCTCATGGAAATCACAGCTAGAATGCACAAGTTGGCCCATGTTCCAGTTCAGACTTGGTCCGGATGGTCCTCGGATTCATTGTTTGGAGGATGGTTCTCAACCTTTGGAGGATTCAAAACTCTCATTGGTGGGTTTTTATTTACTCTTGGCATCTGCCTCATCCTCCCTTTTATTTTACCCCTGTTTATTAGGAGTATTCAGTCAACTATAAAGGCAATAGTAACCCGACACATTACCGCACAGTTGATGGCATTAACCAAACATCAGCTGCTGCCAGTAGAAGAAGCAGCTCAGCTCTGCGAAGAGGTGGAAATAGTGGTGCTTTCTATGAACACCTTTGTTATAAAAAGCACCAAAGGGGGGAAATGAAACAGGAATTAGAAGAAATTAAAGAATGTGTAAGCAAAAACTCAGTTGTTTGTAAGAAAACCCAACTCCCCCGAGGAAGAGAAAGAGCTGGAGTCCTTTAAAATTAACTGCCTGTTTTTCCTTCTGTGGCTAGTGAGCCTTATCTCTCCCTTTCCCAGGCATTGTGAAGACTGTTTCTCTAGCTGTGCAGCAGTAAGGTCACTAGACAGATAATCTCAAGTCGTAAAACATGTTGTTCCTTGAAAGGTAAGAAATGATGTAATGTATGTCTTAATTGAATAACTGTCTTTGTTTCTTGCTTCTGTAATACGCTTCCCCCTGCACAGATCTCCCCCCACCCCACGAAATGCTTAAAAGGTAGCGTCACTCTTTGTTTGGGGCTCAGTCCTTTGGATGTTAATCCGACTGGGTCGGTGCACCTAAATAATTAAATACTTCCTCCTCAACTCCTCGGTCTCTTTGATTCCTTAATTATCCCACAGAAGTGAGACCCCACACCCAACCCAGATAATTTTATTGATAGAATTTGTTTTTCTGATCCAGAGTCCAGTTCAGGATCACATCTTGCATGTGCTTTTCAGGTGTTTTTAGTTTCCTTTAATCTGGAATGTTTCCATAATTTGTCTTTGTCATTCATGATACGGACATTTTTGAAGAGGATAGACCAGTTGTTTGGCAGAATGTTCTGCAGTTTGGGCTTTTTCATGTATTTTTTAAAGACCTTTTTTCAACTCAGCATTTATTGGTGGCTACTCACGCCATATAAGAGTCTAAGTGCTAGGAGTGTAAGTGCTGTGAGAGACAGGATTTCAGCCTTGAGTCATTTAATACGAGAAGGACAATCAGAGGTAGAATAACAGAGAAGTGCAAAGGAGACAACAAAGTTGTCTGAGGGCAGTCTTCGGAAAGGAAGAGGGTAATATTTGGAATACCTTATTTTCCTGTTTTCTGCTAACAGACTCCTGAAATAATGTTCCTGGGATTCTTATCAACATATTTATTATTATACTAGCTAAAGCTTTTATATAATAACACCAAGAGCATGAATATTATTTTCGTATTCATATTTCATGTTTTACTGTGTAAATGGATATGTATTTTTTATTTTTAAGGGCTGGAGCCTGAAGCTGATAGCCAGGAACCGGTTCACCCAAAGACTGAGTGTGAGTGTGGAGATGGTCCTGATGGGAAGGAGACAGGCCTGCCAAATCCAGAGGAGATGAAAATGCCTGAAGAAGGTAGGCAATCCATTAGGCATGCAAATTGTAGGGTGTCTGTTTCCACAGTATCGTATTATAATTATTATTACATTTTTGAGACGAAGTCTCACTCTGTCCACCAGGCTGGAGTGCAGTGGTGCCATCTTGGCTCATTGGAAATTCTCCCTTCTGGGTAGAGTGATTCTCCTGTCTGAGCCTCTTGCGGAGCGGGGCTTACAGACATACACCACCGTGCCCAGCTAATTTTTGTATTTATAGTAGAGACAGGGTTTCATTATGTTGCACAGGTTGTTCCCGAACTCCTGACCTCAGGTGATCCACCTACCTTAACCTTTGAAATTGCCAGGATTACACCAGAGAGCCACAATGCCCGACCCAGCATTATATTTTTAATAACACAGGTAACAATACTGCCTCTTTAGTAAGAGAGTTCTTATATAAAGGTTATTTGAAACGTAGTTCAGGCCCCAGCACCCGACTGATCGACTGTCAGATACAGAAACAAACTGAGTCAAAGCTATGTTGAATTAGAAGTTTGAGTATAAATCCTTAAACCAATAGCGCATAATTTTCAGATGCTTTTGTAAAGGTCTGCTTTTCATCAATACATAACACATTTGTAACACCCATCACTTGGTGTGAAAAATGCTGAAGCACTCATGTGGGTTCTAATACCAGCTCTTACAGCCTTGGCGAGATTCTGAGTGAGTCCTTTCACTTCTAAACCTATCTTTGGTTCTTATGAAAGTAGTGAGTTTAAGTCAGAGATTTTAAAACCATTTTCCATTCTGGTTCTTTCATACTCTGATCCTGCTGCATAGAATGCATGGGATACACAGATCATCTGCTTCGCGTGATTTGTTAATGACAAATCATGAAACGCTGGCCTGAGTCATCTGAAAATCTCTGAATTGAGATTTCATTGTCAGTAAGAAAGTGAGCGGGCACTCTGCTTCATCCTAGTTTTTCCGTGTGGAGAGCTGAATATGTAGCGTAAGATCTTGTGAAATTGTGAATTCTCCCTCTTCTTGGTTTGTTTGTTTGTTTGCTTGTTTGAGACAGAGTCTCAGTCTGTCACCCAGGCTGGAGTGCAGTGGTGCAATTTCAGCTCACCGAAACCTCTGGCTCCCAGGCTAAAGCAGTCCTCCCACCTCAGCCTCCTGAGTGGCTGGAACTACATGCACAAGCCACCGTGCCTGACTACATTTTTTTTTTTCATTTTTGTGGAGATGAGGTCTCACTATGTTGCCCAGGCTGGGATTCTCCGGCTTTTAATGAACAATTGCTTCTTAAATCTTTCCCCACGGAAACCTTGAGTGACTGAAATATCAAATGGCGAGAGACCGTTTAGTTCCTATCATCTGTGGCACGTGGGTCAGTGATGCTCAGCATGGGTGTGAGTAAGATGCCTGTGCTATGCATGCTCCCTGCCCCACTGTCAGTCTTCATGAGCCACTATTTCTAATAAGACTGTAGACACACATATGATATAATCATCTCTAACCATATCAAATGTTACATGTAAGTTTCAGCTTTCGAGACATGAATTGATAAGATTTAAAGTTGAAAGACCACGACTCTAATACTTCCCGAGTAATCAACTGAAGTATGTTTCACACATGTGTTTTCCAAATTGCTGACTGTGAATTGTGAGTGCTTCTGAATTGAAAGGAAGCACTTCATGTTCAGGGAGGAAATTACTTTTAAATTCTGCAGGTCTACGCTCAAAGTTTATGCAGAGGTTCAATTGCCTGTAAGACACAGGATCACCCATAGGGTTCTGTTTTTAGTCCATTTAATAAAACCCAAACTGTAGTGTGCTTTGTATGCCTTTAGGGTCATCTGAATAATCTGTTGCTAAGTCATGTTCCCAATTGTTATGTTTCTGTTACAGGTGAAAAGCAATCACAGTGTTAAAAGAAGACACGCTGAAATGATGCAGGCTGCTCCTATGTTGGAAATTTGTTCATTAAAATCCTCCCAATAAAGCTTTACAGCCTTCTGCAAAGAAGTCTTGCGCATCTTTTGTGAATTTTACTTCTAGCTTTTTGAAGCTGTGAAATCTGTATCATTCTTTGAAATCGTGTATTGTAACTCTTTGAGCTGGTATGTAGAGACATCGTTCTTTTCTTTTTTTCTTTCTTTCTTTGTTCTCTTTTGAGACGGAGTCTTGCTCTGTCGCCCAGGCTGGAGTGCAGTGGCGCGATCTCTGCTCACTGCAACCCCGCCTCCCAGATTCAAGCAATTGTCTGCCTCAGCCTCCCGAGTAGCTGGGATTATAGGCACCCACCAGCACGCCTGGCTAAGTTTTGTGTTTTTACTAGAGATGGGCTTTCGCCATCTCGGCCAGGGTGCTCTTGAACTCCTGACCTCATGATTCACCTGCCTCGGCCTCCCAAAGTGCTGGGATTACAGGCGTGAGCCACCGCGCCCGGCGGAGACAACATAATTCTTATATATTGGTTTTCTATCCAGCAGCCTTGTGAAATATGCTTTTGAATTCTAAAGTTTACTTATAGATCGTTTTCAGTCTTCAACATACAGAAACATATCATCCTTGAATAAGAGCAATTTTGTTTCTGCCATTTTTTTTTCTTTTTCCTTTTGTATTTTTTGTAGAGACAGGGTTTTGCCATGTTTCCCGGGCTGTTCTTGAATTTTTGAGTGCGAGTGATGCACCCGCCTCACCTCCCACAGTGCTGGGACTACTGGCGTGGGCCACCGTGCCGGGCCTGTTGTTGCCATTGTAAAGAGTTTCATTTCCTTTTCTGATTTTATGGCATTGCGCAGACCCACCTGTTACAATGGTGACAGTGGACATCCTTGTCTTATCCCTGATGAGAAACCGAAAAATTTCAACATTTCACCATCCTGTTTACTGTCCTTTTTTTGTAGACGGACTTTATCAGAGTAAGTCATTCCATTCTGTTCTAAATTTGCTGAGAGTGTTGATTTGAATATATGTTGATTTTCATCAAACGGTGCATCTATTTCGATTACCACAGCATTTTTTCCCATTCATGTGTTAATATAGTGAATTCGATTGATAAATTTGTCCGTTTTTAGGTTCAATTATTAAAACTTGAGACAGGGTCTCACTCTGTCACCCAGGCTGGAGTGCGGTGGTGTTATCAGAGCTCGCTGCAGCCTTGACCTCCTGGGCTCAAGCGCTCCTCCCACCTCAGCCTCCTGAGTAGCTGTGACTATAGGTACATGCCACCATGCCCAGCGAATTTTTCGATGGCTTTTTGTTTGTTTTTTGTAGTGATGAGATTTTCTGATGTTGCTTAGGCTGGCCTCGAAGTCCTGAGCTCCGGTGATCTGGCCAGCTCAGCCTCCCAAAATACTAGGATTACAAGCGTGAGCCTTGGCCTGGTCTGGTTTTTCTTATTATAGGGGTGTTATCTATATAAAGACTAAACTTAATGTGTGCCTTTGTGTGGGTGGGCTAAGAGCATGATGACATTTATCATTCTATTGATTTAAAGAAAACTATCCTTGACTTACCAGTGTGTAAGTCCATGAAAGCATAATTCTGTTGAAAGCATATATTGTTAATGGGTGTTGGGAACCCTGCACTTTCCGCTGCTGTGGGAGCACGTCCTTGGAGGTACCTTTCATCTGTTTTCTCAACTCCAAACATCTTAGGACCATGGGTTGTGACTGGTAGGACCACGTATCTTGCTATTTTCAAGACGGAGTTTATTTTCACGTGGTGTCACTCTGGCTGTCCTGTTTCCCTAATACTGTCACTTCTCCTTCTGCGATTCTGATGCTACAAATGATAGATATCGTTTTAGTATTTTCTTACGGGTCCTAGCGATTGTATTCATTTTTCCTTCAGTCTCTTTCTCGGACTTGTTCACATTGAACAATTTCCTTTTGGGGTAGGTTGCTATTTCTGTTTTCGCAGGTGGTTGACCTGTCTTCCCAGGCAGTCACAGTGGTCCTTGTCCCCATGGTGGGGCCAGGGCAAGAGAGGGCCCTGGGTTGGGGGTGGGGTTCAGTTGAAGATGGGGTGAGTTTTGAGGGGAGCACCACTTGAGTCCCAGAGGCATAAGGAACCAGCAGAGGGAGGTGGGATTCCCCTATCCTCAGTGAGGATGGGAATCGAGGGTTTGGGGCGTGGCGCTGGGAACGGCAGCCCTCCCCAGCCCACAGCCGCGCATGCTCCCTGGGCTCCCGCCTCAGTGCGCATGTTCACTGGGCGCCTTCTGCCCCGCCCCTTCACCCACGTGAAGAACGCCAGGGAGCTGTGAGGCAGTGCCGTCTGGTTCCTGCCGTCCGGACTCTTTTTCCTCTACTGAGATTCATCTGGTAGGTCTGCAGGCCAGTCATCCCGGGGGCTGAAGTGTGAGTGAGGGTGAAGAGGGCCTTGGGTGGCCCAGGCGGGTCCCGCTTCCTGGTCTGTGGCCTCTGAGGGAGAAGGGCCACGAGGTCGTCCTCCTTCCCTTCACAGGCTGCGAGGCCACCAGCGGCTTCGTGGTCGTGAAGGGGCCTGGACAGGGAGGAAGGTGGGCCGCGGAGGGGAGGCGGTCAGGGGCTCAGGTGAAGATGGGGTGAGTGCTGTTGGGGGGATGGAAGTCCCGAGGTGCCGAGAACCCCCGACGACACAGGGCAGAGTCCCTGAATGGGGCCCCCGGCGGGAGCGAGGCGGGCGGTAAAGAAGGGGCCTGGCACCTGGGAAGGCTGCGGCCTGGTGAGCGTCCCCCGGCGGTGTGGAGTGGGGAGCGCCCGAGTGAGAAGCACTGCAAGGTCTCACCTCCGCCATGGAAGGTCCGAAAACAGTGGGAAGGAGTGGGCGAGGCAGTGCGGTCCAACCAAACTTGTTGTGAGGGGGGTGAATGGCTCTAGGAAGTGGGAGTGTGCCCAAAGCAGCAATCACGAGAATTGTGATTCACTAGGGTCTTCGTGGGGAGTCCACTTGTGAAGCTAAACCTCATCAGAAATGACCTCTGTCTGCGGGGCGCAGTGGCGCTCGCCTGTAGTCCCAGTTACTCGGGACGCAGAGGTGGGAGGATCCCTTGAGCGGGAGGTCGAGGCTGCAGTGAGCTGTGATCACGCCGCTGCACTCCAGCCTGAGCAACACAGCGAGACCGCGTGTCCAAAAGAAACTGAGAAAAAAATGTCCTCTGCCTTTTGCCGCACGCCTTAAGATGGTTGCTCTGCCAGCTTGGCCAGCATAAATGGCTTTGTAGGCACTCAGACAGCGTACACACGTATGCTTAACTCTGGGACTTACTTTGAGAGTATTTTCAAAATTAAAATGGCAAGTTAACGTTTATCCATGGAAGTGATCGAATATAGCAGCCCTCTCGAGCGCACGTTCCCAATCACGGTTGTCTGTTTTCAGTGTGAAATATGAGTTGGCGAGGAAGATCGACCTATCGGCCTAGACCAAGACGCTATGTAGAGCCTCCTGAAGTGATTGGGCCTATGCGGGTGAGTGCTTAAACGTTAATGCGATGTTTTCTATTAGCAGAAATTAATTTTTGTGATAGTGTTGTTGCATTAGTGTGGAAATGCTGATAAAGGTCTTTCCTGCTCATGAAAAATGATGATGGCATCTCATGAAGGAAACATCGATTCTGGAGGATTTGTTTTTTTCCTCTCGTGTTCTTCAGCTTTTGCCCATGACTTCTTTCTCATGCTTTGTTTGTTAATGACAGATTGCACACACGTATTCCAACACGGAGTATAATAGCTTCCAAAGTCCTCGTGCGTCACTTTTCTCACAGTAACCTCCCTGTGGGTGGAGTAACCTTATTGGGCATAGAGCATAGAGTTGGAGAAATGTCTTTAGGCTTAGTTATGACCAGAAATAGCTATGTATTCTGTGTATATATGTAAAATTTTGTATCAATAACAAAACTTATTTTTTTATTTGCACACCCACACATATTCCCCAGCCCGAGCAGTTCAGTGATGAAGTGGAACCACCACAACCTGAAGAAGGGGAACCAGCAACTCAATATCAGGATCCTGCAGCTGCTCAGGAGGAAGAGGATGAGGGAGCATCTGCTGGTCAAGGTGAGGGAAAGGGAAGAAGAACGTCTGCTGGTGTGTGTGTGTGCGTGTGTGTGTGTTCGTGTGTGTGTGTGTGTGTGTGCGCGTGCCTGTGTGTGTGTGTGTGTGTGTGTGTTAGGCATTGTCACGTAGCAGGAACAGGAGGAAAGAAAACAATGGAAAGAATGCCTGAAATTGACTGGAAAAGCGAGGAGGCTATGTAGTTTGCAGCTTAGCTTAGGCAAATCCCTCACTATGATAAAATTTCTCGACTTTATGAATGAGAGAATGGAGGTGCCAGGATTGTGTGTTATCCAAGAACCCTTGACTGGTGAATACAAAATTTGTACTGTGTTCCCAGGTTTGTGTCTTCCTATCATCTATGTTGCTGTAAAGAAGGAAGTGATTTTGCTGAAAATGCTTAAAACTCAAAGGCTTTACTGTAAGGTAGCTTAGTACTGACCCAAGAATAGACCCAGTTCAGAGGAGCAGGAGCAGCTCCAAAAACCGAGTCGCTGAATGTTGGCCCCCGTTTCCTTTGATTGATGTTTTTATATGGTACGTTTGATAAAAGCTGGATAAATGAGGATACTGCCATACAGGTAGCTGGTTTAGTGATTTTTCTAAGTGGCTTTTAGGAGCTGATTAAATCCTCTTATGGTTAGAAAAGCAAAAAAGGAATTATCCTGAGATTAACGTGAGATGGAAATAATTTCTCCGAGATAAAATGTTTTGAAAGGAAACACTTATGTAACCGAGGTCATGGATTATTCCGGGGATGCACTGTTAAAAGTTTCTAGAATCTGACTGACAACAATGCCCATTAATTGCTGTCCGCCCACTCCCTTATTCTCAGTGCGGGACAGTATATTTTCTGTGATTCACAAACAATGTTATATTTGGTGCTTTGTTCTTCATGGGGTTCATTTATGGAATATTACATTTAAGACCTTCGGACCTAAATATAACTTTATTTGAACAAAGTGAAGTTTCTGTTTACCCCAATAGGTAATGGGTGTCGTGACTGTAAGGTTTTCCATAGTCCTCAAATCCATTCAGCTAATGAATCCTTCAGAAATTGACATTGTAATTGTAACTGAAATCCTATCCATGTTGCAGACTTCAGATCTCTCAGCTGACGCACACTGCTCTTGGTACTCTATGGCTGAATATAAGCATTATACATGTCCCGTGGTTTATCCTTAGCTTGTCATTTAGGAGAAAGGTCTAAAGCTGGGCTGAATGCCATGCACTCATAGTCCCAGCTACTTGGGAGGCTGAGGTGAGAGGATTGCTTGAGCCCTGGAGTTCAAGCCCAGCCTGGGAAACACAGCGAGACCTCATCGCTAATAAGTAAATAAATGAACAAATAAATAAATAAACAAATAAGCAAATAAAGGTTTCATGGTATAGGAAAACACAGATGTAAAGTTTGTGCCTAGTGGCTGGTAATGTTGCAAACATAACTCCTTAGTGAACTGTACCACTTAAAAATAGTTAAGATGGTAAATTTTAGGATATGTGTATTTTTTACCACAATTAAAAATTCCTTTCTTCCTAAAGTTCAGTGTAGTTGTCATATATTCTTTTAAAGTTTTACTGTATCTATTTTCAACACATAACATTTATAGAAAATTTGCAAGAACAGTACAATGAACTCATATAGTTTTCACCTGGATTCACCAATTGTTAATAGCTTTTGCTTTGTAGGTTTCATATCTCTTCCCTCCCTCTCTCACCCTGCTGCCCACACACTCACACACACACACATACGGATATATGTTTACTGTTATTAATGCTGAATTGTTTCGATAAAGTTTGAGGTATGATGGTCCTTTACCCTATGCACTTGAGGGTGTGTATATCGTCAGAACAAGGAGAAAGTCATTTCTTGGATCATCACTGCACAAAGATCAAGATCAGGAAATTTAACAATGAGAAAATGGAGTCATTTAATACACAGTGCATACTCAAATTTTGCCAGTTCCCCAGAAAATTTCTTTTTTCCTTTTTTTTTTTTTTCCTTTGTTGAGACGGAGTCGCTCTCTGTGGGCCAGGTTGGAGTGCAGTAGTGCGATCTCGGCTCACTGCAACCTACACCTCGCAGGTTCTAGGGATTCTCATGCCTCAGCCTCCCGTGTAGCTGGGACTACAGGCGCCGGCCACTGCGGTCTTGAACTTCTGACCTCACCTGCTCTGCCCACCTTGGCATCCCAAAATGTTTGGATTGCAGGCGTGAGACCCCTCGCCCGGCCCAGATAATTTTATTGATAGGATTTGTTTTTCTGATCCAGAGTCCAGTTCAGAATCTCGCCTTGCATGTGCTTTTCAGGTGTTTTTAGTTTCCTTTAATCTGTAACGTTTCCTTAATTTTTCTTGTCATTCATGCTAACGGACATTTTTGAAGAGGACAGACCAGTTGGTTTGCAGAATATTCTGCAGTTTGGGCTTTTTCATGTATTTTTTAAAGAGTTTTTTCACTCAGCGTTTATTGGTGGCTACTCATGCCATATAAGAGTCTAAGCGCTAGGAGTGTAAGTGCTGTGAGAGACGGGATTTCAGCCCTGAGTCATTTAATACGAGAAGGACAATCAGAAGTAGAATAACAGAGAAGTGCAAAGGAGGCAGCAAAGTTGTCTGGGGGCAGTCTTCGGAAAGGAAGAGGGTAATATTTGGAACACCTTGTTTTCCTGTTTTCTGCTAACAGACTCCTGAAATAATGTTCCTGGGATTCTTACCAACACATTTATTATTACGTTAGCTAAAGCTTTTATATAATAATACCGAGAGCATGAATATTATTTTCTTCTTCATATTTTATGTTTTACTGCTTAAATTGATATGTATTTTTTATTTTTAAGGGCCGGAGCCTGAAGCTGATAGCCAGGAACAGGTTCACCCAAAGACCGGGTGTGAGTGTGAAGATGGTCCTGATGGGCCGGAGGTGGGCCCGCCAAATCCAGAGGAGGTGAAAACGCCTGAAGAAGGTAGGCAATCCATTAGGCATGCACATTGTAGGGTGTCTGTTTCCACAGTATCATATTATAATTCCTACTATTTTTTTGAGACGGAGTCTCGCTCTGAAGACCAGGCTGGCGTGCAGTGGTGGCATCTCGGCTCACTGGAAATTCTGTCTCCAGGGTTCAAGTGATTCTCCTGCCTGGGCCTCTGGCGGAGCCGGGCTTACAGACATGCTCCGCCGCACCCAGCTAATTTTTGTATTTTTAGTAGAGACAGGGTTTCGTTATGTTGCACAGGTTCTTCCCGAACTCCTGACCTCAGGTGATCCACCTGCCTCGACCATTGAAATTGCCGGGATTACAGGCGAGAGCCACCGTGCCCGACCCAGCATTATATTTTTAATAACAGAGAGGTAACAGTACTGCCTCTTTAGTAACAGAGTTCTTAGATGAAGGTTATCTGAAACGTAGTTCAGGCCCCAGCACCCGACTGATCGACTGTCAGATATAGAAACAAACTGAATCAAAGCTATGTTGAATTAAAAGTTTTGAGTATAAATCCTTAAACCAGTAGCTCATAATTTTCAGATGCTTTTGTAAAGGTCTGCTTTTCATCAATACGTAACACATTTGTAACACCCATCACTTGGTGTGAAAAATGCTGAAGCACTCATGCGGGTTCTAATACCAGCTCTTACAGCCTTGGCGAGATTCTGAGTGAGTCCTTTCACTTCTAAACCTATCTTTGGTTCTTATGAAAGTAGTGAGTTTAAGTCAGAGATTTTAAAACCATTTTCCATTCTGGTTCTTTCATACTCTGATCCTGTTGCATAGAATGCATGGGATACACAGATCATCTGCTTCGCGTGATTTGTTGATGACAAATCATGAAACGCTGGCCTGAGTCATCTGAAAATCTCTGAATTGAGATTTCATTGTCAGTAAGAAAGTGAGCGGGCACTCTGCTTCATCCTAGTTTTTCCGTGTGGAGAGCTGAATATGTAGCGTAAGATCTTGTGAAATTGTGAATTCTCCCTCTTCTTGGTTTGTTTGTTTGTTTGAGACAGAGTCTCAGTCTGTCACCCAGGCTGGAGTCACCCAGGCTGGAGTGCAGTGGTGCAATTTCAGCTCACCGCAACCTCTGGCTCCCAGGCTAAAGCAGTCCTCCCACCTCAGCCTCCTGAGTGGCTGGAACTACATGCACAAGCCACCGTGCCTGACTACATTTTTTTTTTCATTTTTGTGGAGATGGGGTCTCACTATGTTGCCCAGGCTGGGATTCTCCGGCTTTTAATGAACAATTGCTTCTTAAATCTTTCCCCACGGAAACCTTGAGTGACTGAAATATCAAATGGCGAGAGACCGTTTAGTTCCTATCATCTGTGGCATGTAGGTCAGTGATGCTCAGCATGGGTGTGAGTAAGATGCCTGTGCTATGCATGCTCCCTGCCCCACTGTCAGTCTTCATGAGCCACTATTTCTAATAAGACTGTAGACACACATATGATATAATCATCTCTAACCATATCAAATGTTACATGTAAGTTTCAGCTTTCGAGACATGAATTGATAAGATTTAAAGTTGAAAGACCACGACTCTAGTACTTCCCGAGTAATCAACTGAAGTATGTTTCACACATGTGTTTTCCAAATTGCTGACTGTGAATTGTGAGTGCTTCTGAATTGAAAGGAAGCACTTGATGTTCAGGGAGGAAATTACTTTTAAATTCTGCAGGTCTACGCTCAAAGTTTATGCAGAGGTTCAATTGCCTGTAAGACACAGGATCACCCATAGGGTTCTGTTTTTAGTCCATTTAATAAAACCCAAACTGTAGTGTGCTTTGTATGCCTTTAGGGTCATCTGAATAATCTGTTGCTAAGTCATGTTCCCAATTGTTATGTTTCTGTTACAGGTGAAAAGCAATCACAGTGTTAAAAGAAGACACGCTGAAATGATGCAGGCTGCTCCTATGTTGGAAATTTGTTCATTAAAATCCTCCCAATAAAGCTTTACAGCCTTCTGCAAAGAAGTCTTGCGCATCTTTTGTGAATTTTACTTCTAGCTTTTTGAAGCTGTGAAATCTGTATCATTCTTTGAAATCGTGTATTGTAACTCTTTGAGCTGGTATGTAGAGACATCGTTCTTTTCTTTTTTTCTTTCTTTCTTTGTTCTCTTTTGAGACGGAGTCTTGCTCTGTCGCCCAGGCTGGAGTGCAGTGGCGCGATCTCTGCTCACTGCAACCCCGCCTCCCGGATTCAAGCAATTGTCTGCCTCAGCCTCCCGAGTAGCTGGGATTATAGGCACCCACCAGCACGCCTGGCTAAGTTTTGTGTTTTTACTAGAGATGGGCTTTCGCCATCTCGGCCAGGGTGCTCTTGAACTCCTGACCTCATGATTCACCTGCCTCGGCCTCCCAAAGTGCTGGGATTACAGGCGTGAGCCACCGCGCCCGGCGGAGACAACATAATTCTTATATATTGGTTTTCTATCCAGCAGCCTTGTGAAATATGCTTATGAATTCTAAAGTTTACTTATAGATCGTTTTCAGTCTTCAACATACAGAAACATATCATCCTTGAATAAGAGCAATTTTGTTTCTGCCATTTTTTTTTCTTTTTCCTTTTGTATTTTTTGTAGAGACGGGGTTTTGCCATGTTTCCCGGGCTGTTCTTGAACTTTTGAGTGCGAGTGATGCACCCGCCTCACCTCCCACAGTGCTGGGACTACTGGCGTGGGCCACCGTGCCGGGCCTGTTGTTGCCATTGTAAAGAGTTTCATTTCCTTTTCTGATTTTATGGCATTGCGCAGACCCACCTGTTACAATGGTGACAGTGGACATCCTTGTCTTATCCCTGATGAGAAACCGAAAAATTTCAACATTTCACCATCCTGTTTACTGTCCTTTTTTTGTAGACGGACTTTATCAGAGTAAGTCATTCCATTCTGTTCTAAATTTGCTGAGAGTGTTGATTTGAATATATGTTGATTTTCATCAAACGGTGCATCTATTTCGATTACCACAGCATTTTTTCCCATTCATGTGTTAATATAGTGAATTCGATTGATAAATTTGTCCGTTTTTAGGTTCAATTATTAAAACTTGAGACAGGGTCTCACTCTGTCACCCAGGCTGGAGTGCGGTGGTGTTATCAGAGCTCGCTGCAGCCTTGACCTCCTGGGCTCAAGCGCTCCTCCCACCTCAGCCTCCTGAGTAGCTGTGACTATAGGTACATGCCACCATGCCCAGCGAATTTTTCGATGGCTTTTTGTTTGTTTTTTGTAGTGATGAGATTTTCTGATGTTGCTTAGGCTGGCCTCGAAGTCCTGAGCTCCGGTGATCTGGCCAGCTCAGCCTCCCAAAATACTAGGATTACAAGCGTGAGCCTTGGCCTGGTCTGGTTTTTCTTATTATAGGGGTGTTATCTATATAAAGACTAAACTTAATGTGTGCCTTTGTGTGGGTGGGCTAAGAGCATGATGACATTTATCATTCTATTGATTTAAAGAAAACTATCCTTGACTTACCAGTGTGTAAGTCCATGAAAGCATAATTCTGTTGAAAGCATATATTGTTAATGGGTGTTGGGAACCCTGCACTTTCCGCTGCTGTGGGAGCACGTCCTTGGAGGTACCTTTCATCTGTTTTCTCAACTCCAAACATCTTAGGACCATGGGTTGTGACTGGTAGGACCACGTATCTTGCTATTTTCAAGACGGAGTTTATTTTCACGTGGTGTCACTCTGGCTGTCCTGTTTCCCTAATACTGTCACTTCTCCTTCTGCGATTCTGATGCTACAAATGATAGATATCGTTTTAGTATTTTCTTACGGGTCCTAGCGATTGTATTCATTTTTCCTTCAGTCTCTTTCTCGGACTTGTTCACATTGAACAATTTCCTTTTGGGGTAGGTTGCTATTTCTGTTTTCGCAGGTGGTTGACCTGTCTTCCCAGGCAGTCACAGTGGTCCTTGTCCCCATGGTGGGGCCAGGGCAAGAGAGGGCCCTGGGTTGGGGGTGGGGTTCAGTTGAAGATGGGGTGAGTTTTGAGGGGAGCACCACTTGAGTCCCAGAGGCATAAGGAACCAGCAGAGGGAGGTGGGATTCCCCTATCCTCAGTGAGGATGGGAATCGAGGGTTTGGGGCGTGGCGCTGGGAACGGCAGCCCTCCCCAGCCCACAGCCGCGCATGCTCCCTGGGCTCCCGCCTCAGTGCGCATGTTCACTGGGCGCCTTCTGCCCCGCCCCTTCACCCACGTGAAGAACGCCAGGGAGCTGTGAGGCAGTGCCGTCTGGTTCCTGCCGTCCGGACTCTTTTTCCTCTACTGAGATTCATCTGGTAGGTCTGCAGGCCAGTCATCCCGGGGGCTGAAGTGTGAGTGAGGGTGAAGAGGGCCTTGGGTGGCCCAGGCGGGTCCCGCTTCCTGGTCTGTGGCCTCTGAGGGAGAAGGGCCACGAGGTCGTCCTCCTTCCCTTCACAGGCTGCGAGGCCACCAGCGGCTTCGTGGTCGTGAAGGGGCCTGGACAGGGAGGAAGGTGGGCCGCGGAGGGGAGGCGGTCAGGGGCTCAGGTGAAGATGGGGTGAGTGCTGTTGGGGGGATGGAAGTCCCGAGGTGCCGAGAACCCCCGACGACACAGGGCAGAGTCCCTGAATGGGGCCCCCGGCGGGAGCGAGGCGGGCGGTAAAGAAGGGGCCTGGCACCTGGGAAGGCTGCGGCCTGGTGAGCGTCCCCCGGCGGTGTGGAGTGGGGAGCGCCCGAGTGAGAAGCACTGCAAGGTCTCACCTCCGCCATGGAAGGTCCGAAAACAGTGGGAAGGAGTGGGCGAGGCAGTGCGGTCCAACCAAACTTGTTGTGAGGGGGGTGAATGGCTCTAGGAAGTGGGAGTGTGCCCAAAGCAGCAATCACGAGAATTGTGATTCACTAGGGTCTTCGTGGGGAGTCCACTTGTGAAGCTAAACCTCATCAGAAATGACCTCTGTCTGCGGGGCGCAGTGGCGCTCGCCTGTAGTCCCAGTTACTCGGGACGCAGAGGTGGGAGGATCCCTTGAGCGGGAGGTCGAGGCTGCAGTGAGCTGTGATCACGCCGCTGCACTCCAGCCTGAGCAACACAGCGAGACCGCGTGTCCAAAAGAAACTGAGAAAAAAATGTCCTCTGCCTTTTGCCGCACGCCTTAAGATGGTTGCTCTGCCAGCTTGGCCAGCATAAATGGCTTTGTAGGCACTCAGACAGCGTACACAAGTATGCTTAACTCTGGGACTTACTTTGAGAGTATTTTCAAAATTAAAATGGCAAGTTAACGTTTATCCATGGAAGTGATCGAATATAGCAGCCCTCTCGAGCGCACGTTCCCAATCACGGTTGTCTGTTTTCAGTGTGAAATATGAGTTGGCGAGGAAGATCGACCTATCGGCCTAGACCAAGACGCTATGTAGAGCCTCCTGAAGTGATTGGGCCTATGCGGGTGAGTGCTTAAACGTTAATGCGATGTTTTCTATTAGCAGAAATTAATTTTTGTGATAGTGTTGTTGCATTAGTGTGGAAATGCTGATAAAGGTCTTTCCTGCTCATGAAAAATGATGATGGCATCTCATGAAGGAAACATCGATTCTGGAGGATTTGTTTTTTTCCTCTCGCGTTCTTCAGCTTTTGCCCATGACTTCTTTCTCATGCTTTGTTTGTTAATGACAGATTGCACACACGTATTCCAACACGGAGTATAATAGCTTCCAAAGTCCTCGTGCGTCACTTTTCTCACAGTAACCTCCCTGTGGGTGGAGTAACCTTATTGGGCATAGAGCATAGAGTTGGAGAAATGTCTTTAGGCTTAGTTATGACCAGAAATAGCTATGTATTCTGTGTATATATGTAAAATTTTGTATCAATAACAAAACTTATTTTTTTATTTGCACACCCACACATATTCCCCAGCCCGAGCAGTTCAGTGATGAAGTGGAACCACCACAACCTGAAGAAGGGGAACCAGCAACTCAATATCAGGATCCTGCAGCTGCTCAGGAGGAAGAGGATGAGGGAGCATCTGCTGGTCAAGGTGAGGGAAAGGGAAGAAGAACGTCTGCTGGTGTGTGTGTGTGCGTGTGTGTGTGTTCGTGTGTGTGTGTGTGTGTGCGCGTGCCTGTGTGTGTGTGTGTGTGTGTGTTAGGCATTGTCACGTAGCAGGAACAGGAGGAAAGAAAACAATGGAAAGAATGCCTGAAATTGACTGGAAAAGCGAGGAGGCTATGTAGTTTGCAGCTTAGCTTAGGCAAATCCCTCACTATGATAAAATTTCTCGACTTTATGAATGAGAGAATGGAGGTGCCAGGATTGTGTGTTATCCAAGAACCCTTGACTGGTGAATACAAAATTTGTACTGTGTTCCCAGGTTTGTGTCTTCCTATCATCTATGTTGCTGTAAAGAAGGAAGTGATTTTGCTGAAAATGCTTAAAACTCAAAGGCTTTACTGTAAGGTAGCTTAGTACTGACCCAAGAATAGACCCAGTTCGGAGGAGCAGGAGCAGCTCCAAAAACCGAGTCGCTGAATGTTGGCCCCCGTTTCCTTTGATTGATGTTTTTATATGGTACGTTTGATAAAAGCTGGATAAATGAGGATACTGCCATACAGGTAGCTGGTTTAGTGATTTTTCTAAGTGGCTTTTAGGAGCTGATTAAATCCTCTTATGGTTAGAAAAGCAAAAAAGGAATTATCCTGAGATTAACGTGAGATGGAAATAATTTCTCCGAGATAAAATGTTTTGAAAGGAAACACTTATGTAACCGAGGTCATGGGTTATTCCGGGGATGCACTGTTAAAAGTTTCTAGAATCTGACTGACAACAATGCCCATTAATTGCTGTCCGCCCACTCCCTTATTCTCAGTGCGGGACAGTATATTTTCTGTGATTCACAAACAATGTTATATTTGGTGCTTTGTTCTTCATGGGGTTCATTTATGGAATATTACATTTAAGACCTTCGGACCTAAATATAACTTTATTTGAACAAAGTGAAGTTTCTGTTTACCCCAATAGGTAATGGGTGTCGTGACTGTAAGGTTTTCCATAGTCCTCAAATCCATTCAGCTAATGAATCCTTCAGAAATTGACATTGTAATTGTAACTGAAATCCTATCCATGTTGCAGACTTCAGATCTCTCAGCTGACGCACACTGCTCTTGGTACTCTATGGCTGAATATAAGCATTATACATGTCCCGTGGTTTATCCTTAGCTTGTCATTTAGGAGAAAGGTCTAAAGCTGGGCTGAATGCCATGCACTCATAGTCCCAGCTACTTGGGAGGCTGAGGTGAGAGGATTGCTTGAGCCCTGGAGTTCAAGCCCAGCCTGGGAAACACAGCGAGACCTCATCGCTAATAAGTAAATAAATGAACAAATAAATAAATAAACAAATAAGCAAATAAAGGTTTCATGGTATAGGAAAACACAGATGTAAAGTTTGTGCCTAGTGGCTGGTAATGTTGCAAACATAACTCCTTAGTGAACTGTACCACTTAAAAATAGTTAAGATGGTAAATTTTAGGATATGTGTATTTTTTACCACAATTAAAAATTCCTTTCTTCCTAAAGTTCAGTGTAGTTGTCATATATTCTTTTAAAGTTTTACTGTATCTATTTTCAACACATAACATTTATAGAAAATTTGCAAGAACAGTACAATGAACTCATATAGTTTTCACCTGGATTCACCAATTGTTAATAGCTTTTGCTTTGTAGGTTTCATATCTCTTCCCTCCCTCTCTCACCCTGCTGCCCACACACTCACACACACACACATACGGATATATGTTTACTGTTATTAATGCTGAATTGTTTCGATAAAGTTTGAGGTATGATGGTCCTTTACCCTATGCACTTGAGGGTGTGTATATCGTCAGAACAAGGAGAAAGTCATTTCTTGGATCATCACTGCACAAAGATCAAGATCAGGAAATTTAACAATGAGAAAATGGAGTCATTTAATACACAGTGCATACTCAAATTTTGCCAGTTCCCCAGAAAATTTCTTTTTTCCTTTTTTTTTTTTTTCCTTTGTTGAGACGGAGTCGCTCTCTGTGGGCCAGGTTGGAGTGCAGTAGTGCGATCTCGGCTCACTGCAACCTACACCTCGCAGGTTCTAGGGATTCTCATGCCTCAGCCTCCCGTGTAGCTGGGACTACAGGCGCCGGCCACTGCGGTCTTGAACTTCTGACCTCACCTGCTCTGCCCACCTTGGCATCCCAAAATGTTTGGATTGCAGGCGTGAGACCCCTCGCCCGGCCCAGATAATTTTATTGATAGGATTTGTTTTTCTGATCCAGAGTCCAGTTCAGAATCTCGCCTTGCATGTGCTTTTCAGGTGTTTTTAGTTTCCTTTAATCTGTAACGTTTCCTTAATTTTTCTTGTCATTCATGCTAACGGACATTTTTGAAGAGGACAGACCAGTTGGTTTGCAGAATATTCTGCAGTTTGGGCTTTTTCATGTATTTTTTAAAGAGTTTTTTCACTCAGCGTTTATTGGTGGCTACTCATGCCATATAAGAGTCTAAGCGCTAGGAGTGTAAGTGCTGTAAGAGACGGGATTTCAGCCCTGAGTCATTTAATACGAGAAGGACAATCAGAAGTAGAATAACAGAGAAGTGCAAAGGAGGCAGCAAAGTTGTCTGGGGGCAGTCTTCGGAAAGGAAGAGGGTAATATTTGGAACACCTTGTTTTCCTGTTTTCTGCTAACAGACTCCTGAAATAATGTTCCTGGGATTCTTACCAACACATTTATTATTACGTTAGCTAAAGCTTTTATATAATAATACCGAGAGCATGAATATTATTTTCTTCTTCATATTTTATGTTTTACTGCTTAAATTGATATGTATTTTTTATTTTTAAGGGCCGGAGCCTGAAGCTGATAGCCAGGAACAGGTTCACCCAAAGACCGGGTGTGAGTGTGAAGATGGTCCTGATGGGCCGGAGGTGGGCCCGCCAAATCCAGAGGAGGTGAAAACGCCTGAAGAAGGTAGGCAATCCATTAGGCATGCACATTGTAGGGTGTCTGTTTCCACAGTATCATATTATAATTCCTACTATTTTTTTGAGACGGAGTCTCGCTCTGAAGACCAGGCTGGCGTGCAGTGGTGGCATCTCGGCTCACTGGAAATTCTGTCTCCAGGGTTCAAGTGATTCTCCTGCCTGGGCCTCTGGCGGAGCCGGGCTTACAGACATGCTCCGCCGCACCCAGCTAATTTTTGTATTTTTAGTAGAGACAGGGTTTCGTTATGTTGCACAGGTTCTTCCCGAACTCCTGACCTCAGGTGATCCACCTGCCTCGACCATTGAAATTGCCGGGATTACAGGCGAGAGCCACCGTGCCCGACCCAGCATTATATTTTTAATAACAGAGAGGTAACAGTACTGCCTCTTTAGTAACAGAGTTCTTAGATGAAGGTTATCTGAAACGTAGTTCAGGCCCCAGCACCCGACTGATCGACTGTCAGATATAGAAACAAACTGAGTCAAAGCTATGTTGAATTAAAAGTTTTGAGTATAAATCCTTAAACCAGTAGCTCATAATTTTCAGATGCTTTTGTAAAGGTCTGCTTTTCATCAATACGTAACACATTTGTAACACCCATCACTTGGTGTGAAAAATGCTGAAGCACTCATGCGGGTTCTAATACCAGCTCTTACAGCCTTGGCGAGATTCTGAGTGAGTCCTTTCACTTCTAAACCTATCTTTGGTTCTTATGAAAGTAGTGAGTTTAAGTCAGAGATTTTAAAACCATTTTCCATTCTGGTTCTTTCATACTCTGATCCTGTTGCATAGAATGCATGGGATACACAGATCATCTGCTTCGCGTGATTTGTTGATGACAAATCATGAAACGCTGGCCTGAGTCATCTGAAAATCTCTGAATTGAGATTTCATTGTCAGTAAGAAAGTGAGCGGGCACTCTGCTTCATCCTAGTTTTTCCGTGTGGAGAGCTGAATATGTAGCGTAAGATCTTGTGAAATTGTGAATTCTCCCTCTTCTTGGTTTGTTTGTTTGTTTGAGACAGAGTCTCAGTCTGTCACCCAGGCTGGAGTCACCCAGGCTGGAGTGCAGTGGTGCAATTTCAGCTCACCGCAACCTCTGGCTCCCAGGCTAAAGCAGTCCTCCCACCTCAGCCTCCTGAGTGGCTGGAACTACATGCACAAGCCACCGTGCCTGACTACATTTTTTTTTTCATTTTTGTGGAGATGGGGTCTCACTATGTTGCCCAGGCTGGGATTCTCCGGCTTTTAATGAACAATTGCTTCTTAAATCTTTCCCCACGGAAACCTTGAGTGACTGAAATATCAAATGGCGAGAGACCGTTTAGTTCCTATCATCTGTGGCATGTAGGTCAGTGATGCTCAGCATGGGTGTGAGTAAGATGCCTGTGCTATGCATGCTCCCTGCCCCACTGTCAGTCTTCATGAGCCACTATTTCTAATAAGACTGTAGACACACATATGATATAATCATCTCTAACCATATCAAATGTTACATGTAAGTTTCAGCTTTCGAGACATGAATTGATAAGATTTAAAGTTGAAAGACCACGACTCTAGTACTTCCCGAGTAATCAACTGAAGTATGTTTCACACATGTGTTTTCCAAATTGCTGACTGTGAATTGTGAGTGCTTCTGAATTGAAAGGAAGCACTTGATGTTCAGGGAGGAAATTACTTTTAAATTCTGCAGGTCTACGCTCAAAGTTTATGCAGAGGTTCAATTGCCTGTAAGACACAGGATCACCCATAGGGTTCTGTTTTTAGTCCATTTAATAAAACCCAAACTGTAGTGTGCTTTGTATGCCTTTAGGGTCATCTGAATAATCTGTTGCTAAGTCATGTTCCCAATTGTTATGTTTCTGTTACAGGTGAAAAGCAATCACAGTGTTAAAAGAAGACACGCTGAAATGATGCAGGCTGCTCCTATGTTGGAAATTTGTTCATTAAAATCCTCCCAATAAAGCTTTACAGCCTTCTGCAAAGAAGTCTTGCGCATCTTTTGTGAATTTTACTTCTAGCTTTTTGAAGCTGTGAAATCTGTATCATTCTTTGAAATCGTGTATTGTAACTCTTTGAGCTGGTATGTAGAGACATCATTCTTTTCTTTTTTTCTTTCTTTCTTTGTTCTCTTTTGAGACGGAGTCTTGCTCTGTCGCCCAGGCTGGAGTGCAGTGGCGCGATCTCTGCTCACTGCAACCCCGCCTCCCGGATTCAAGCAATTGTCTGCCTCAGCCTCCCGAGTAGCTGGGATTATAGGCACCCACCAGCACGCCTGGCTAAGTTTTGTGTTTTTACTAGAGATGGGCTTTCGCCATCTCGGCCAGGGTGCTCTTGAACTCCTGACCTCATGATTCACCTGCCTCGGCCTCCCAAAGTGCTGGGATTACAGGCGTGAGCCACCGCGCCCGGCGGAGACAACATAATTCTTATATATTGGTTTTCTATCCAGCAGCCTTGTGAAATATGCTTATGAATTCTAAAGTTTACTTATAGATCGTTTTCAGTCTTCAACATACAGAAACATATCATCCTTGAATAAGAGCAATTTTGTTTCTGCCATTTTTTTTTCTTTTTCCTTTTGTATTTTTTGTAGAGACGGGGTTTTGCCATGTTTCCCGGGCTGTTCTTGAACTTTTGAGTGCGAGTGATGCACCCGCCTCACCTCCCACAGTGCTGGGACTACTGGCGTGGGCCACCGTGCCGGGCCTTTTGTTGCCATTGTAAAGAGTTTCATTTCCTTTTCTGATTTTATGGCATTGCGCAGACCCACCTGTTACAATGGTGACAGTGGACATCCTTGTCTTATCCCTGATGAGAAACCGAAAAATTTCAACATTTCACCATCCTGTTTACTGTCCTTTTTTTGTAGACGGACTTTATCAGAGTAAGTCATTCCATTCTGTTCTAAATTCGCTGAGAGTATTGATTTGAATATATGTTGATTTTCATCAAACGGTGCATCTATTTCGATTACCACAGCATTTTTTTCCCATTCATGTGTTAATATAGTGAATTCGATTGATAAATTTGTCCGTTTTTAGGTTCAATTATTAAAACTTGAGACAGGGTCTCACTCTGTCACCCAGGCTGGAGTGCGGTGGTGTTATCAGAGCTCGCTGCAGCCTTGACCTCCTGGGCTCAAGCGCTCCTCCCACCTCAGCCTCCTGAGTAGCTGTGACTATAGGTACATGCCACCATGCCCAGCGAATTTTTCGATGGCTTTTTGTTTGTTTTTTGTAGTGATGAGATTTTCTGATGTTGCTTAGGCTGGCCTCGAAGTCCTGAGCTCCGGTGATCTGGCCAGCTCAGCCTCCCAAAATACTAGGATTACAGGCGTGAGCCTTGGCCTGGTCTGGTTTTTCTTATTATAGGGGTGTTATCTATATAAAGACTAAACTTAATGTGTGCCTTTGTGTGGGTGGGCTAAGAGCATGATGACATTTATCATTCTATTGATTTAAAGAAAACTATCCTTGACTTACCAGTGTGTAAGTCCATGAAAGCATAATTCTGTTGAGAGCATATATTGTTAATGGGTGTTGGGAACCCTGCACTTTCCGCTGCTGTGGGAGCACGTCCTTGGAGGTACCTTTCATCTGTTTTCTCAACTCCAAACATCTTAGGACCATGGGTTGTGACTGGTAGGACCACGTATCTTGCTATTTTCAAGACGGAGTTTATTTTCACGTGGTGTCACTCTGGCTGTCCTGTTTCCCTAATACTGTCACTTCTCCTTCTGCGATTCTGATGCTACAAATGATAGATATCGTTTTAGTATTTTCTTACGGGTCCTAGCGATTGTATTCATTTTTCCTTCAGTCTCTTTCTCGGACTTGTTCACATTGAACAATTTCCTTTTGGGGTAGGTTGCTATTTCTGTTTTCGCAGGTGGTTGACCTGTCTTCCCAGGCAGTCACAGTGGTCCTTGTCCCCATGGTGGGGCCAGGGCAAGAGAGGGCCCTGGGTTGGGGGTGGGGTTCAGTTGAAGATGGGGTGAGTTTTGAGGGGAGCACCACTTGAGTCCCAGAGGCATAAGGAACCAGCAGAGGGAGGTGGGATTCCCCTATCCTCAGTGAGGATGGGAATCGAGGGTTTGGGGCATGGCGCTGGGAACGGCAGCCCTCCCCAGCCCACAGCCGCGCATGCTCCCTGGGCTCCCGCCTCAGTGCGCATGTTCACTGGGCGCCTTCTGCCCCGCCCCTTCACCCACGTGAAGAACGCCAGGGAGCTGTGAGGCAGTGCCGTCTGGTTCCTGCCGTCCGGACTCTTTTTCCTCTACTGAGATTCATCTGGTAGGTCTGCAGGCCAGTCATCCCGGGGGCTGAAGTGTGAGTGAGGGTAAAGAGGGCCTTGGGTGGCCCAGGCGGGTCCCGCTTCCTGGTCTGTGGCCTCTGAGGGAGAAGGGCCACGAGGTCGTCCTCCTTCCCTTCACAGGCTGCGAGGCCACCAGCGGCTTCGTGGTCGTGAAGGGGCCTGGACAGGGAGGAAGGTGGGCCGCGGAGGGGAGGCGGTCAGGGGCTCAGGTGAAGATGGGGTGAGTGCTGTTGGGGGGATGGAAGTCCCGAGGTGCCGAGAACCCCCGACGACACAGGGCAGAGTCCCTGAATGGGGCCCCCGGCGGGAGCGAGGCGGGCGGTAAAGAAGGGGCCTGGCACCTGGGAAGGCTGCGGCCTGGTGAGCGTCCCCCGGCGGTGTGGAGTGGGGAGCGCCCGAGTGAGAAGCACTGCAAGGTCTCACCTCCGCCATGGAAGGTCCGAAAACAGTGGGAAGGAGTGGGCGAGGCAGTGCGGTCCAACCAAACTTGTTGTGAGGGGGGTGAATGGCTCTAGGAAGTGGGAGTGTGCCCAAAGCAGCAATCACGAGAATTGTGATTCACTAGGGTCTTCGTGGGGAGTCCACTTGTGAAGCTAAACCTCATCAGAAATGACCTCTGTCTGCGGGGCGCAGTGGCGCTCGCCTGTAGTCCCAGTTACTCGGGACGCAGAGGTGGGAGGATCCCTTGAGCGGGAGGTCGAGGCTGCAGTGAGCTGTGATCACGCCGCTGCACTCCAGCCTGAGCAACACAGCGAGACCGTGTGTCCAAAAGAAACTGAGAAAAAAATGTCCTCTGCCTTTTGCCGCACGCCTTAAGATGGTTGCTCTGCCAGCTTGGCCAGCATAAATGGCTTTGTAGGCACTCAGACAGCGTACACACGTATGCTTAACTCTGGGACTTACTTTGAGAGTATTTTCAAAATTAAAATGGCAAGTTAACGTTTATCCATGGAAGTGATCGAATATAGCAGCCCTCTCGAGCGCACGTTCCCAATCACGGTTGTCTGTTTTCAGTGTGAAATATGAGTTGGCGAGGAAGATCGACCTATCGGCCTAGACCAAGACGCTATGTAGAGCCTCCTGAAGTGATTGGGCCTATGCGGGTGAGTGCTTAAACGTTAATGCGATGTTTTCTATTAGCAGAAATTAATTTTTGTGATAGTGTTGTTGCATTAGTGTGGAAATGCTGATAAAGGTCTTTCCTGCTCATGAAAAATGATGATGGCATCTCATGAAGGAAACATCGATTCTGGAGGATTTGTTTTTTTCCTCTCGTGTTCTTCAGCTTTTGCCCATGACTTCTTTCTCATGCTTTGTTTGTTAATGACAGATTGCACACACGTATTCCAACACGGAGTATAATAGCTTCCAAAGTCCTCGTGCGTCACTTTTCTCACAGTAACCTCCCTGTGGGTGGAGTAACCTTATTGGGCATAGAGCATAGAGTTGGAGAAATGTCTTTAGGCTTAGTTATGACCAGAAATAGCTATGTATTCTGTGTATATATGTAAAATTTTGTATCAATAACAAAACTTATTTTTTTATTTGCACACCCACACATATTCCCCAGCCCGAGCAGTTCAGTGATGAAGTGGAACCACCACAACCTGAAGAAGGGGAACCAGCAACTCAATATCAGGATCCTGCAGCTGCTCAGGAGGAAGAGGATGAGGGAGCATCTGCTGGTCAAGGTGAGGGAAAGGGAAGAAGAACGTCTGCTGGTGTGTGTGTGTGCGTGTGTGTGTGTTCGTGTGTGTGTGTGTGCGCGTGCCTGTGTGTGTGTGTGTGTGTGTGTTAGGCATTGTCACGTAGCAGGAACAGGAGGAAAGAAAACAATGGAAAGAATGCCTGAAATTGACTGGAAAAGCGAGGAGGCTATGTAGTTTGCAGCTTAGCTTAGGCAAATCCCTCACTATGATAAAATTTCTCGACTTTATGAATGAGAGAATGGAGGTGCCAGGATTGTGTGTTATCCAAGAACCCTTGACTGGTGAATACAAAATTTGTACTGTGTTCCCAGGTTTGTGTCTTCCTATCATCTATGTTGCTGTAAAGAAGGAAGTGATTTTGCTGAAAATGCTTAAAACTCAAAGGCTTTACTGTAAGGTAGCTTAGTACTGACCCAAGAATAGACCCAGTTCGGAGGAGCAGGAGCAGCTCCAAAAACCGAGTCGCTGAATGTTGGCCCCCGTTTCCTTTGATTGATGTTTTTATATGGTACGTTTGATAAAAGCTGGATAAATGAGGATACTGCCATACAGGTAGCTGGTTTAGTGATTTTTCTAAGTGGCTTTTAGGAGCTGATTAAATCCTCTTATGGTTAGAAAAGCAAAAAAGGAATTATCCTGAGATTAACGTGAGATGGAAATAATTTCTCCGAGATAAAATGTTTTGAAAGGAAACACTTATGTAACCGAGGTCATGGATTATTCCGGGGATGCACTGTTAAAAGTTTCTAGAATCTGACTGACAACAATGCCCATTAATTGCTGTCCGCCCACTCCCTTATTCTCAGTGCGGGACAGTATATTTTCTGTGATTCACAAACAATGTTATATTTGGTGCTTTGTTCTTCATGGGGTTCATTTATGGAATATTACATTTAAGACCTTCGGACCTAAATATAACTTTATTTGAACAAAGTGAAGTTTCTGTTTACCCCAATAGGTAATGGGTGTCGTGACTGTAAGGTTTTCCATAGTCCTCAAATCCATTCAGCTAATGAATCCTTCAGAAATTGACATTGTAATTGTAACTGAAATCCTATCCATGTTGCAGACTTCAGATCTCTCAGCTGACGCACACTGCTCTTGGTACTCTATGGCTGAATATAAGCATTATACATGTCCCGTGGTTTATCCTTAGCTTGTCATTTAGGAGAAAGGTCTAAAGCTGGGCTGAATGCCATGCACTCATAGTCCCAGCTACTTGGGAGGCTGAGGTGAGAGGATTGCTTGAGCCCTGGAGTTCAAGCCCAGCCTGGAAACACAGCGAGACCTCATCGCTAATAAATAAATAAATGAACAAATAAATAAATAAACAAATAAGCAAATAAAGGTTTCATGGTATAGGAAAACACAGATGTAAAGTTTGTGCCTAGTGGCTGGTAATGTTGCAAACATAACTCCTTAGTGAACTGTACCACTTAAAAATAGTTAAGATGGTAAATTTTAGGATATGTGTATTTTTTACCACAATTAAAAATTCCTTTCTTCCTAAAGTTCAGTGTAGTTGTCATATATTCTTTTAAAGTTTTACTGTATCTATTTTCAACACATAACATTTATAGAAAATTTGCAAGAACAGTACAATGAACTCATATAGTTTTCACCTGGATTCACCAATTGTTAATAGCTTTCGCTTCGTAGGTTTCATATCTCTTCCCTCCCCCTCTCACCCTGCTGCCCACACACTCACACACACACACATACGGATATATGTTTACTGTTATTAATGCTGAATTGTTTCGATAAAGTTTGAGGTATGATGGTCCTTTACCCTATGCACTTGAGGGTGTGTATATCGTCAGAACAAGGAGAAAGTCATTTCTTGGATCATCACTGCACAAAGATCAAGATCAGGAAATTTAACAATGAGAAAATGGAGTCATTTAATACACAGTGCATACTCAAATTTTGCCAGTTCCCCAGAAAATTTCTTTTTTCCTTTTTTTTTTTTTCCTTTGTTGAGACGGAGTCGCTCTCTGTGGGCCAGGTTGGAGTGCAGTAGTGCGATCTCGGCTCACTGCAACCTACACCTCGCAGGTTCTAGGGATTCTCATGCCTCAGCCTCCCGTGTAGCTGGGACTACAGGCGCCGGCCACTGCGGTCTTGAACTTCTGACCTCACCTGCTCTGCCCACCTTGGCATCCCAAAATGTTTGGATTGCAGGCGTGAGACCCCTCGCCCGGCCCAGATAATTTTATTGATAGGATTTGTTTTTCTGATCCAGAGTCCAGTTCAGAATCTCGCCTTGCATGTGCTTTTCAGGTGTTTTTAGTTTCCTTTAATCTGTAACGTTTCCTTAATTTTTCTTGTCATTCATGCTAACGGACATTTTTGAAGAGGACAGACCAGTTGGTTTGCAGAATATTCTGCAGTTTGGGCTTTTTCATGTATTTTTTAAAGAGTTTTTTCACTCAGCGTTTATTGGTGGCTACTCATGCCATATAAGAGTCTAAGCGCTAGGAGTGTAAGTGCTGTGAGAGACGGGATTTCAGCCCTGAGTCATTTAATACGAGAAGGACAATCAGAAGTAGAATAACAGAGAAGTGCAAAGGAGGCAGCAAAGTTGTCTGGGGGCAGTCTTCGGAAAGGAAGAGGGTAATATTTGGAACACCTTGTTTTCCTGTTTTCTGCTAACAGACTCCTGAAATAATGTTCCTGGGATTCTTACCAACACATTTATTATTACGTTAGCTAAAGCTTTTATATAATAATACCGAGAGCATGAATATTATTTTCTTCTTCATATTTTATGTTTTACTGCTTAAATTGATATGTATTTTTTATTTTTAAGGGCCGGAGCCTGAAGCTGATAGCCAGGAACAGGTTCACCCAAAGACCGGGTGTGAGTGTGAAGATGGTCCTGATGGGCCGGAGGTGGGCCCGCCAAATCCAGAGGAGGTGAAAACGCCTGAAGAAGGTAGGCAATCCATTAGGCATGCACATTGTAGGGTGTCTGTTTCCACAGTATCATATTATAATTCCTACTATTTTTTTGAGACGGAGTCTCGCTCTGAAGACCAGGCTGGCGTGCAGTGGTGGCATCTCGGCTCACTGGAAATTCTGTCTCCAGGGTTCAAGTGATTCTCCTGCCTGGGCCTCTGGCGGAGCCGGGCTTACAGACATGCTCCGCCGCACCCAGCTAATTTTTGTATTTTTAGTAGAGACAGGGTTTCGTTATGTTGCACAGGTTCTTCCCGAACTCCTGACCTCAGGTGATCCACCTGCCTCGACCATTGAAATTGCCGGGATTACAGGCGAGAGCCACCGTGCCCGACCCAGCATTATATTTTTAATAACAGAGAGGTAACAGTACTGCCTCTTTAGTAACAGAGTTCTTAGATGAAGGTTATCTGAAACGTAGTTCAGGCCCCAGCACCCGACTGATCGACTGTCAGATATAGAAACAAACTGAGTCAAAGCTATGTTGAATTAAAAGTTTTGAGTATAAATCCTTAAACCAGTAGCTCATAATTTTCAGATGCTTTTGTAAAGGTCTGCTTTTCATCAATACGTAACACATTTGTAACACCCATCACTTGGTGTGAAAAATGCTGAAGCACTCATGCGGGTTCTAATACCAGCTCTTACAGCCTTGGCGAGATTCTGAGTGAGTCCTTTCACTTCTAAACCTATCTTTGGTTCTTATGAAAGTAGTGAGTTTAAGTCAGAGATTTTAAAACCATTTTCCATTCTGGTTCTTTCATACTCTGATCCTGTTGCATAGAATGCATGGGATACACAGATCATCTGCTTCGCGTGATTTGTTGATGACAAATCATGAAACGCTGGCCTGAGTCATCTGAAAATCTCTGAATTGAGATTTCATTGTCAGTAAGAAAGTGAGCGGGCACTCTGCTTCATCCTAGTTTTTCCGTGTGGAGAGCTGAATATGTAGCGTAAGATCTTGTGAAATTGTGAATTCTCCCTCTTCTTGGTTTGTTTGTTTGTTTGAGACAGAGTCTCAGTCTGTCACCCAGGCTGGAGTCACCCAGGCTGGAGTGCAGTGGTGCAATTTCAGCTCACCGCAACCTCTGGCTCCCAGGCTAAAGCAGTCCTCCCACCTCAGCCTCCTGAGTGGCTGGAACTACATGCACAAGCCACCGTGCCTGACTACATTTTTTTTTTCATTTTTGTGGAGATGGGGTCTCACTATGTTGCCCAGGCTGGGATTCTCCGGCTTTTAATGAACAATTGCTTCTTAAATCTTTCCCCACGGAAACCTTGAGTGACTGAAATATCAAATGGCGAGAGACCGTTTAGTTCCTATCATCTGTGGCATGTAGGTCAGTGATGCTCAGCATGGGTGTGAGTAAGATGCCTGTGCTATGCATGCTCCCTGCCCCACTGTCAGTCTTCATGAGCCACTATTTCTAATAAGACTGTAGACACACATATGATATAATCATCTCTAACCATATCAAATGTTACATGTAAGTTTCAGCTTTCGAGACATGAATTGATAAGATTTAAAGTTGAAAGACCACGACTCTAGTACTTCCCGAGTAATCAACTGAAGTATGTTTCACACATGTGTTTTCCAAATTGCTGACTGTGAATTGTGAGTGCTTCTGAATTGAAAGGAAGCACTTGATGTTCAGGGAGGAAATTACTTTTAAATTCTGCAGGTCTACGCTCAAAGTTTATGCAGAGGTTCAATTGCCTGTAAGACACAGGATCACCCATAGGGTTCTGTTTTTAGTCCATTTAATAAAACCCAAACTGTAGTGTGCTTTGTATGCCTTTAGGGTCATCTGAATAATCTGTTGCTAAGTCATGTTCCCAATTGTTATGTTTCTGTTACAGGTGAAAAGCAATCACAGTGTTAAAAGAAGACACGCTGAAATGATGCAGGCTGCTCCTATGTTGGAAATTTGTTCATTAAAATCCTCCCAATAAAGCTTTACAGCCTTCTGCAAAGAAGTCTTGCGCATCTTTTGTGAATTTTACTTCTAGCTTTTTGAAGCTGTGAAATCTGTATCATTCTTTGAAATCGTGTATTGTAACTCTTTGAGCTGGTATGTAGAGACATCGTTCTTTTCTTTTTTTCTTTCTTTCTTTGTTCTCTTTTGAGACGGAGTCTTGCTCTGTCGCCCAGGCTGGAGTGCAGTGGCGCGATCTCTGCTCACTGCAACCCCGCCTCCCGGATTCAAGCAATTGTCTGCCTCAGCCTCCCGAGTAGCTGGGATTATAGGCACCCACCAGCACGCCTGGCTAAGTTTTGTGTTTTTACTAGAGATGGGCTTTCGCCATCTCGGCCAGGGTGCTCTTGAACTCCTGACCTCATGATTCACCTGCCTCGGCCTCCCAAAGTGCTGGGATTACAGGCGTGAGCCACCGCGCCCGGCGGAGACAACATAATTCTTATATATTGGTTTTCTATCCAGCAGCCTTGTGAAATATGCTTATGAATTCTAAAGTTTACTTATAGATCGTTTTCAGTCTTCAACATACAGAAACATATCATCCTTGAATAAGAGCAATTTTGTTTCTGCCATTTTTTTTTCTTTTTCCTTTTGTATTTTTTGTAGAGACGGGGTTTTGCCATGTTTCCCGGGCTGTTCTTGAACTTTTGAGTGCGAGTGATGCACCCGCCTCACCTCCCACAGTGCTGGGACTACTGGCGTGGGCCACCGTGCCGGGCCTGTTGTTGCCATTGTAAAGAGTTTCATTTCCTTTTCTGATTTTATGGCATTGCGCAGACCCACCTGTTACAATGGTGACAGTGGACATCCTTGTCTTATCCCTGATGAGAAACCGAAAAATTTCAACATTTCACCATCCTGTTTACTGTCCTTTTTTTGTAGACGGACTTTATCAGAGTAAGTCATTCCATTCTGTTCTAAATTTGCTGAGAGTATTGATTTGAATATATGTTGATTTTCATCAAACGGTGCATCTATTTCGATTACCACAGCATTTTTTTCCCATTCATGTGTTAATGTAGTGAATTCGATTGATAAATTTGTCCGTTTTTAGGTTCAATTATTAAAACTTGAGACAGGGTCTCACTCTGTCACCCAGGCTGGAGTGCGGTGGTGTTATCAGAGCTCGCTGCAGCCTTGACCTCCTGGGCTCAAGCGCTCCTCCCACCTCAGCCTCCTGAGTAGCTGTGACTATAGGTACATGCCACCATGCCCAGCGAATTTTTCGATGGCTTTTTGTTTGTTTTTTGTAGTGATGAGATTTTCTGATGTTGCTTAGGCTGGCCTCGAAGTCCTGAGCTCCGGTGATCTGGCCAGCTCAGCCTCCCAAAATACTAGGATTACAGGCGTGAGCCTTGGCCTGGTCTGGTTTTTCTTATTATAGGGGTGTTATCTATATAAAGACTAAACTTAATGTGTGCCTTTGTGTGGGTGGGCTAAGAGCATGATGACATTTATCATTCTATTGATTTAAAGAAAACTATCCTTGACTTACCAGTGTGTAAGTCCATGAAAGCATAATTCTGTTGAAAGCATATATTGTTAATGGGTGTTGGGAACCCTGCACTTTCCGCTGCTGTGGGAGCACGTCCTTGGAGGTACCTTTCATCTGTTTTCTCAACTCCAAACATCTTAGGACCATGGGTTGTGACTGGTAGGACCACGTATCTTGCTATTTTCAAGACGGAGTTTATTTTCACGTGGTGTCACTCTGGCTGTCCTGTTTCCCTAATACTGTCACTTCTCCTTCTGCGATTCTGATGCTACAAATGATAGATATCGTTTTAGTATTTTCTTACGGGTCCTAGCGATTGTATTCATTTTTCCTTCAGTCTCTTTCTCGGACTTGTTCACATTGAACAATTTCCTTTTGGGGTAGGTTGCTATTTCTGTTTTCGCAGGTGGTTGACCTGTCTTCCCAGGCAGTCACAGTGGTCCTTGTCCCCATGGTGGGGCCAGGGCAAGAGAGGGCCCTGGGTTGGGGGTGGGGTTCAGTTGAAGATGGGGTGAGTTTTGAGGGGAGCACCACTTGAGTCCCAGAGGCATAAGGAACCAGCAGAGGGAGGTGGGATTCCCCTATCCTCAGTGAGGATGGGAATCGAGGGTTTGGGGCGTGGCGCTGGGAACGGCAGCCCTCCCCAGCCCACAGCCGCGCATGCTCCCTGGGCTCCCGCCTCAGTGCGCATGTTCACTGGGCGCCTTCTGCCCCGCCCCTTCACCCACGTGAAGAACGCCAGGGAGCTGTGAGGCAGTGCCGTCTGGTTCCTGCCATCCGGACTCTTTTTCCTCTACTGAGATTCATCTGGTAGGTCTGCAGGCCAGTCATCCCGGGGGCTGAAGTGTGAGTGAGGGTGAAGAGGGCCTTGGGTGGCCCAGGCGGGTCCCGCTTCCTGGTCTGTGGCCTCTGAGGGAGAAGGGCCACGAGGTCGTCCTCCTTCCCTTCACAGGCTGCGAGGCCACCAGCGGCTTCGTGGTCGTGAAGGGGCCTGGACAGGGAGGAAGGTGGGCCGCGGAGGGGAGGCGGTCAGGGGCTCAGGTGAAGATGGGGTGAGTGCTGTTGGGGGATGGAAGTCCCGAGGTGCCGAGAACCCCCGACGACACAGGGCAGAGTCCCTGAATGGGGCCCCCGGCGGGGGCGAGGCGGGCGGTAAAGAAGGGGCCTGGCACCTGGGAAGGCTGCGGCCTGGTGAGCGTCCCCCGGCGGTGTGGAGTGGGGAGCGCCCGAGTGAGAAGCACTGCAAGGTCTCACCTCCGCCATGGAAGGTCCGAAAACAGTGGGAAGGAGTGGGCGAGGCAGTGCGGTCCAACCAAACTTGTTGTGAGGGGGGTGAATGGCTCTAGGAAGTGGGAGTGTGCCCAAAGCAGCAATCACGAGAATTGTGATTCACTAGGGTCTTCGTGGGGAGTCCACTTGTGAAGCTAAACCTCATCAGAAATGACCTCTGTCTGCGGGGCGCAGTGGCGCTCGCCTGTAGTCCCAGTTACTCGGGACGCAGAGGTGGGAGGATCCCTTGAGCGGGAGGTCGAGGCTGCAGTGAGCTGTGATCACGCCGCTGCACTCCAGCCTGAGCAACACAGCGAGACCGCGTGTCCAAAAGAAACTGAGAAAAAAATGTCCTCTGCCTTTTGCCGCACGCCTTAAGATGGTTGCTCTGCCAGCTTGGCCAGCATAAATGGCTTTGTAGGCACTCAGACAGCGTACACACGTATGCTTAACTCTGGGACTTACTTTGAGAGTATTTTCAAAATTAAAATGGCAAGTTAACGTTTATCCATGGAAGTGATCGAATATAGCAGCCCTCTCGAGCGCACGTTCCCAATCACGGTTGTCTGTTTTCAGTGTGAAATATGAGTTGGCGAGGAAGATCGACCTATCGGCCTAGACCAAGACGCTATGTAGAGCCTCCTGAAGTGATTGGGCCTATGCGGGTGAGTGCTTAAACGTTAATGCGATGTTTTCTATTAGCAGAAATTAATTTTTGTGATAGTGTTGTTGCATTAGTGTGGAAATGCTGATAAAGGTCTTTCCTGCTCATGAAAAATGATGATGGCATCTCATGAAGGAAACATCGATTCTGGAGGATTTGTTTTTTTCCTCTCGCGTTCTTCAGCTTTTGCCCATGACTTCTTTCTCATGCTTTGTTTGTTAATGACAGATTGCACACACGTATTCCAACACGGAGTATAATAGCTTCCAAAGTCCTCGTGCGTCACTTTTCTCACAGTAACCTCCCTGTGGGTGGAGTAACCTTATTGGGCATAGAGCATAGAGTTGGAGAAATGTCTTTAGGCTTAGTTATGACCAGAAATAGCTATGTATTCTGTGTATATATGTAAAATTTTGTATCAATAACAAAACTTATTTTTTTATTTGCACACCCACACATATTCCCCAGCCCGAGCAGTTCAGTGATGAAGTGGAACCACCACAACCTGAAGAAGGGGAACCAGCAACTCAATATCAGGATCCTGCAGCTGCTCAGGAGGAAGAGGATGAGGGAGCATCTGCTGGTCAAGGTGAGGGAAAGGGAAGAAGAACGTCTGCTGGTGTGTGTGTGTGCGTGTGTGTGTGTTCGTGTGTGTGTGTGTGTGTGCGCGTGCCTGTGTGTGTGTGTGTGTGTGTGTTAGGCATTGTCACGTAGCAGGAACAGGAGGAAAGAAAACAATGGAAAGAATGCCTGAAATTGACTGGAAAAGCGAGGAGGCTATGTAGTTTGCAGCTTAGCTTAGGCAAATCCCTCACTATGATAAAATTTCTCGACTTTATGAATGAGAGAATGGAGGTGCCAGGATTGTGTGTTATCCAAGAACCCTTGACTGGTGAATACAAAATTTGTACTGTGTTCCCAGGTTTGTGTCTTCCTATCATCTATGTTGCTGTAAAGAAGGAAGTGATTTTGCTGAAAATGCTTAAAACTCAAAGGCTTTACTGTAAGGTAGCTTAGTACTGACCCAAGAATAGACCCAGTTCGGAGGAGCAGGAGCAGCTCCAAAAACCGAGTCGCTGAATGTTGGCCCCCGTTTCCTTTGATTGATGTTTTTATATGGTACGTTTGATAAAAGCTGGATAAATGAGGATACTGCCATACAGGTAGCTGGTTTAGTGATTTTTCTAAGTGGCTTTTAGGAGCTGATTAAATCCTCTTATGGTTAGAAAAGCAAAAAAGGAATTATCCTGAGATTAACGTGAGATGGAAATAATTTCTCCGAGATAAAATGTTTTGAAAGGAAACACTTATGTAACCGAGGTCATGGATTATTCCGGGGATGCACTGTTAAAAGTTTCTAGAATCTGACTGACAACAATGCCCATTAATTGCTGTCCGCCCACTCCCTTATTCTCAGTGCGGGACAGTATATTTTCTGTGATTCACAAACAATGTTATATTTGGTGCTTTGTTCTTCATGGGGTTCATTTATGGAATATTACATTTAAGACCTTCGGACCTAAATATAACTTTATTTGAACAAAGTGAAGTTTCTGTTTACCCCAATAGGTAATGGGTGTCGTGACTGTAAGGTTTTCCATAGTCCTCAAATCCATTCAGCTAATGAATCCTTCAGAAATTGACATTGTAATTGTAACTGAAATCCTATCCATGTTGCAGACTTCAGATCTCTCAGCTGACGCACACTGCTCTTGGTACTCTATGGCTGAATATAAGCATTATACATGTCCCGTGGTTTATCCTTAGCTTGTCATTTAGGAGAAAGGTCTAAAGCTGGGCTGAATGCCATGCACTCATAGTCCCAGCTACTTGGGAGGCTGAGGTGAGAGGATTGCTTGAGCCCTGGAGTTCAAGCCCAGCCTGGGAAACACAGCGAGACCTCATCGCTAATAAGTAAATAAATGAACAAATAAATAAATAAACAAATAAGCAAATAAAGGTTTCATGGTATAGGAAAACACAGATGTAAAGTTTGTGCCTAGTGGCTGGTAATGTTGCAAACATAACTCCTTAGTGAACTGTACCACTTAAAAATAGTTAAGATGGTAAATTTTAGGATATGTGTATTTTTTACCACAATTAAAAATTCCTTTCTTCCTAAAGTTCAGTGTAGTTGTCATATATTCTTTTAAAGTTTTACTGTATCTATTTTCAACACATAACATTTATAGAAAATTTGCAAGAACAGTACAATGAACTCATATAGTTTTCACCTGGATTCACCAATTGTTAATAGCTTTTGCTTTGTAGGTTTCATATCTCTTCCCTCCCTCTCTCACCCTGCTGCCCACACACTCACACACACACACATACGGATATATGTTTACTGTTATTAATGCTGAATTGTTTCGATAAAGTTTGAGGTATGATGGTCCTTTACCCTATGCACTTGAGGGTGTGTATATCGTCAGAACAAGGAGAAAGTCATTTCTTGGATCATCACTGCACAAAGATCAAGATCAGGAAATTTAACAATGAGAAAATGGAGTCATTTAATACACAGTGCATACTCAAATTTTGCCAGTTCCCCAGAAAATTTCTTTTTTCCTTTTTTTTTTTTTTCCTTTGTTGAGACGGAGTCGCTCTCTGTGGGCCAGGTTGGAGTGCAGTAGTGCGATCTCGGCTCACTGCAACCTACACCTCGCAGGTTCTAGGGATTCTCATGCCTCAGCCTCCCGTGTAGCTGGGACTACAGGCGCCGGCCACTGCGGTCTTGAACTTCTGACCTCACCTGCTCTGCCCACCTTGGCATCCCAAAATGTTTGGATTGCAGGCGTGAGACCCCTCGCCCGGCCCAGATAATTTTATTGATAGGATTTGTTTTTCTGATCCAGAGTCCAGTTCAGAATCTCGCCTTGCATGTGCTTTTCAGGTGTTTTTAGTTTCCTTTAATCTGTAACGTTTCCTTAATTTTTCTTGTCATTCATGCTAACGGACATTTTTGAAGAGGACAGACCAGTTGGTTTGCAGAATATTCTGCAGTTTGGGCTTTTTCATGTATTTTTTAAAGAGTTTTTTCACTCAGCGTTTATTGGTGGCTACTCATGCCATATAAGAGTCTAAGCGCTAGGAGTGTAAGTGCTGTGAGAGACGGGATTTCAGCCCTGAGTCATTTAATACGAGAAGGACAATCAGAAGTAGAATAACAGAGAAGTGCAAAGGAGGCAGCAAAGTTGTCTGGGGGCAGTCTTCGGAAAGGAAGAGGGTAATATTTGGAACACCTTGTTTTCCTGTTTTCTGCTAACAGACTCCTGAAATAATGTTCCTGGGATTCTTACCAACACATTTATTATTACGTTAGCTAAAGCTTTTATATAATAATACCGAGAGCATGAATATTATTTTCTTCTTCATATTTTATGTTTTACTGCTTAAATTGATATGTATTTTTTATTTTTAAGGGCCGGAGCCTGAAGCTGATAGCCAGGAACAGGTTCACCCAAAGACCGGGTGTGAGTGTGAAGATGGTCCTGATGGGCCGGAGGTGGGCCCGCCAAATCCAGAGGAGGTGAAAACGCCTGAAGAAGGTAGGCAATCCATTAGGCATGCACATTGTAGGGTGTCTGTTTCCACAGTATCATATTATAATTCCTACTATTTTTTTGAGACGGAGTCTCGCTCTGAAGACCAGGCTGGCGTGCAGTGGTGGCATCTCGGCTCACTGGAAATTCTGTCTCCAGGGTTCAAGTGATTCTCCTGCCTGGGCCTCTGGCGGAGCCGGGCTTACAGACATGCTCCGCCGCACCCAGCTAATTTTTGTATTTTTAGTAGAGACAGGGTTTCGTTATGTTGCACAGGTTCTTCCCGAACTCCTGACCTCAGGTGATCCACCTGCCTCGACCATTGAAATTGCCGGGATTACAGGCGAGAGCCACCGTGCCCGACCCAGCATTATATTTTTAATAACAGAGAGGTAACAGTACTGCCTCTTTAGTAACAGAGTTCTTAGATGAAGGTTATCTGAAACGTAGTTCAGGCCCCAGCACCCGACTGATCGACTGTCAGATATAGAAACAAACTGAGTCAAAGCTATGTTGAATTAAAAGTTTTGAGTATAAATCCTTAAACCAGTAGCTCATAATTTTCAGATGCTTTTGTAAAGGTCTGCTTTTCATCAATACGTAACACATTTGTAACACCCATCACTTGGTGTGAAAAATGCTGAAGCACTCATGCGGGTTCTAATACCAGCTCTTACAGCCTTGGCGAGATTCTGAGTGAGTCCTTTCACTTCTAAACCTATCTTTGGTTCTTATGAAAGTAGTGAGTTTAAGTCAGAGATTTTAAAACCATTTTCCATTCTGGTTCTTTCATACTCTGATCCTGTTGCATAGAATGCATGGGATACACAGATCATCTGCTTCGCGTGATTTGTTGATGACAAATCATGAAACGCTGGCCTGAGTCATCTGAAAATCTCTGAATTGAGATTTCATTGTCAGTAAGAAAGTGAGCGGGCACTCTGCTTCATCCTAGTTTTTCCGTGTGGAGAGCTGAATATGTAGCGTAAGATCTTGTGAAATTGTGAATTCTCCCTCTTCTTGGTTTGTTTGTTTGTTTGAGACAGAGTCTCAGTCTGTCACCCAGGCTGGAGTGCAGTGGTGCAATTTCAGCTCACCGCAACCTCTGGCTCCCAGGCTAAAGCAGTCCTCCCACCTCAGCCTCCTGAGTGGCTGGAACTACATGCACAAGCCACCGTGCCTGACTACATTTTTTTTTTTCATTTTTGTGGAGATGGGGTCTCACTATGTTGCCCAGGCTGGGATTCTCCGGCTTTTAATGAACAATTGCTTCTTAAATCTTTCCCCACGGAAACCTTGAGTGACTGAAATATCAAATGGCGAGAGACCGTTTAGTTCCTATCATCTGTGGCATGTAGGTCAGTGATGCTCAGCATGGGTGTGAGTAAGATGCCTGTGCTATGCATGCTCCCTGCCCCACTGTCAGTCTTCATGAGCCACTATTTCTAATAAGACTGTAGACACACATATGATATAATCATCTCTAACCATATCAAATGTTACATGTAAGTTTCAGCTTTCGAGACATGAATTGATAAGATTTAAAGTTGAAAGACCACGACTCTAGTACTTCCCGAGTAATCAACTGAAGTATGTTTCACACATGTGTTTTCCAAATTGCTGACTGTGAATCGTGAGTGCTTCTGAATTGAAAGGAAGCACTTGATGTTCAGGGAGGAAATTACTTTTAAATTCTGCAGGTCTACGCTCAAAGTTTATGCAGAGGTTCAATTGCCTGTAAGACACAGGATCACCCATAGGGTTCTGTTTTTAGTCCATTTAATAAAACCCAAACTGTAGTGTGCTTTGTATGCCTTTAGGGTCATCTGAATAATCTGTTGCTAAGTCATGTTCCCAATTGTTATGTTTCTGTTACAGGTGAAAAGCAATCACAGTGTTAAAAGAAGACACGCTGAAATGATGCAGGCTGCTCCTATGTTGGAAATTTGTTCATTAAAATCCTCCCAATAAAGCTTTACAGCCTTCTGCAAAGAAGTCTTGCGCATCTTTTGTGAATTTTACTTCTAGCTTTTTGAAGCTGTGAAATCTGTATCATTCTTTGAAATCGTGTATTGTAACTCTTTGAGCTGGTATGTAGAGACATCGTTCTTTTCTTTTTTTCTTTCTTTCTTTGTTCTCTTTTGAGACGGAGTCTTGCTCTGTCGCCCAGGCTGGAGTGCAGTGGCGCGATCTCTGCTCACTGCAACCCCGCCTCCCGGATTCAAGCAATTGTCTGCCTCAGCCTCCCGAGTAGCTGGGATTATAGGCACCCACCAGCACGCCTGGCTAAGTTTTGTGTTTTTACTAGAGATGGGCTTTCGCCATCTCGGCCAGGGTGCTCTTGAACTCCTGACCTCATGATTCACCTGCCTCGGCCTCCCAAAGTGCTGGGATTACAGGCGTGAGCCACCGCGCCCGGCGGAGACAACATAATTCTTATATATTGGTTTTCTATCCAGCAGCCTTGTGAAATATGCTTATGAATTCTAAAGTTTACTTATAGATCGTTTTCAGTCTTCAACATACAGAAACATATCATCCTTGAATAAGAGCAATTTTGTTTCTGCCATTTTTTTTTCTTTTTCCTTTTGTATTTTTTGTAGAGACGGGGTTTTGCCATGTTTCCCGGGCTGTTCTTGAACTTTTGAGTGCGAGTGATGCACCCGCCTCACCTCCCACAGTGCTGGGACTACTGGCGTGGGCCACCGTGCCGGGCCTTTTGTTGCCATTGTAAAGAGTTTCATTTCCTTTTCTGATTTTATGGCATTGCGCAGACCCACCTGTTACAATGGTGACAGTGGACATCCTTGTCTTATCCCTGATGAGAAACCGAAAAATTTCAACATTTCACCATCCTGTTTACTGTCCTTTTTTTGTAGACGGACTTTATCAGAGTAAGTCATTCCATTCTGTTCTAAATTCGCTGAGAGTATTGATTTGAATATATGTTGATTTTCATCAAACGGTGCATCTATTTCGATTACCACAGCATTTTTTTCCCATTCATGTGTTAATATAGTGAATTCGATTGATAAATTTGTCCGTTTTTAGGTTCAATTATTAAAACTTGAGACAGGGTCTCACTCTGTCACCCAGGCTGGAGTGCGGTGGTGTTATCAGAGCTCGCTGCAGCCTTGACCTCCTGGGCTCAAGCGCTCCTCCCACCTCAGCCTCCTGAGTAGCTGTGACTATAGGTACATGCCACCATGCCCAGCGAATTTTTCCATGGCTTTTTGTTTGTTTTTTGTAGTGATGAGATTTTCTGATGTTGCTTAGGCTGGCCTCGAAGTCCTGAGCTCCGGTGATCTGGCCAGCTCAGCCTCCCAAAATACTAGGATTACAGGCGTGAGCCTTGGCCTGGTCTGGTTTTTCTTATTATAGGGGTGTTATCTATATAAAGACTAAACTTAATGTGTGCCTTTGTGTGGGTGGGCTAAGAGCATGATGACATTTATCATTCTATTGATTTAAAGAAAACTATCCTTGACTTACCAGTGTGTAAGTCCATGAAAGCATAATTCTGTTGAGAGCATATATTGTTAATGGGTGTTGGGAACCCTGCACTTTCCGCTGCTGTGGGAGCACGTCCTTGGAGGTACCTTTCATCTGTTTTCTCAACTCCAAACATCTTAGGACCATGGGTTGTGACTGGTAGGACCACGTATCTTGCTATTTTCAAGACGGAGTTTATTTTCACGTGGTGTCACTCTGGCTGTCCTGTTTCCCTAATACTGTCACTTCTCCTTCTGCGATTCTGATGCTACAAATGATAGATATCGTTTTAGTATTTTCTTACGGGTCCTAGCGATTGTATTCATTTTTCCTTCAGTCTCTTTCTCGGACTTGTTCACATTGAACAATTTCCTTTTGGGGTAGGTTGCTATTTCTGTTTTCGCAGGTGGTTGACCTGTCTTCCCAGGCAGTCACAGTGGTCCTTGTCCCCATGGTGGGGCCAGGGCAAGAGAGGGCCCTGGGTTGGGGGTGGGGTTCAGTTGAAGATGGGGTGAGTTTTGAGGGGAGCACCACTTGAGTCCCAGAGGCATAAGGAACCAGCAGAGGGAGGTGGGATTCCCCTATCCTCAGTGAGGATGGGAATCGAGGGTTTGGGGCATGGCGCTGGGAACGGCAGCCCTCCCCAGCCCACAGCCGCGCATGCTCCCTGGGCTCCCGCCTCAGTGCGCATGTTCACTGGGCGCCTTCTGCCCCGCCCCTTCACCCACGTGAAGAACGCCAGGGAGCTGTGAGGCAGTGCCGTCTGGTTCCTGCCGTCCGGACTCTTTTTCCTCTACTGAGATTCATCTGGTAGGTCTGCAGGCCAGTCATCCCGGGGGCTGAAGTGTGAGTGAGGGTAAAGAGGGCCTTGGGTGGCCCAGGCGGGTCCCGCTTCCTGGTCTGTGGCCTCTGAGGGAGAAGGGCCACGAGGTCGTCCTCCTTCCCTTCACAGGCTGCGAGGCCACCAGCGGCTTCGTGGTCGTGAAGGGGCCTGGACAGGGAGGAAGGTGGGCCGCGGAGGGGAGGCGGTCAGGGGCTCAGGTGAAGATGGGGTGAGTGCTGTTGGGGGGATGGAAGTCCCGAGGTGCCGAGAACCCCCGACGACACAGGGCAGAGTCCCTGAATGGGGCCCCCGGCGGGAGCGAGGCGGGCGGTAAAGAAGGGGCCTGGCACCTGGGAAGGCTGCGGCCTGGTGAGCGTCCCCCGGCGGTGTGGAGTGGGGAGCGCCCGAGTGAGAAGCACTGCAAGGTCTCACCTCCGCCATGGAAGGTCCGAAAACAGTGGGAAGGAGTGGGCGAGGCAGTGCGGTCCAACCAAACTTGTTGTGAGGGGGGTGAATGGCTCTAGGAAGTGGGAGTGTGCCCAAAGCAGCAATCACGAGAATTGTGATTCACTAGGGTCTTCGTGGGGAGTCCACTTGTGAAGCTAAACCTCATCAGAAATGACCTCTGTCTGCGGGGCGCAGTGGCGCTCGCCTGTAGTCCCAGTTACTCGGGACGCAGAGGTGGGAGGATCCCTTGAGCGGGAGGTCGAGGCTGCAGTGAGCTGTGATCACGCCGCTGCACTCCAGCCTGAGCAACACAGCGAGACCGTGTGTCCAAAAGAAACTGAGAAAAAAATGTCCTCTGCCTTTTGCCGCACGCCTTAAGATGGTTGCTCTGCCAGCTTGGCCAGCATAAATGGCTTTGTAGGCACTCAGACAGCGTACACACGTATGCTTAACTCTGGGACTTACTTTGAGAGTATTTTCAAAATTAAAATGGCAAGTTAACGTTTATCCATGGAAGTGATCGAATATAGCAGCCCTCTCGAGCGCACGTTCCCAATCACGGTTGTCTGTTTTCAGTGTGAAATATGAGTTGGCGAGGAAGATCGACCTATCGGCCTAGACCAAGACGCTATGTAGAGCCTCCTGAAGTGATTGGGCCTATGCGGGTGAGTGCTTAAACGTTAATGCGATGTTTTCTATTAGCAGAAATTAATTTTTGTGATAGTGTTGTTGCATTAGTGTGGAAATGCTGATAAAGGTCTTTCCTGCTCATGAAAAATGATGATGGCATCTCATGAAGGAAACATCGATTCTGGAGGATTTGTTTTTTTCCTCTCGTGTTCTTCAGCTTTTGCCCATGACTTCTTTCTCATGCTTTGTTTGTTAATGACAGATTGCACACACGTATTCCAACACGGAGTATAATAGCTTCCAAAGTCCTCGTGCGTCACTTTTCTCACAGTAACCTCCCTGTGGGTGGAGTAACCTTATTGGGCATAGAGCATAGAGTTGGAGAAATGTCTTTAGGCTTAGTTATGACCAGAAATAGCTATGTATTCTGTGTATATATGTAAAATTTTGTATCAATAACAAAACTTATTTTTTTATTTGCACACCCACACATATTCCCCAGCCCGAGCAGTTCAGTGATGAAGTGGAACCACCACAACCTGAAGAAGGGGAACCAGCAACTCAATATCAGGATCCTGCAGCTGCTCAGGAGGAAGAGGATGAGGGAGCATCTGCTGGTCAAGGTGAGGGAAAGGGAAGAAGAACGTCTGCTGGTGTGTGTGTGTGCGTGTGTGTGTGTTCGTGTGTGTGTGTGTGTGTGCGCGTGCCTGTGTGTGTGTGTGTGTGTGTGTTAGGCATTGTCACGTAGCAGGAACAGGAGGAAAGAAAACAATGGAAAGAATGCCTGAAATTGACTGGAAAAGCGAGGAGGCTATGTAGTTTGCAGCTTAGCTTAGGCAAATCCCTCACTATGATAAAATTTCTCGACTTTATGAATGAGAGAATGGAGGTGCCAGGATTGTGTGTTATCCAAGAACCCTTGACTGGTGAATACAAAATTTGTACTGTGTTCCCAGGTTTGTGTCTTCCTATCATCTATGTTGCTGTAAAGAAGGAAGTGATTTTGCTGAAAATGCTTAAAACTCAAAGGCTTTACTGTAAGGTAGCTTAGTACTGACCCAAGAATAGACCCAGTTCGGAGGAGCAGGAGCAGCTCCAAAAACCGAGTCGCTGAATGTTGGCCCCCGTTTCCTTTGATTGATGTTTTTATATGGTACGTTTGATAAAAGCTGGATAAATGAGGATACTGCCATACAGGTAGCTGGTTTAGTGATTTTTCTAAGTGGCTTTTAGGAGCTGATTAAATCCTCTTATGGTTAGAAAAGCAAAAAAGGAATTATCCTGAGATTAACGTGAGATGGAAATAATTTCTCCGAGATAAAATGTTTTGAAAGGAAACACTTATGTAACCGAGGTCATGGATTATTCCGGGGATGCACTGTTAAAAGTTTCTAGAATCTGACTGACAACAATGCCCATTAATTGCTGTCCGCCCACTCCCTTATTCTCAGTGCGGGACAGTATATTTTCTGTGATTCACAAACAATGTTATATTTGGTGCTTTGTTCTTCATGGGGTTCATTTATGGAATATTACATTTAAGACCTTCGGACCTAAATATAACTTTATTTGAACAAAGTGAAGTTTCTGTTTACCCCAATAGGTAATGGGTGTCGTGACTGTAAGGTTTTCCATAGTCCTCAAATCCATTCAGCTAATGAATCCTTCAGAAATTGACATTGTAATTGTAACTGAAATCCTATCCATGTTGCAGACTTCAGATCTCTCAGCTGACGCACACTGCTCTTGGTACTCTATGGCTGAATATAAGCATTATACATGTCCCGTGGTTTATCCTTAGCTTGTCATTTAGGAGAAAGGTCTAAAGCTGGGCTGAATGCCATGCACTCATAGTCCCAGCTACTTGGGAGGCTGAGGTGAGAGGATTGCTTGAGCCCTGGAGTTCAAGCCCAGCCTGGAAACACAGCGAGACCTCATCGCTAATAAATAAATAAATGAACAAATAAATAAATAAACAAATAAGCAAATAAAGGTTTCATGGTATAGGAAAACACAGATGTAAAGTTTGTGCCTAGTGGCTGGTAATGTTGCAAACATAACTCCTTAGTGAACTGTACCACTTAAAAATAGTTAAGATGGTAAATTTTAGGATATGTGTATTTTTTACCACAATTAAAAATTCCTTTCTTCCTAAAGTTCAGTGTAGTTGTCATATATTCTTTTAAAGTTTTACTGTATCTATTTTCAACACATAACATTTATAGAAAATTTGCAAGAACAGTACAATGAACTCATATAGTTTTCACCTGGATTCACCAATTGTTAATAGCTTTCGCTTCGTAGGTTTCATATCTCTTCCCTCCCCCTCTCACCCTGCTGCCCACACACTCACACACACACACATACGGATATATGTTTACTGTTATTAATGCTGAATTGTTTCGATAAAGTTTGAGGTATGATGGTCCTTTACCCTATGCACTTGAGGGTGTGTATATCGTCAGAACAAGGAGAAAGTCATTTCTTGGATCATCACTGCACAAAGATCAAGATCAGGAAATTTAACAATGAGAAAATGGAGTCATTTAATACACAGTGCATACTCAAATTTTGCCAGTTCCCCAGAAAATTTCTTTTTTCCTTTTTTTTTTTTTCCTTTGTTGAGACGGAGTCGCTCTCTGTGGGCCAGGTTGGAGTGCAGTAGTGCGATCTCGGCTCACTGCAACCTACACCTCGCAGGTTCTAGGGATTCTCATGCCTCAGCCTCCCGTGTAGCTGGGACTACAGGCGCCGGCCACTGCGGTCTTGAACTTCTGACCTCACCTGCTCTGCCCACCTTGGCATCCCAAAATGTTTGGATTGCAGGCGTGAGACCCCTCGCCCGGCCCAGATAATTTTATTGATAGGATTTGTTTTTCTGATCCAGAGTCCAGTTCAGAATCTCGCCTTGCATGTGCTTTTCAGGTGTTTTTAGTTTCCTTTAATCTGTAACGTTTCCTTAATTTTTCTTGTCATTCATGCTAACGGACATTTTTGAAGAGGACAGACCAGTTGGTTTGCAGAATATTCTGCAGTTTGGGCTTTTTCATGTATTTTTTAAAGAGTTTTTTCACTCAGCGTTTATTGGTGGCTACTCATGCCATATAAGAGTCTAAGCGCTAGGAGTGTAAGTGCTGTGAGAGACGGGATTTCAGCCCTGAGTCATTTAATACGAGAAGGACAATCAGAAGTAGAATAACAGAGAAGTGCAAAGGAGGCAGCAAAGTTGTCTGGGGGCAGTCTTCGGAAAGGAAGAGGGTAATATTTGGAACACCTTGTTTTCCTGTTTTCTGCTAACAGACTCCTGAAATAATGTTCCTGGGATTCTTACCAACACATTTATTATTACGTTAGCTAAAGCTTTTATATAATAATACCGAGAGCATGAATATTATTTTCTTCTTCATATTTTATGTTTTACTGCTTAAATTGATATGTATTTTTTATTTTTAAGGGCCGGAGCCTGAAGCTGATAGCCAGGAACAGGTTCACCCAAAGACCGGGTGTGAGTGTGAAGATGGTCCTGATGGGCCGGAGGTGGGCCCGCCAAATCCAGAGGAGGTGAAAACGCCTGAAGAAGGTAGGCAATCCATTAGGCATGCACATTGTAGGGTGTCTGTTTCCACAGTATCATATTATAATTCCTACTATTTTTTTGAGACGGAGTCTCGCTCTGAAGACCAGGCTGGCGTGCAGTGGTGGCATCTCGGCTCACTGGAAATTCTGTCTCCAGGGTTCAAGTGATTCTCCTGCCTGGGCCTCTGGCGGAGCCGGGCTTACAGACATGCTCCGCCGCACCCAGCTAATTTTTGTATTTTTAGTAGAGACAGGGTTTCGTTATGTTGCACAGGTTCTTCCCGAACTCCTGACCTCAGGTGATCCACCTGCCTCGACCATTGAAATTGCCGGGATTACAGGCGAGAGCCACCGTGCCCGACCCAGCATTATATTTTTAATAACAGAGAGGTAACAGTACTGCCTCTTTAGTAACAGAGTTCTTAGATGAAGGTTATCTGAAACGTAGTTCAGGCCCCAGCACCCGACTGATCGACTGTCAGATATAGAAACAAACTGAGTCAAAGCTATGTTGAATTAAAAGTTTTGAGTATAAATCCTTAAACCAGTAGCTCATAATTTTCAGATGCTTTTGTAAAGGTCTGCTTTTCATCAATACGTAACACATTTGTAACACCCATCACTTGGTGTGAAAAATGCTGAAGCACTCATGCGGGTTCTAATACCAGCTCTTACAGCCTTGGCGAGATTCTGAGTGAGTCCTTTCACTTCTAAACCTATCTTTGGTTCTTATGAAAGTAGTGAGTTTAAGTCAGAGATTTTAAAACCATTTTCCATTCTGGTTCTTTCATACTCTGATCCTGTTGCATAGAATGCATGGGATACACAGATCATCTGCTTCGCGTGATTTGTTGATGACAAATCATGAAACGCTGGCCTGAGTCATCTGAAAATCTCTGAATTGAGATTTCATTGTCAGTAAGAAAGTGAGCGGGCACTCTGCTTCATCCTAGTTTTTCCGTGTGGAGAGCTGAATATGTAGCGTAAGATCTTGTGAAATTGTGAATTCTCCCTCTTCTTGGTTTGTTTGTTTGTTTGAGACAGAGTCTCAGTCTGTCACCCAGGCTGGAGTCACCCAGGCTGGAGTGCAGTGGTGCAATTTCAGCTCACCGCAACCTCTGGCTCCCAGGCTAAAGCAGTCCTCCCACCTCAGCCTCCTGAGTGGCTGGAACTACATGCACAAGCCACCGTGCCTGACTACATTTTTTTTTTCATTTTTGTGGAGATGGGGTCTCACTATGTTGCCCAGGCTGGGATTCTCCGGCTTTTAATGAACAATTGCTTCTTAAATCTTTCCCCACGGAAACCTTGAGTGACTGAAATATCAAATGGCGAGAGACCGTTTAGTTCCTATCATCTGTGGCATGTAGGTCAGTGATGCTCAGCATGGGTGTGAGTAAGATGCCTGTGCTATGCATGCTCCCTGCCCCACTGTCAGTCTTCATGAGCCACTATTTCTAATAAGACTGTAGACACACATATGATATAATCATCTCTAACCATATCAAATGTTACATGTAAGTTTCAGCTTTCGAGACATGAATTGATAAGATTTAAAGTTGAAAGACCACGACTCTAGTACTTCCCGAGTAATCAACTGAAGTATGTTTCACACATGTGTTTTCCAAATTGCTGACTGTGAATCGTGAGTGCTTCTGAATTGAAAGGAAGCACTTGATGTTCAGGGAGGAAATTACTTTTAAATTCTGCAGGTCTACGCTCAAAGTTTATGCAGAGGTTCAATTGCCTGTAAGACACAGGATCACCCATAGGGTTCTGTTTTTAGTCCATTTAATAAAACCCAAACTGTAGTGTGCTTTGTATGCCTTTAGGGTCATCTGAATAATCTGTTGCTAAGTCATGTTCCCAATTGTTATGTTTCTGTTACAGGTGAAAAGCAATCACAGTGTTAAAAGAAGACACGCTGAAATGATGCAGGCTGCTCCTATGTTGGAAATTTGTTCATTAAAATCCTCCCAATAAAGCTTTACAGCCTTCTGCAAAGAAGTCTTGCGCATCTTTTGTGAATTTTACTTCTAGCTTTTTGAAGCTGTGAAATCTGTATCATTCTTTGAAATCGTGTATTGTAACTCTTTGAGCTGGTATGTAGAGACATCGTTCTTTTCTTTTTTTCTTTCTTTCTTTGTTCTCTTTTGAGACGGAGTCTTGCTCTGTCGCCCAGGCTGGAGTGCAGTGGCGCGATCTCTGCTCACTGCAACCCCGCCTCCCGGATTCAAGCAATTGTCTGCCTCAGCCTCCCGAGTAGCTGGGATTATAGGCACCCACCAGCACGCCTGGCTAAGTTTTGTGTTTTTACTAGAGATGGGCTTTCGCCATCTCGGCCAGGGTGCTCTTGAACTCCTGACCTCATGATTCACCTGCCTCGGCCTCCCAAAGTGCTGGGATTACAGGCGTGAGCCACCGCGCCCGGCGGAGACAACATAATTCTTATATATTGGTTTTCTATCCAGCAGCCTTGTGAAATATGCTTATGAATTCTAAAGTTTACTTATAGATCGTTTTCAGTCTTCAACATACAGAAACATATCATCCTTGAATAAGAGCAATTTTGTTTCTGCCATTTTTTTTTCTTTTTCCTTTTGTATTTTTTGTAGAGACGGGGTTTTGCCATGTTTCCCGGGCTGTTCTTGAACTTTTGAGTGCGAGTGATGCACCCGCCTCACCTCCCACAGTGCTGGGACTACTGGCGTGGGCCACCGTGCCGGGCCTTTTGTTGCCATTGTAAAGAGTTTCATTTCCTTTTCTGATTTTATGGCATTGCGCAGACCCACCTGTTACAATGGTGACAGTGGACATCCTTGTCTTATCCCTGATGAGAAACCGAAAAATTTCAACATTTCACCATCCTGTTTACTGTCCTTTTTTTGTAGACGGACTTTATCAGAGTAAGTCATTCCATTCTGTTCTAAATTCGCTGAGAGTATTGATTTGAATATATGTTGATTTTCATCAAACGGTGCATCTATTTCGATTACCACAGCATTTTTTTCCCATTCATGTGTTAATATAGTGAATTCGATTGATAAATTTGTCCGTTTTTAGGTTCAATTATTAAAACTTGAGACAGGGTCTCACTCTGTCACCCAGGCTGGAGTGCGGTGGTGTTATCAGAGCTCGCTGCAGCCTTGACCTCCTGGGCTCAAGCGCTCCTCCCACCTCAGCCTCCTGAGTAGCTGTGACTATAGGTACATGCCACCATGCCCAGCGAATTTTTCCATGGCTTTTTGTTTGTTTTTTGTAGTGATGAGATTTTCTGATGTTGCTTAGGCTGGCCTCGAAGTCCTGAGCTCCGGTGATCTGGCCAGCTCAGCCTCCCAAAATACTAGGATTACAGGCGTGAGCCTTGGCCTGGTCTGGTTTTTCTTATTATAGGGGTGTTATCTATATAAAGACTAAACTTAATGTGTGCCTTTGTGTGGGTGGGCTAAGAGCATGATGACATTTATCATTCTATTGATTTAAAGAAAACTATCCTTGACTTACCAGTGTGTAAGTCCATGAAAGCATAATTCTGTTGAGAGCATATATTGTTAATGGGTGTTGGGAACCCTGCACTTTCCGCTGCTGTGGGAGCACGTCCTTGGAGGTACCTTTCATCTGTTTTCTCAACTCCAAACATCTTAGGACCATGGGTTGTGACTGGTAGGACCACGTATCTTGCTATTTTCAAGACGGAGTTTATTTTCACGTGGTGTCACTCTGGCTGTCCTGTTTCCCTAATACTGTCACTTCTCCTTCTGCGATTCTGATGCTACAAATGATAGATATCGTTTTAGTATTTTCTTACGGGTCCTAGCGATTGTATTCATTTTTCCTTCAGTCTCTTTCTCGGACTTGTTCACATTGAACAATTTCCTTTTGGGGTAGGTTGCTATTTCTGTTTTCGCAGGTGGTTGACCTGTCTTCCCAGGCAGTCACAGTGGTCCTTGTCCCCATGGTGGGGCCAGGGCAAGAGAGGGCCCTGGGTTGGGGGTGGGGTTCAGTTGAAGATGGGGTGAGTTTTGAGGGGAGCACCACTTGAGTCCCAGAGGCATAAGGAACCAGCAGAGGGAGGTGGGATTCCCCTATCCTCAGTGAGGATGGGAATCGAGGGTTTGGGGCATGGCGCTGGGAACGGCAGCCCTCCCCAGCCCACAGCCGCGCATGCTCCCTGGGCTCCCGCCTCAGTGCGCATGTTCACTGGGCGCCTTCTGCCCCGCCCCTTCACCCACGTGAAGAACGCCAGGGAGCTGTGAGGCAGTGCCGTCTGGTTCCTGCCGTCCGGACTCTTTTTCCTCTACTGAGATTCATCTGGTAGGTCTGCAGGCCAGTCATCCCGGGGGCTGAAGTGTGAGTGAGGGTAAAGAGGGCCTTGGGTGGCCCAGGCGGGTCCCGCTTCCTGGTCTGTGGCCTCTGAGGGAGAAGGGCCACGAGGTCGTCCTCCTTCCCTTCACAGGCTGCGAGGCCACCAGCGGCTTCGTGGTCGTGAAGGGGCCTGGACAGGGAGGAAGGTGGGCCGCGGAGGGGAGGCGGTCAGGGGCTCAGGTGAAGATGGGGTGAGTGCTGTTGGGGGGATGGAAGTCCCGAGGTGCCGAGAACCCCCGACGACACAGGGCAGAGTCCCTGAATGGGGCCCCCGGCGGGAGCGAGGCGGGCGGTAAAGAAGGGGCCTGGCACCTGGGAAGGCTGCGGCCTGGTGAGCGTCCCCCGGCGGTGTGGAGTGGGGAGCGCCCGAGTGAGAAGCACTGCAAGGTCTCACCTCCGCCATGGAAGGTCCGAAAACAGTGGGAAGGAGTGGGCGAGGCAGTGCGGTCCAACCAAACTTGTTGTGAGGGGGGTGAATGGCTCTAGGAAGTGGGAGTGTGCCCAAAGCAGCAATCACGAGAATTGTGATTCACTAGGGTCTTCGTGGGGAGTCCACTTGTGAAGCTAAACCTCATCAGAAATGACCTCTGTCTGCGGGGCGCAGTGGCGCTCGCCTGTAGTCCCAGTTACTCGGGACGCAGAGGTGGGAGGATCCCTTGAGCGGGAGGTCGAGGCTGCAGTGAGCTGTGATCACGCCGCTGCACTCCAGCCTGAGCAACACAGCGAGACCGTGTGTCCAAAAGAAACTGAGAAAAAAATGTCCTCTGCCTTTTGCCGCACGCCTTAAGATGGTTGCTCTGCCAGCTTGGCCAGCATAAATGGCTTTGTAGGCACTCAGACAGCGTACACACGTATGCTTAACTCTGGGACTTACTTTGAGAGTATTTTCAAAATTAAAATGGCAAGTTAACGTTTATCCATGGAAGTGATCGAATATAGCAGCCCTCTCGAGCGCACGTTCCCAATCACGGTTGTCTGTTTTCAGTGTGAAATATGAGTTGGCGAGGAAGATCGACCTATCGGCCTAGACCAAGACGCTATGTAGAGCCTCCTGAAGTGATTGGGCCTATGCGGGTGAGTGCTTAAACGTTAATGCGATGTTTTCTATTAGCAGAAATTAATTTTTGTGATAGTGTTGTTGCATTAGTGTGGAAATGCTGATAAAGGTCTTTCCTGCTCATGAAAAATGATGATGGCATCTCATGAAGGAAACATCGATTCTGGAGGATTTGTTTTTTTCCTCTCGTGTTCTTCAGCTTTTGCCCATGACTTCTTTCTCATGCTTTGTTTGTTAATGACAGATTGCACACACGTATTCCAACACGGAGTATAATAGCTTCCAAAGTCCTCGTGCGTCACTTTTCTCACAGTAACCTCCCTGTGGGTGGAGTAACCTTATTGGGCATAGAGCATAGAGTTGGAGAAATGTCTTTAGGCTTAGTTATGACCAGAAATAGCTATGTATTCTGTGTATATATGTAAAATTTTGTATCAATAACAAAACTTATTTTTTTATTTGCACACCCACACATATTCCCCAGCCCGAGCAGTTCAGTGATGAAGTGGAACCACCACAACCTGAAGAAGGGGAACCAGCAACTCAATATCAGGATCCTGCAGCTGCTCAGGAGGAAGAGGATGAGGGAGCATCTGCTGGTCAAGGTGAGGGAAAGGGAAGAAGAACGTCTGCTGGTGTGTGTGTGTGCGTGTGTGTGTGTTCGTGTGTGTGTGTGTGTGTGCGCGTGCCTGTGTGTGTGTGTGTGTGTGTGTTAGGCATTGTCACGTAGCAGGAACAGGAGGAAAGAAAACAATGGAAAGAATGCCTGAAATTGACTGGAAAAGCGAGGAGGCTATGTAGTTTGCAGCTTAGCTTAGGCAAATCCCTCACTATGATAAAATTTCTCGACTTTATGAATGAGAGAATGGAGGTGCCAGGATTGTGTGTTATCCAAGAACCCTTGACTGGTGAATACAAAATTTGTACTGTGTTCCCAGGTTTGTGTCTTCCTATCATCTATGTTGCTGTAAAGAAGGAAGTGATTTTGCTGAAAATGCTTAAAACTCAAAGGCTTTACTGTAAGGTAGCTTAGTACTGACCCAAGAATAGACCCAGTTCGGAGGAGCAGGAGCAGCTCCAAAAACCGAGTCGCTGAATGTTGGCCCCCGTTTCCTTTGATTGATGTTTTTATATGGTACGTTTGATAAAAGCTGGATAAATGAGGATACTGCCATACAGGTAGCTGGTTTAGTGATTTTTCTAAGTGGCTTTTAGGAGCTGATTAAATCCTCTTATGGTTAGAAAAGCAAAAAAGGAATTATCCTGAGATTAACGTGAGATGGAAATAATTTCTCCGAGATAAAATGTTTTGAAAGGAAACACTTATGTAACCGAGGTCATGGATTATTCCGGGGATGCACTGTTAAAAGTTTCTAGAATCTGACTGACAACAATGCCCATTAATTGCTGTCCGCCCACTCCCTTATTCTCAGTGCGGGACAGTATATTTTCTGTGATTCACAAACAATGTTATATTTGGTGCTTTGTTCTTCATGGGGTTCATTTATGGAATATTACATTTAAGACCTTCGGACCTAAATATAACTTTATTTGAACAAAGTGAAGTTTCTGTTTACCCCAATAGGTAATGGGTGTCGTGACTGTAAGGTTTTCCATAGTCCTCAAATCCATTCAGCTAATGAATCCTTCAGAAATTGACATTGTAATTGTAACTGAAATCCTATCCATGTTGCAGACTTCAGATCTCTCAGCTGACGCACACTGCTCTTGGTACTCTATGGCTGAATATAAGCATTATACATGTCCCGTGGTTTATCCTTAGCTTGTCATTTAGGAGAAAGGTCTAAAGCTGGGCTGAATGCCATGCACTCATAGTCCCAGCTACTTGGGAGGCTGAGGTGAGAGGATTGCTTGAGCCCTGGAGTTCAAGCCCAGCCTGGAAACACAGCGAGACCTCATCGCTAATAAATAAATAAATGAACAAATAAATAAATAAACAAATAAGCAAATAAAGGTTTCATGGTATAGGAAAACACAGATGTAAAGTTTGTGCCTAGTGGCTGGTAATGTTGCAAACATAACTCCTTAGTGAACTGTACCACTTAAAAATAGTTAAGATGGTAAATTTTAGGATATGTGTATTTTTTACCACAATTAAAAATTCCTTTCTTCCTAAAGTTCAGTGTAGTTGTCATATATTCTTTTAAAGTTTTACTGTATCTATTTTCAACACATAACATTTATAGAAAATTTGCAAGAACAGTACAATGAACTCATATAGTTTTCACCTGGATTCACCAATTGTTAATAGCTTTCGCTTCGTAGGTTTCATATCTCTTCCCTCCCCCTCTCACCCTGCTGCCCACACACTCACACACACACACATACGGATATATGTTTACTGTTATTAATGCTGAATTGTTTCGATAAAGTTTGAGGTATGATGGTCCTTTACCCTATGCACTTGAGGGTGTGTATATCGTCAGAACAAGGAGAAAGTCATTTCTTGGATCATCACTGCACAAAGATCAAGATCAGGAAATTTAACAATGAGAAAATGGAGTCATTTAATACACAGTGCATACTCAAATTTTGCCAGTTCCCCAGAAAATTTCTTTTTTCCTTTTTTTTTTTTTCCTTTGTTGAGACGGAGTCGCTCTCTGTGGGCCAGGTTGGAGTGCAGTAGTGCGATCTCGGCTCACTGCAACCTACACCTCGCAGGTTCTAGGGATTCTCATGCCTCAGCCTCCCGTGTAGCTGGGACTACAGGCGCCGGCCACTGCGGTCTTGAACTTCTGACCTCACCTGCTCTGCCCACCTTGGCATCCCAAAATGTTTGGATTGCAGGCGTGAGACCCCTCGCCCGGCCCAGATAATTTTATTGATAGGATTTGTTTTTCTGATCCAGAGTCCAGTTCAGAATCTCGCCTTGCATGTGCTTTTCAGGTGTTTTTAGTTTCCTTTAATCTGTAACGTTTCCTTAATTTTTCTTGTCATTCATGCTAACGGACATTTTTGAAGAGGACAGACCAGTTGGTTTGCAGAATATTCTGCAGTTTGGGCTTTTTCATGTATTTTTTAAAGAGTTTTTTCACTCAGCGTTTATTGGTGGCTACTCATGCCATATAAGAGTCTAAGCGCTAGGAGTGTAAGTGCTGTGAGAGACGGGATTTCAGCCCTGAGTCATTTAATACGAGAAGGACAATCAGAAGTAGAATAACAGAGAAGTGCAAAGGAGGCAGCAAAGTTGTCTGGGGGCAGTCTTCGGAAAGGAAGAGGGTAATATTTGGAACACCTTGTTTTCCTGTTTTCTGCTAACAGACTCCTGAAATAATGTTCCTGGGATTCTTACCAACACATTTATTATTACGTTAGCTAAAGCTTTTATATAATAATACCGAGAGCATGAATATTATTTTCTTCTTCATATTTTATGTTTTACTGCTTAAATTGATATGTATTTTTTATTTTTAAGGGCCGGAGCCTGAAGCTGATAGCCAGGAACAGGTTCACCCAAAGACCGGGTGTGAGTGTGAAGATGGTCCTGATGGGCCGGAGGTGGGCCCGCCAAATCCAGAGGAGGTGAAAACGCCTGAAGAAGGTAGGCAATCCATTAGGCATGCACATTGTAGGGTGTCTGTTTCCACAGTATCATATTATAATTCCTACTATTTTTTTGAGACGGAGTCTCGCTCTGAAGACCAGGCTGGCGTGCAGTGGTGGCATCTCGGCTCACTGGAAATTCTGTCTCCAGGGTTCAAGTGATTCTCCTGCCTGGGCCTCTGGCGGAGCCGGGCTTACAGACATGCTCCGCCGCACCCAGCTAATTTTTGTATTTTTAGTAGAGACAGGGTTTCGTTATGTTGCACAGGTTCTTCCCGAACTCCTGACCTCAGGTGATCCACCTGCCTCGACCATTGAAATTGCCGGGATTACAGGCGAGAGCCACCGTGCCCGACCCAGCATTATATTTTTAATAACAGAGAGGTAACAGTACTGCCTCTTTAGTAACAGAGTTCTTAGATGAAGGTTATCTGAAACGTAGTTCAGGCCCCAGCACCCGACTGATCGACTGTCAGATATAGAAACAAACTGAGTCAAAGCTATGTTGAATTAAAAGTTTTGAGTATAAATCCTTAAACCAGTAGCTCATAATTTTCAGATGCTTTTGTAAAGGTCTGCTTTTCATCAATACGTAACACATTTGTAACACCCATCACTTGGTGTGAAAAATGCTGAAGCACTCATGCGGGTTCTAATACCAGCTCTTACAGCCTTGGCGAGATTCTGAGTGAGTCCTTTCACTTCTAAACCTATCTTTGGTTCTTATGAAAGTAGTGAGTTTAAGTCAGAGATTTTAAAACCATTTTCCATTCTGGTTCTTTCATACTCTGATCCTGTTGCATAGAATGCATGGGATACACAGATCATCTGCTTCGCGTGATTTGTTGATGACAAATCATGAAACGCTGGCCTGAGTCATCTGAAAATCTCTGAATTGAGATTTCATTGTCAGTAAGAAAGTGAGCGGGCACTCTGCTTCATCCTAGTTTTTCCGTGTGGAGAGCTGAATATGTAGCGTAAGATCTTGTGAAATTGTGAATTCTCCCTCTTCTTGGTTTGTTTGTTTGTTTGAGACAGAGTCTCAGTCTGTCACCCAGGCTGGAGTCACCCAGGCTGGAGTGCAGTGGTGCAATTTCAGCTCACCGCAACCTCTGGCTCCCAGGCTAAAGCAGTCCTCCCACCTCAGCCTCCTGAGTGGCTGGAACTACATGCACAAGCCACCGTGCCTGACTACATTTTTTTTTTCATTTTTGTGGAGATGGGGTCTCACTATGTTGCCCAGGCTGGGATTCTCCGGCTTTTAATGAACAATTGCTTCTTAAATCTTTCCCCACGGAAACCTTGAGTGACTGAAATATCAAATGGCGAGAGACCGTTTAGTTCCTATCATCTGTGGCATGTAGGTCAGTGATGCTCAGCATGGGTGTGAGTAAGATGCCTGTGCTATGCATGCTCCCTGCCCCACTGTCAGTCTTCATGAGCCACTATTTCTAATAAGACTGTAGACACACATATGATATAATCATCTCTAACCATATCAAATGTTACATGTAAGTTTCAGCTTTCGAGACATGAATTGATAAGATTTAAAGTTGAAAGACCACGACTCTAGTACTTCCCGAGTAATCAACTGAAGTATGTTTCACACATGTGTTTTCCAAATTGCTGACTGTGAATTGTGAGTGCTTCTGAATTGAAAGGAAGCACTTGATGTTCAGGGAGGAAATTACTTTTAAATTCTGCAGGTCTACGCTCAAAGTTTATGCAGAGGTTCAATTGCCTGTAAGACACAGGATCACCCATAGGGTTCTGTTTTTAGTCCATTTAATAAAACCCAAACTGTAGTGTGCTTTGTATGCCTTTAGGGTCATCTGAATAATCTGTTGCTAAGTCATGTTCCCAATTGTTATGTTTCTGTTACAGGTGAAAAGCAATCACAGTGTTAAAAGAAGACACGCTGAAATGATGCAGGCTGCTCCTATGTTGGAAATTTGTTCATTAAAATCCTCCCAATAAAGCTTTACAGCCTTCTGCAAAGAAGTCTTGCGCATCTTTTGTGAATTTTACTTCTAGCTTTTTGAAGCTGTGAAATCTGTATCATTCTTTGAAATCGTGTATTGTAACTCTTTGAGCTGGTATGTAGAGACATCGTTCTTTTCTTTTTTTCTTTCTTTCTTTGTTCTCTTTTGAGACGGAGTCTTGCTCTGTCGCCCAGGCTGGAGTGCAGTGGCGCGATCTCTGCTCACTGCAACCCCGCCTCCCGGATTCAAGCAATTGTCTGCCTCAGCCTCCCGAGTAGCTGGGATTATAGGCACCCACCAGCACGCCTGGCTAAGTTTTGTGTTTTTACTAGAGATGGGCTTTCGCCATCTCGGCCAGGGTGCTCTTGAACTCCTGACCTCATGATTCACCTGCCTCGGCCTCCCAAAGTGCTGGGATTACAGGCGTGAGCCACCGCGCCCGGCGGAGACAACATAATTCTTATATATTGGTTTTCTATCCAGCAGCCTTGTGAAATATGCTTATGAATTCTAAAGTTTACTTATAGATCGTTTTCAGTCTTCAACATACAGAAACATATCATCCTTGAATAAGAGCAATTTTGTTTCTGCCATTTTTTTTTCTTTTTCCTTTTGTATTTTTTGTAGAGACGGGGTTTTGCCATGTTTCCCGGGCTGTTCTTGAACTTTTGAGTGCGAGTGATGCACCCGCCTCACCTCCCACAGTGCTGGGACTACTGGCGTGGGCCACCGTGCCGGGCCTGTTGTTGCCATTGTAAAGAGTTTCATTTCCTTTTCTGATTTTATGGCATTGCGCAGACCCACCTGTTACAATGGTGACAGTGGACATCCTTGTCTTATCCCTGATGAGAAACCGAAAAATTTCAACATTTCACCATCCTGTTTACTGTCCTTTTTTTGTAGACGGACTTTATCAGAGTAAGTCATTCCATTCTGTTCTAAATTTGCTGAGAGTATTGATTTGAATATATGTTGATTTTCATCAAACGGTGCATCTATTTCGATTACCACAGCATTTTTTTCCCATTCATGTGTTAATGTAGTGAATTCGATTGATAAATTTGTCCGTTTTTAGGTTCAATTATTAAAACTTGAGACAGGGTCTCACTCTGTCACCCAGGCTGGAGTGCGGTGGTGTTATCAGAGCTCGCTGCAGCCTTGACCTCCTGGGCTCAAGCGCTCCTCCCACCTCAGCCTCCTGAGTAGCTGTGACTATAGGTACATGCCACCATGCCCAGCGAATTTTTCGATGGCTTTTTGTTTGTTTTTTGTAGTGATGAGATTTTCTGATGTTGCTTAGGCTGGCCTCGAAGTCCTGAGCTCCGGTGATCTGGCCAGCTCAGCCTCCCAAAATACTAGGATTACAGGCGTGAGCCTTGGCCTGGTCTGGTTTTTCTTATTATAGGGGTGTTATCTATATAAAGACTAAACTTAATGTGTGCCTTTGTGTGGGTGGGCTAAGAGCATGATGACATTTATCATTCTATTGATTTAAAGAAAACTATCCTTGACTTACCAGTGTGTAAGTCCATGAAAGCATAATTCTGTTGAAAGCATATATTGTTAATGGGTGTTGGGAACCCTGCACTTTCCGCTGCTGTGGGAGCACGTCCTTGGAGGTACCTTTCATCTGTTTTCTCAACTCCAAACATCTTAGGACCATGGGTTGTGACTGGTAGGACCACGTATCTTGCTATTTTCAAGACGGAGTTTATTTTCACGTGGTGTCACTCTGGCTGTCCTGTTTCCCTAATACTGTCACTTCTCCTTCTGCGATTCTGATGCTACAAATGATAGATATCGTTTTAGTATTTTCTTACGGGTCCTAGCGATTGTATTCATTTTTCCTTCAGTCTCTTTCTCGGACTTGTTCACATTGAACAATTTCCTTTTGGGGTAGGTTGCTATTTCTGTTTTCGCAGGTGGTTGACCTGTCTTCCCAGGCAGTCACAGTGGTCCTTGTCCCCATGGTGGGGCCAGGGCAAGAGAGGGCCCTGGGTTGGGGGTGGGGTTCAGTTGAAGATGGGGTGAGTTTTGAGGGGAGCACCACTTGAGTCCCAGAGGCATAAGGAACCAGCAGAGGGAGGTGGGATTCCCCTATCCTCAGTGAGGATGGGAATCGAGGGTTTGGGGCGTGGCGCTGGGAACGGCAGCCCTCCCCAGCCCACAGCCGCGCATGCTCCCTGGGCTCCCGCCTCAGTGCGCATGTTCACTGGGCGCCTTCTGCCCCGCCCCTTCACCCACGTGAAGAACGCCAGGGAGCTGTGAGGCAGTGCCGTCTGGTTCCTGCCATCCGGACTCTTTTTCCTCTACTGAGATTCATCTGGTAGGTCTGCAGGCCAGTCATCCCGGGGGCTGAAGTGTGAGTGAGGGTGAAGAGGGCCTTGGGTGGCCCAGGCGGGTCCCGCTTCCTGGTCTGTGGCCTCTGAGGGAGAAGGGCCACGAGGTCGTCCTCCTTCCCTTCACAGGCTGCGAGGCCACCAGCGGCTTCGTGGTCGTGAAGGGGCCTGGACAGGGAGGAAGGTGGGCCGCGGAGGGGAGGCGGTCAGGGGCTCAGGTGAAGATGGGGTGAGTGCTGTTGGGGGATGGAAGTCCCGAGGTGCCGAGAACCCCCGACGACACAGGGCAGAGTCCCTGAATGGGGCCCCCGGCGGGGGCGAGGCGGGCGGTAAAGAAGGGGCCTGGCACCTGGGAAGGCTGCGGCCTGGTGAGCGTCCCCCGGCGGTGTGGAGTGGGGAGCGCCCGAGTGAGAAGCACTGCAAGGTCTCACCTCCGCCATGGAAGGTCCGAAAACAGTGGGAAGGAGTGGGCGAGGCAGTGCGGTCCAACCAAACTTGTTGTGAGGGGGGTGAATGGCTCTAGGAAGTGGGAGTGTGCCCAAAGCAGCAATCACGAGAATTGTGATTCACTAGGGTCTTCGTGGGGAGTCCACTTGTGAAGCTAAACCTCATCAGAAATGACCTCTGTCTGCGGGGCGCAGTGGCGCTCGCCTGTAGTCCCAGTTACTCGGGACGCAGAGGTGGGAGGATCCCTTGAGCGGGAGGTCGAGGCTGCAGTGAGCTGTGATCACGCCGCTGCACTCCAGCCTGAGCAACACAGCGAGACCGCGTGTCCAAAAGAAACTGAGAAAAAAATGTCCTCTGCCTTTTGCCGCACGCCTTAAGATGGTTGCTCTGCCAGCTTGGCCAGCATAAATGGCTTTGTAGGCACTCAGACAGCGTACACACGTATGCTTAACTCTGGGACTTACTTTGAGAGTATTTTCAAAATTAAAATGGCAAGTTAACGTTTATCCATGGAAGTGATCGAATATAGCAGCCCTCTCGAGCGCACGTTCCCAATCACGGTTGTCTGTTTTCAGTGTGAAATATGAGTTGGCGAGGAAGATCGACCTATCGGCCTAGACCAAGACGCTATGTAGAGCCTCCTGAAGTGATTGGGCCTATGCGGGTGAGTGCTTAAACGTTAATGCGATGTTTTCTATTAGCAGAAATTAATTTTTGTGATAGTGTTGTTGCATTAGTGTGGAAATGCTGATAAAGGTCTTTCCTGCTCATGAAAAATGATGATGGCATCTCATGAAGGAAACATCGATTCTGGAGGATTTGTTTTTTTCCTCTCGCGTTCTTCAGCTTTTGCCCATGACTTCTTTCTCATGCTTTGTTTGTTAATGACAGATTGCACACACGTATTCCAACACGGAGTATAATAGCTTCCAAAGTCCTCGTGCGTCACTTTTCTCACAGTAACCTCCCTGTGGGTGGAGTAACCTTATTGGGCATAGAGCATAGAGTTGGAGAAATGTCTTTAGGCTTAGTTATGACCAGAAATAGCTATGTATTCTGTGTATATATGTAAAATTTTGTATCAATAACAAAACTTATTTTTTTATTTGCACACCCACACATATTCCCCAGCCCGAGCAGTTCAGTGATGAAGTGGAACCACCACAACCTGAAGAAGGGGAACCAGCAACTCAATATCAGGATCCTGCAGCTGCTCAGGAGGAAGAGGATGAGGGAGCATCTGCTGGTCAAGGTGAGGGAAAGGGAAGAAGAACGTCTGCTGGTGTGTGTGTGTGCGTGTGTGCGTGTGTGTGTGTTCGTGTGTGTGTGTGTGTGTGCGCGTGCCTGTGTGTGTGTGTGTGTTTGTGTTAGGCATTGTCACGTAGCAGGAACAGGAGGAAAGAAAACAATGGAAAGAATGCCTGAAATTGACTGGAAAAGCGAGGAGGCTATGTAGTTTGCAGCTTAGCTTAGGCAAATCCCTCACTATGATAAAATTTCTCGACTTTATGAATGAGAGAATGGAGGTGCCAGGATTGTGTGTTATCCAAGAACCCTTGACTGGTGAATACAAAATTTGTACTGTGTTCCCAGGTTTGTGTCTTCCTATCATCTATGTTGCTGTAAAGAAGGAAGTGATTTTGCTGAAAATGCTTAAAACTCAAAGGCTTTACTGTAAGGTAGCTTAGTACTGACCCAAGAATAGACCCAGTTCGGAGGAGCAGGAGCAGCTCCAAAAACCGAGTCGCTGAATGTTGGCCCCCGTTTCCTTTGATTGATGTTTTTATATGGTACGTTTGATAAAAGCTGGATAAATGAGGATACTGCCATACAGGTAGCTGGTTTAGTGATTTTTCTAAGTGGCTTTTAGGAGCTGATTAAATCCTCTTATGGTTAGAAAAGCAAAAAAGGAATTATCCTGAGATTAACGTGAGATGGAAATAATTTCTCCGAGATAAAATGTTTTGAAAGGAAACACTTATGTAACCGAGGTCATGGATTATTCCGGGGATGCACTGTTAAAAGTTTCTAGAATCTGACTGACAACAATGCCCATTAATTGCTGTCCGCCCACTCCCTTATTCTCAGTGCGGGACAGTATATTTTCTGTGATTCACAAACAATGTTATATTTGGTGCTTTGTTCTTCATGGGGTTCATTTATGGAATATTACATTTAAGACCTTCGGACCTAAATATAACTTTATTTGAACAAAGTGAAGTTTCTGTTTACCCCAATAGGTAATGGGTGTCGTGACTGTAAGGTTTTCCATAGTCCTCAAATCCATTCAGCTAATGAATCCTTCAGAAATTGACATTGTAATTGTAACTGAAATCCTATCCATGTTGCAGACTTCAGATCTCTCAGCTGACGCACACTGCTCTTGGTACTCTATGGCTGAATATAAGCATTATACATGTCCCGTGGTTTATCCTTAGCTTGTCATTTAGGAGAAAGGTCTAAAGCTGGGCTGAATGCCATGCACTCATAGTCCCAGCTACTTGGGAGGCTGAGGTGAGAGGATTGCTTGAGCCCTGGAGTTCAAGCCCAGCCTGGGAAACACAGCGAGACCTCATCGCTAATAAGTAAATAAATGAACAAATAAATAAATAAACAAATAAGCAAATAAAGGTTTCATGGTATAGGAAAACACAGATGTAAAGTTTGTGCCTAGTGGCTGGTAATGTTGCAAACATAACTCCTTAGTGAACTGTACCACTTAAAAATAGTTAAGATGGTAAATTTTAGGATATGTGTATTTTTTACCACAATTAAAAATTCCTTTCTTCCTAAAGTTCAGTGTAGTTGTCATATATTCTTTTAAAGTTTTACTGTATCTATTTTCAACACATAACATTTATAGAAAATTTGCAAGAACAGTACAATGAACTCATATAGTTTTCACCTGGATTCACCAATTGTTAATAGCTTTTGCTTTGTAGGTTTCATATCTCTTCCCTCCCTCTCTCACCCTGCTGCCCACACACTCACACACACACACATACGGATATATGTTTACTGTTATTAATGCTGAATTGTTTCGATAAAGTTTGAGGTATGATGGTCCTTTACCCTATGCACTTGAGGGTGTGTATATCGTCAGAACAAGGAGAAAGTCATTTCTTGGATCATCACTGCACAAAGATCAAGATCAGGAAATTTAACAATGAGAAAATGGAGTCATTTAATACACAGTGCATACTCAAATTTTGCCAGTTCCCCAGAAAATTTCTTTTTTCCTTTTTTTTTTTTTTCCTTTGTTGAGACGGAGTCGCTCTCTGTGGGCCAGGTTGGAGTGCAGTAGTGCGATCTCGGCTCACTGCAACCTACACCTCGCAGGTTCTAGGGATTCTCATGCCTCAGCCTCCCGTGTAGCTGGGACTACAGGCGCCGGCCACTGCGGTCTTGAACTTCTGACCTCACCTGCTCTGCCCACCTTGGCATCCCAAAATGTTTGGATTGCAGGCGTGAGACCCCTCGCCCGGCCCAGATAATTTTATTGATAGGATTTGTTTTTCTGATCCAGAGTCCAGTTCAGAATCTCGCCTTGCATGTGCTTTTCAGGTGTTTTTAGTTTCCTTTAATCTGTAACGTTTCCTTAATTTTTCTTGTCATTCATGCTAACGGACATTTTTGAAGAGGACAGACCAGTTGGTTTGCAGAATATTCTGCAGTTTGGGCTTTTTCATGTATTTTTTAAAGAGTTTTTTCACTCAGCGTTTATTGGTGGCTACTCATGCCATATAAGAGTCTAAGCGCTAGGAGTGTAAGTGCTGTGAGAGACGGGATTTCAGCCCTGAGTCATTTAATACGAGAAGGACAATCAGAAGTAGAATAACAGAGAAGTGCAAAGGAGGCAGCAAAGTTGTCTGGGGGCAGTCTTCGGAAAGGAAGAGGGTAATATTTGGAACACCTTGTTTTCCTGTTTTCTGCTAACAGACTCCTGAAATAATGTTCCTGGGATTCTTACCAACACATTTATTATTACGTTAGCTAAAGCTTTTATATAATAATACCGAGAGCATGAATATTATTTTCTTCTTCATATTTTATGTTTTACTGCTTAAATTGACATGTATTTTTTATTTTTAAGGGCCGGAGCCTGAAGCTGATAGCCAGGAACAGGTTCACCCAAAGACCGGGTGTGAGTGTGAAGATGGTCCTGATGGGCCGGAGGTGGGCCCGCCAAATCCAGAGGAGGTGAAAACGCCTGAAGAAGGTAGGCAATCCATTAGGCATGCACATTGTAGGGTGTCTGTTTCCACAGTATCATATTATAATTCCTACTATTTTTTTGAGACGGAGTCTCGCTCTGAAGACCAGGCTGGCGTGCAGTGGTGGCATCTCGGCTCACTGGAAATTCTGTCTCCAGGGTTCAAGTGATTCTCCTGCCTGGGCCTCTGGCGGAGCCGGGCTTACAGACATGCTCCGCCGCACCCAGCTAATTTTTGTATTTTTAGTAGAGACAGGGTTTCGTTATGTTGCACAGGTTCTTCCCGAACTCCTGACCTCAGGTGATCCACCTGCCTCGACCATTGAAATTGCCGGGATTACAGGCGAGAGCCACCGTGCCCGACCCAGCATTATATTTTTAATAACAGAGAGGTAACAGTACTGCCTCTTTAGTAACAGAGTTCTTAGATGAAGGTTATCTGAAACGTAGTTCAGGCCCCAGCACCCGACTGATCGACTGTCAGATATAGAAACAAACTGAGTCAAAGCTATGTTGAATTAAAAGTTTTGAGTATAAATCCTTAAACCAGTAGCTCATAATTTTCAGATGCTTTTGTAAAGGTCTGCTTTTCATCAATACGTAACACATTTGTAACACCCATCACTTGGTGTGAAAAATGCTGAAGCACTCATGCGGGTTCTAATACCAGCTCTTACAGCCTTGGCGAGATTCTGAGTGAGTCCTTTCACTTCTAAACCTATCTTTGGTTCTTATGAAAGTAGTGAGTTTAAGTCAGAGATTTTAAAACCATTTTCCATTCTGGTTCTTTCATACTCTGATCCTGTTGCATAGAATGCATGGGATACACAGATCATCTGCTTCGCGTGATTTGTTGATGACAAATCATGAAACGCTGGCCTGAGTCATCTGAAAATCTCTGAATTGAGATTTCATTGTCAGTAAGAAAGTGAGCGGGCACTCTGCTTCATCCTAGTTTTTCCGTGTGGAGAGCTGAATATGTAGCGTAAGATCTTGTGAAATTGTGAATTCTCCCTCTTCTTGGTTTGTTTGTTTGTTTGAGACAGAGTCTCAGTCTGTCACCCAGGCTGGAGTGCAGTGGTGCAATTTCAGCTCACCGCAACCTCTGGCTCCCAGGCTAAAGCAGTCCTCCCACCTCAGCCTCCTGAGTGGCTGGAACTACATGCACAAGCCACCGTGCCTGACTACATTTTTTTTTTTCATTTTTGTGGAGATGGGGTCTCACTATGTTGCCCAGGCTGGGATTCTCCGGCTTTTAATGAACAATTGCTTCTTAAATCTTTCCCCACGGAAACCTTGAGTGACTGAAATATCAAATGGCGAGAGACCGTTTAGTTCCTATCATCTGTGGCATGTAGGTCAGTGATGCTCAGCATGGGTGTGAGTAAGATGCCTGTGCTATGCATGCTCCCTGCCCCACTGTCAGTCTTCATGAGCCACTATTTCTAATAAGACTGTAGACACACATATGATATAATCATCTCTAACCATATCAAATGTTACATGTAAGTTTCAGCTTTCGAGACATGAATTGATAAGATTTAAAGTTGAAAGACCACGACTCTAGTACTTCCCGAGTAATCAACTGAAGTATGTTTCACACATGTGTTTTCCAAATTGCTGACTGTGAATCGTGAGTGCTTCTGAATTGAAAGGAAGCACTTGATGTTCAGGGAGGAAATTACTTTTAAATTCTGCAGGTCTACGCTCAAAGTTTATGCAGAGGTTCAATTGCCTGTAAGACACAGGATCACCCATAGGGTTCTGTTTTTAGTCCATTTAATAAAACCCAAACTGTAGTGTGCTTTGTATGCCTTTAGGGTCATCTGAATAATCTGTTGCTAAGTCATGTTCCCAATTGTTATGTTTCTGTTACAGGTGAAAAGCAATCACAGTGTTAAAAGAAGACACGCTGAAATGATGCAGGCTGCTCCTATGTTGGAAATTTGTTCATTAAAATCCTCCCAATAAAGCTTTACAGCCTTCTGCAAAGAAGTCTTGCGCATCTTTTGTGAATTTTACTTCTAGCTTTTTGAAGCTGTGAAATCTGTATCATTCTTTGAAATCGTGTATTGTAACTCTTTGAGCTGGTATGTAGAGACATCGTTCTTTTCTTTTTTTCTTTCTTTCTTTGTTCTCTTTTGAGACGGAGTCTTGCTCTGTCGCCCAGGCTGGAGTGCAGTGGCGCGATCTCTGCTCACTGCAACCCCGCCTCCCGGATTCAAGCAATTGTCTGCCTCAGCCTCCCGAGTAGCTGGGATTATAGGCACCCACCAGCACGCCTGGCTAAGTTTTGTGTTTTTACTAGAGATGGGCTTTCGCCATCTCGGCCAGGGTGCTCTTGAACTCCTGACCTCATGATTCACCTGCCTCGGCCTCCCAAAGTGCTGGGATTACAGGCGTGAGCCACCGCGCCCGGCGGAGACAACATAATTCTTATATATTGGTTTTCTATCCAGCAGCCTTGTGAAATATGCTTATGAATTCTAAAGTTTACTTATAGATCATTTTCAGTCTTCAACATACAGAAACATATCATCCTTGAATAAGAGCAATTTTGTTTCTGCCATTTTTTTTTCTTTTTCCTTTTGTATTTTTTGTAGAGACGGGGTTTTGCCATGTTTCCCGGGCTGTTCTTGAACTTTTGAGTGCGAGTGATGCACCCGCCTCACCTCCCACAGTGCTGGGACTACTGGCGTGGGCCACCGTGCCGGGCCTGTTGTTGCCATTGTAAAGAGTTTCATTTCCTTTTCTGATTTTATGGCATTGCGCAGACCCACCTGTTACAATGGTGACAGTGGACATCCTTGTCTTATCCCTGATGAGAAACCGAAAAATTTCAACATTTCACCATCCTGTTTACTGTCCTTTTTTTGTAGACGGACTTTATCAGAGTAAGTCATTCCATTCTGTTCTAAATTTGCTGAGAGTATTGATTTGAATATATGTTGATTTTCATCAAACGGTGCATCTATTTCGATTACCACAGCATTTTTTTCCCATTCATGTGTTAATATAGTGAATTCGATTGATAAATTTGTCCGTTTTTAGGTTCAATTATTAAAACTTGAGACAGGGTCTCACTCTGTCACCCAGGCTGGAGTGCGGTGGTGTTATCAGAGCTCGCTGCAGCCTTGACCTCCTGGGCTCAAGCGCTCCTCCCACCTCAGCCTCCTGAGTAGCTGTGACTATAGGTACATGCCACCATGCCCAGCGAATTTTTCCATGGCTTTTTGTTTGTTTTTTGTAGTGATGAGATTTTCTGATGTTGCTTAGGCTGGCCTCGAAGTCCTGAGCTCCGGTGATCTGGCCAGCTCAGCCTCCCAAAATACTAGGATTACAGGCGTGAGCCTTGGCCTGGTCTGGTTTTTCTTATTATAGGGGTGTTATCTATATAAAGTCTAAACTTAATGTGTGCCTTTGTGTGGGTGGGCTAAGAGCATGATGACATTTATCATTCTATTGATTTAAAGAAAACTATCCTTGACTTACCAGTGTGTAAGTCCATGAAAGCATAATTCTGTTGAAAGCATATATTGTTAATGGGTGTTGGGAACCCTGCACTTTCCGCTGCTGTGGGAGCACGTCCTTGGAGGTACCTTTCATCTGTTTTCTCAACTCCAAACATCTTAGGACCATGGGTTGTGACTGGTAGGACCACGTATCTTGCTATTTTCAAGACGGAGTTTATTTTCACGTGGTGTCACTCTGGCTGTCCTGTTTCCCTAATACTGTCACTTCTCCTTCTGCGATTCTGATGCTACAAATGATAGATATCGTTTTAGTATTTTCTTACGGGTCCTAGCGATTGTATTCATTTTTCCTTCAGTCTCTTTCTCGGACTTGTTCACATTGAACAATTTCCTTTTGGGGTAGGTTGCTATTTCTGTTTTCGCAGGTGGTTGACCTGTCTTCCCAGGCAGTCACAGTGGTCCTTGTCCCCATGGTGGGGCCAGGGCAAGAGAGGGCCCTGGGTTGGGGGTGGGGTTCAGTTGAAGATGGGGTGAGTTTTGAGGGGAGCACCACTTGAGTCCCAGAGGCATAAGGAACCAGCAGAGGGAGGTGGGATTCCCCTATCCTCAGTGAGGATGGGAATCGAGGGTTTGGGGCGTGGCGCTGGGAACGGCAGCCCTCCCCAGCCCACAGCCGCGCATGCTCCCTGGGCTCCCGCCTCAGTGCGCATGTTCACTGGGCGCCTTCTGCCCCGCCCCTTCACCCACGTGAAGAACGCCAGGGAGCTGTGAGGCAGTGCCGTCTGGTTCCTGCCGTCCGGACTCTTTTTCCTCTACTGAGATTCATCTGGTAGGTCTGCAGGCCAGTCATCCCGGGGGCTGAAGTGTGAGTGAGGGTGAAGAGGGCCTTGGGTGGCCCAGGCGGGTCCCGCTTCCTGGTCTGTGGCCTCTGAGGGAGAAGGGCCACGAGGTCGTCCTCCTTCCCTTCACAGGCTGCGAGGCCACCAGCGGCTTCGTGGTCGTGAAGGGGCCTGGACAGGGAGGAAGGTGGGCCGTGGAGGGGAGGCGGTCAGGGGCTCAGGTGAAGATGGGGTGAGTGCTGTTGGGGGATGGAAGTCCCGAGGTGCCGAGAACCCCCGACGACACAGGGCAGAGTCCCTGAATGGGGCCCCCGGCGGGGGCGAGGCGGGCGGTAAAGAAGGGGCCTGGCACCTGGGAAGGCTGCGGCCTGGTGAGCGTCCCCCGGCGGTGTGGAGTGGGGAGCGCCCGAGTGAGAAGTACTGCAAGGTCTCACCTCCGCCATGGAAGGTCCGAAAACAGTGGGAAGGAGTGGGCGAGGCAGTGCGGTCCAACCAAACTTGTTGTGAGGGGGGTGAATGGCTCTAGGAAGTGGGAGTGTGCCCAAAGCAGCAATCACGAGAATTGTGATTCACTAGGGTCTTCGTGGGGAGTCCACTTGTGAAGCTAAACCTCATCAGAAATGACCTCTGTCTGCGGGGCGCAGTGGCGCTCGCCTGTAGTCCCAGTTACTCGGGACGCAGAGGTGGGAGGATCCCTTGAGCGGGAGGTCGAGGCTGCAGTGAGCTGTGATCACGCCGCTGCACTCCAGCCTGAGCAACACAGCGAGACCGCGTGTCCAAAAGAAACTGAGAAAAAAATGTCCTCTGCCTTTTGCCGCACGCCTTAAGATGGTTGCTCTGCCAGCTTGGCCAGCATAAATGGCTTTGTAGGCACTCAGACAGCGTACACACGTATGCTTAACTCTGGGACTTACTTTGAGAGTATTTTCAAAATTAAAATGGCAAGTTAACGTTTATCCATGGAAGTGATCGAATATAGCAGCCCTCTCGAGCGCACGTTCCCAATCACGGTTGTCTGTTTTCAGTGTGAAATATGAGTTGGCGAGGAAGATCGACCTATCGGCCTAGACCAAGACGCTATGTAGAGCCTCCTGAAGTGATTGGGCCTATGCAGGTGAGTGCTTAAACGTTAATGCGATGTTTTCTATTAGCAGAAATTAATTTTTGTGATAGTGTTGTTGCATTAGTGTGGAAATGCTGATAAAGGTCTTTCCTGCTCATGAAAAATGATGATGGCATCTCATGAAGGAAACATCGATTCTGGAGGATTTGTTTTTTTCCTCTCGTGTTCTTCAGCTTTTGCCCATGACTTCTTTCTCATGCTTTGTTTGTTAATGACAGATTGCACACACGTATTCCAACACGGAGTATAATAGCTTCCAAAGTCCTCGTGCGTCACTTTTCTCACAGTAACCTCCCTGTGGGTGGAGTAACCTTATTGGGCATAGAGCATAGAGTTGGAGAAATGTCTTTAGGCTTAGTTATGACCAGAAATAGCTATGTATTCTGTGTATATATGTAAAATTTTGTATCAATAACAAAACTTATTTTTTTATTTGCACACCCACACATATTCCCCAGCCCGAGCAGTTCAGTGATGAAGTGGAACCACCACAACCTGAAGAAGGGGAACCAGCAACTCAATATCAGGATCCTGCAGCTGCTCAGGAGGAAGAGGATGAGGGAGCATCTGCTGGTCAAGGTGAGGGAAAGGGAAGAAGAACGTCCGCTGGTGTGTGTGTGTGCGTGTGTGTGTGTTCGTGTGTGTGTGTGTGTGCGTGCCTGTGTGTGTGTGTGTGTGTGTGTGTTAGGCATTGTCACGTAGCAGGAACAGGAGGAAAGAAAACAATGGAAAGAATGCCTGAAATTGACTGGAAAAGCGAGGAGGCTATGTAGTTTGCAGCTTAGCTTAGGCAAATCCCTCACTATGATAAAATTTCTCGACTTTATGAATGAGAGAATGGAGGTGCCAGGATTGTGTGTTATCCAAGAACCCTTGACTGGTGAATACAAAATTTGTACTGTGTTCCCAGGTTTGTGTCTTCCTATCATCTATGTTGCTGTAAAGAAGGAAGTGATTTTGCTGAAAATGCTTAAAACTCAAAGGCTTTACTGTAAGGTAGCTTAGTACTGACCCAAGAATAGACCCAGTTCAGAGGAGCAGGAGCAGCTCCAAAAACCGAGTCGCTGAATGTTGGCCCCCGTTTCCTTTGATTGATGTTTTTATATGGTACGTTTGATAAAAGCTGGATAAATGAGGATACTGCCATACAGGTAGCTGGTTTAGTGATTTTTCTAAGTGGCTTCTAGGAGGTGATTAAATCCTCTTATGGTTAGAAAAGCAAAAAAGGAATTATCCTGAGATTAACGTGAGATGGAAATAATTTCTCCGAGATAAAATGTTTTGAAAGGAAACACTTATGTAACCGAGGTCATGGATTATTCCGGGGATGCACTGTTAAAAGTTTCTAGAATCTGACTGACAACAATGCCCATTAATTGCTGTCCGCCCACTCCCTTATTCTCAGTGCGGGACAGTATATTTTCTGTGATTCACAAACAATGTTATATTTGGTGCTTTGTTCTTCATGGGGTTCATTTATGGAATATTACATTTAAGACCTTCGGACCTAAATATAACTTTATTTGAACAAAGTGAAGTTTCTGTTTACCCCAATAGGTAATGGGTGTCGTGACTGTAAGGTTTTCCATAGTCCTCAAATCCATTCAGCTAATGAATCCTTCAGAAATTGACATTGTAATTGTAACTGAAATCCTATCCATGTTGCAGACTTCAGATCTCTCAGCTGACGCACACTGCTCTTGGTACTCTATGGCTGAATATAAGCATTATACATGTCCCGTGGTTTATCCTTAGCTTGTCATTTAGGAGAAAGGTCTAAAGCTGGGCTGAATGCCATGCACTCATAGTCCCAGCTACTTGGGAGGCTGAGGTGAGAGGATTGCTTGAGCCCTGGAGTTCAAGCCCAGCCTGGGAAACACAGCGAGACCTCATCGCTAATAAGTAAATAAATGAACAAATAAATAAATAAACAAATAAGCAAATAAAGGTTTCATGGTATAGGAAAACACAGATGTAAAGTTTGTGCCTAGTGGCTGGTAATGTTGCAAACATAACTCCTTAGTGAACTGTACCACTTAAAAATAGTTAAGATGGTAAATTTTAGGATATGTGTATTTTTTACCACAATTAAAAATTCCTTTCTTCCTAAAGTTCAGTGTAGTTGTCATATATTCTTTTAAAGTTTTACTGTATCTATTTTCAACACATAACATTTATAGAAAATTTGCAAGAACAGTACAATGAACTCATATAGTTTTCACCTGGATTCACCAATTGTTAATAGCTTTTGCTTTGTAGGTTTCATATCTCTTCCCTCCCTCTCTCACCCTGCTGCCCACACACTCACACACACACACATACGGATATATGTTTACTGTTATTAATGCTGAATTGTTTCGATAAAGTTTGAGGTATGATGGTCCTTTACCCTATGCACTTGAGGGTGTGTATATCGTCAGAACAAGGAGAAAGTCATTTCTTGGATCATCACTGCACAAAGATCAAGATCAGGAAATTTAACAATGAGAAAATGGAGTCATTTAATACACAGTGCATACTCAAATTTTGCCAGTTCCCCAGAAAATTTCTTTTTTCCTTTTTTTTTTTTTTCCTTTGTTGAGACGGAGTCGCTCTCTGTGGGCCAGGTTGGAGTGCAGTAGTGCGATCTCGGCTCACTGCAACCTACACCTCGCAGGTTCTAGGGATTCTCATGCCTCAGCCTCCCGTGTAGCTGGGACTACAGGCGCCGGCCACTGTGGTCTTGAACTTCTGACCTCACCTGCTCTGCCCACCTTGGCATCCCAAAATGTTTGGATTGCAGGCGTGAGACCCCTCGCCCGGCCCAGATAATTTTATTGATAGGATTTGTTTTTCTGATCCAGAGTCCAGTTCAGAATCTCGCCTTGCATGTGCTTTTCAGGTGTTTTTAGTTTCCTTTAATCTGTAACGTTTCCTTAATTTTTCTTGTCATTCATGCTAACGGACATTTTTGAAGAGGACAGACCAGTTGGTTTGCAGAATATTCTGCAGTTTGGGCTTTTTCATGTATTTTTTAAAGAGTTTTTTCACTCAGCGTTTATTGGTGGCTACTCATGCCATATAAGAGTCTAAGCGCTAGGAGTGTAAGTGCTGTGAGAGACGGGATTTCAGCCCTGAGTCATTTAATACGAGAAGGACAATCAGAAGTAGAATAACAGAGAAGTGCAAAGGAGGCAGCAAAGTTGTCTGGGGGCAGTCTTCGGAAAGGAAGAGGGTAATATTTGGAACACCTTGTTTTCCTGTTTTCTGCTAACAGACTCCTGAAATAATGTTCCTGGGATTCTTACCAACACATTTATTATTACGTTAGCTAAAGCTTTTATATAATAATACCGAGAGCATGAATATTATTTTCTTCTTCATATTTTATGTTTTACTGCTTAAATTGATATGTATTTTTTATTTTTAAGGGCCGGAGCCTGAAGCTGATAGCCAGGAACAGGTTCACCCAAAGACCGGGTGTGAGTGTGAAGATGGTCCTGATGGGCCGGAGGTGGGCCCGCCAAATCCAGAGGAGGTGAAAACGCCTGAAGAAGGTAGGCAATCCATTAGGCATGCACATTGTAGGGTGTCTGTTTCCACAGTATCATATTATAATTCCTACTATTTTTTTGAGACGGAGTCTCGCTCTGAAGACCAGGCTGGCGTGCAGTGGTGGCATCTCGGCTCACTGGAAATTCTGTCTCCAGGGTTCAAGTGATTCTCCTGCCTGGGCCTCTGGCGGAGCCGGGCTTACAGACATGCTCCGCCGCACCCAGCTAATTTTTGTATTTTTAGTAGAGACAGGGTTTCGTTATGTTGCACAGGTTCTTCCCGAACTCCTGACCTCAGGTGATCCACCTGCCTCGACCATTGAAATTGCCGGGATTACAGGCGAGAGCCACCGTGCCCGACCCAGCATTATATTTTTAATAACAGAGAGGTAACAGTACTGCCTCTTTAGTAACAGAGTTCTTAGATGAAGGTTATCTGAAACGTAGTTCAGGCCCCAGCACCCGACTGATCGACTGTCAGATATAGAAACAAACTGAGTCAAAGCTATGTTGAATTAAAAGTTTTGAGTATAAATCCTTAAACCAGTAGCTCATAATTTTCAGATGCTTTTGTAAAGGTCTGCTGTTCATCAATACGTAACACATTTGTAACACCCATCACTTGGTGTGAAAAATGCTGAAGCACTCATGCGGGTTCTAATACCAGCTCTTACAGCCTTGGCGAGATTCTGAGTGAGTCCTTTCACTTCTAAACCTATCTTTGGTTCTTATGAAAGTAGTGAGTTTAAGTCAGAGATTTTAAAACCATTTTCCATTCTGGTTCTTTCATACTCTGATCCTGTTGCATAGAATGCATGGGATACACAGATCATCTGCTTCGCGTGATTTGTTGATGACAAATCATGAAACGCTGGCCTGAGTCATCTGAAAATCTCTGAATTGAGATTTCATTGTCAGTAAGAAAGTGAGCGGGCACTCTGCTTCATCCTAGTTTTTCCGTGTGGAGAGCTGAATATGTAGCGTAAGATCTTGTGAAATTGTGAATTCTCCCTCTTCTTGGTTTGTTTGTTTGTTTGAGACAGAGTCTCAGTCTGTCACCCAGGCTGGAGTCACCCAGGCTGGAGTGCAGTGGTGCAATTTCAGCTCACCGCAACCTCTGGCTCCCAGGCTAAAGCAGTCCTCCCACCTCAGCCTCCTGAGTGGCTGGAACTACATGCACAAGCCACCGTGCCTGACTACATTTTTTTTTTCATTTTTGTGGAGATGGGGTCTCACTATGTTGCCCAGGCTGGGATTCTCCGGCTTTTAATGAACAATTGCTTCTTAAATCTTTCCCCACGGAAACCTTGAGTGACTGAAATATCAAATGGCGAGAGACCGTTTAGCTCCTATCATCTGTGGCATGTAGGTCAGTGATGCTCAGCATGGGTGTGAGTAAGATGCCTGTGCTATGCATGCTCCCTGCCCCACTGTCAGTCTTCATGAGCCACTATTTCTAATAAAACTGTAGACACACATATGATATAATCATCTCTAACCATATCAAATGTTACATGTAAGTTTCAGCTTTCGAGACATGAATTGATAAGATTTAAAGTTGAAAGACCACGACTCTAGTACTTCCCGAGTAATCAACTGAAGTATGTTTCACACATGTGTTTTCCAAATTGCTGACTGTGAATTGTGAGTGCTTGTGAATTGAAAGGAAGCACTTAATTGTTAGGGAAGAAATTGCCTGTAAATTCTCGAGGGCTACCTTCAAAGTGTATAACGAGGTTCAGCTGGATGTAAGATAGAGGATTACCTTAGCGTTCTGTTTTTAGTCCATTTAATAAAACACATACTGTAGTGTGCTTTGCATGCCTTTAGGGTCATCTAAATAATCTGTTGCTCAGCCCGGTGCTGTGGCTCACTCCTGTAGTCCCAGCCCTTTGGAGGCCGAGGCAGGTGGATCATGAGGTAAGGAGTTCGATACCATCCTGGCTAACACGGTGAAACCCCGTCTCTACTAAAAATACAAAAAATTAGCCGGGTGTGGTGGCACGTGCCTGTGGTCCCAGCTACTCAGGAGGCTGAGGCAGAAGAATCGCTTGAACCCAGAAGGCGGAGGTTGCAGTGAGCCAGATTGCACCACTTCACTCCAGCCTGGGTGACAGAGTGAGACTCCATCTAAAATAATAATAATAATAATAATATATTAAGAATAATAATAATAATCTGTTGCTCAGTAATGTTCCGAACTGTTTTGTTTTTGTTTCAGGTGAAGGGCAATCACAGTGTTAAAAGAAGACATGCTGAAATGATGCCGACTGCTCCTATGTTGGAAAATTTTTCATTGAAGTTCTCCCAATAAAGCTTTACAGCCTTCTGCAAAGAAGTCTTGTGAATATTTTGTCAATTTTATTTCTAGGTATTTGATGCTGTGAAATGTACCATTCTTTGAAATTTTGTATTTTAACTCCTTGAGCTGTGTGTAGAGGCATAATTCTCATATATTGATTTTCTATCCAGCAACCTTGTTAAATACGCTTATGAATTTTAACAGTTTACTTCTAGATTTTTTTCAGTTTTCAACATACAGAATCGTATCATTTTTGAATAAGAACAATTTTGTTTCTGCCTTTTTTGTTTGTTTTTTCTTTTGCATTTTTCGTAGGGGCGGGATTTTGGCCTGTCGCCCAGGCTTGTTTTGAACTCGTGAGCGCAAGTAATCCACTTTCCTTGGCCTTTCAGAGTGTTGGGATTACAGGTATGGGCCACCGTGCTGGTCCTGTTTTTGCCATTTTAAACACTTTTATTTTCTTTTCTGATTTTATGGCATTGAGCAGATCCACCGGATACAATTGTGATAGTGGAAATTTTTGTGTTATTACTGATGAGAAATGGAAAAATTTCAACATTTCATGACAATATTTAGTGTACTTTTTTTGTAGATGGACTTTTTCAGAGTAAGTCATTCCATTCTGTTTTAGTTTGTTGAGAGTGTTCATTTTGAATATATGTTGAATTTCATCAAACACTGACCTGAGTCATCTTAAAACAGTGAACTGAGATTTCATTGCTACTAAGAAAGTGAGCGGGCACTCTGCTTCATGTTTGCCTTTGTCATGTTGCATGAAAAACATTTTGCTTCATGTTTGATTCTGTATGTTGAAAACTGAAATCATCTATTGTGATTAGCACAGGGTTTTTTTCCCCAGTAATCTGTTTATGTAGTCAATTACGTTGATAAATCTGTACTTTTTCAATTTTAACAATTGAGACAGCTCTCACTCTGTCACCCATGCTGACTGCAGTAGTGTGATCACAGCTTACTGCAACCTCAACCTCCTGGGCTCAAGCGATCCTCCCACCTCACCCTCCTGAGTAGCTAGGACTATAGGTACATGCCACCATGCCAAGCTAATTTTTCTGTTTTAGAGATGGTATTTTTTCATGTTGCCCAGGCTGGTTTTATACTCCTAATCTCAAGCCATCCGCTAGCCTTGGCCTCCCAAAGTGCTGGGATTACAGGAATGAGTCACTGTGCCTGGCAAGTTTGTACATTTAAACCAACAATTTGGCCATGGGTAGTCTATGTCTTAATAATTTATTTAAGGATTTTTATGTATATCCTCATGAGTGACATTACCTGTACTTTTATTTCATATGCTCATTTGTTGGACGTTGTTATCAAGGTTCCTCTAGCTTCATAAAACGGGTTGGGATGTAAAACCTCTTTTTCCATTCACTGGAACTCAAGTCTCCTCAAGGCTGTGAGTAATGCAGGGCTAGGCTTTCCCATAATGAGCTTTTCTAGAATGCTTCTCTCAGATTTGGACCCTACTTAAACACCAGTGACCAAACGGGCAGCTCCAGGTACCTATCCCCTCAAACTTTGAGGGTCATGTTCTCTGAAGATGCCTCTTCAATTTGAAAGCTATCTGTTCCTGTTTCTCTGCTGATATTAACTCTCTGTGCACAGAAAGTTAAACGTCACTGGTTATTAATTTCCCTAGATTTTGATCTGTGCTATGTGGCTGAGAATGGGCTGACTGACCCTAGATCTGTGTATAATTATGACAATGGCTCCATTTATTTTTAAAATAATAAGAGGAATTATTATAAAATTCCTATTTACTGGATGTGTACTATCTATGAATTACTTCTTCGTGCTGGGTTGTGTACATGTATGACCTCTTTAGATCCTCACAAGATAAGGCAGAATTTTCATGAAATTGAGGACTGACTCCAGTAAGAAGCAGATTTGGGGGGATTTCAATTTCTAAGCTCAAAGCCCTTGCACTTTTCTCAAAGTAAAGCTTTTGAAAGTGTTAAATGTACACGAACTGATGGTGTATATGATGACTTTAGTTGTAATCTGTTGTTTTCTTAAAAAATTTACATATACAAAAGTGTTTTACTTAAAAGGCTTTGCTCTTCCCTTAAAGGAAGCACCTACCAAAATGTGGTGCACAGACCTTACATGGTGTCTCTAGGGCCTCCTACCCCACATTTCCCCTGCTTTTTCTCTTGTTCTGACTGAAAAACAAAGTGCTTTGACTGTGCTGTGACCCAGCCAGCTGCATGTTTACCCAGCATGCTTGAACCCAAGCTGGAGCCTTGAACATAAAGGTGTTTAAGTTGTTGCTAAAAATATGGAAAGAAACTAGCTCTGGCCTTGAACCAAATCCCTTAAACTCTCCTATAAAACTCCATAACCTGACCCCCTCACTGCGGATATACCTAGGCATGACATCCTTGTTGCCTGTTGCAAAGATGCTTTAGCCTACTCTGTAAGTTCTCCCAATAAATGCTTTGGACTGATCACACTGATGTTTAGTGCTCCTTGGAAATCTTGACAGGCCCAATCTCTAGTCGGTCTGGGGCACTACCTTGTGGGAACTCTCCTACTTCTGCTTCCTGCTCCAGCCGCGGATTTGGCTGGATAAAATCATTAATACAAAAACAAACATTTAAAAACTTTTTTCATTATAATGTGCTTATTATGTTACAGAAAATATAATACTAAAGCCATTTGCAACAGTTTGTGGGGAGAAAGTTAAGAACGTGTGTCACAAATCGCATGGCAAAATGCCACAACATCTCCTACAAACACACCTGTCCTTCGAAGTTACTCACAGGTGGGGAGGGAGCAGCCACAAATCTCTTTTTTTCTTCCACAAAATCCTCTGTTGGCTTGATAGTCAAGAGATCTCACTCAGAAGCCCCCCTTGCTGCCCGATTCCAGACCTCTACCGCTATTACTATACACAAAGGTTACACCTCTGAGGTCTTGTTTGCATCTTCACAGCACCCCCCACCCCAAGAAAACAGTTCTGCCAAAAAAAAAATCCTATTCAGAATCTACCCTGCTTAGGGAATGACAAGGGATTATAAACAACGATGATTTCTCTCTCTTGCAGACGCTTAAAAATATTTCCTGATCCAAGAGGACTGAAAATCTATGGTTCAAATAAAGAGAGAGGCTAAATGCAGGGTATCTCAATTTACCCCATATACATGAGGGGTCCCTTGGTTGTGGAGGTGGCAGAAAGGATTAGAACTTGTATAGAAGAAAAGGGAAAGCAACCAGGAAAATTTGCTTAGGTAAAATTACTTGGGTCCTACTTACACTGTCTCCTTATAGGCAATGGCATGAAATAGCCATGGGTTTCCATCCTGGCTCTGACACACTGACTTTGCAATGGTGAAATGGTGGTAAAGGTTCTTACATTCTTTGGGCCTGTTTCCCCATTTCTAAAGCACAAATTAAAATATTTACACTAAATGATTGCTATGAAGAATGAGATGCCAATACATATGGTGTTTCCCATGAGGGATATGTTCTGGTCGGGCAGACAGACACATAAACAGAAGAGCAGTTGGGGTGCACACACACACACACACACACACCCCAACAGTGAACGGGGTAGCTAAGAAGCAAGAGAAAAACAAGGAGAAAAGCCTTGTGAGAGTGAAAGAGATCTACTGGACTTCTCATATCCACTGATCGCTGGGTTCATCTACTTGATTCTGTTGATATAAGGCTGAATGACGGCCAGGCATGGAGGCTCACACCTGTAATCTTAGCAATTTGGGAGCCTGAGCAGGAGGATTGCTTGAGCCCAGGAGTTCAAGACCAGCCTGGGCAATAGAGCGAGACCCTGTTTTTTTTTTTTTTGAGACAGAGTCTCGTTCTGTTGCCCAGGCTGGAGTGCAGTGGCACAATATTGGCTCACTGCAAACTTTGCCCCCCGGGCTCAAGCGATTTTCCCACCTCAGCCTCCCAGGTAGCTGGGATTACAGGTGCACACCACCACACCTGACTAATTTTTGTATTTTTAGTAGAGATGAGTTTTCACAATGTTGGCCAGGCTGGTCTCGAACTCCTGACCTCAAGTGTTCTGCCTGCCTTGGCCTCTCAAAGTACTCGGATTACAGGCGTGAGCCACCACGCCTGGCCTGTTTATTTTTTGAAGGCTGAGTGACATCTGTGCCTCACACTTGAAAACTAAAATAACCAGAATGGCAGTATTGTGCTTATTCAAAAAGTATTTATTGAGGGCTGTTTCTTTATCAGCTCCTTTATATATGAGAAGACATCAGCAAATTAGCCAATGTTGCCCCTAACTGAGAAATGATCTAAGAAAGTAGCAGTGTCCCAGATTCATTATAAATGTAAAAGTGTTTAATATTTATAAAATATTATATATTCACTATAAATACAAAAGTATAAAAGGTAATACATTGGTACTAGATGCTTCTGGGCAAAGTGTGTGGTGAAGGGCACAAGCCCTCTGTGACAGATTCCCAAGACAACCTTCAGCTTGATGATCTTCCAGATGCACAGGATTCAGAAGCTGTTATACTCACAGTTATAATCTATTAAAGTGAAAGGATACAGATTAGAATCAGCAAAGGTAAAAGCATGGGGTGAAATCCAGGAGAGACTGGGGGCAAGATTTTAGGTGTTTTTTCCCGGTAGAGTGGTACAGGGACACGTTTATATACTGTCCCAGTAATGATGTGTGACAACACGTGAAGTATTATCAACCAGGGAAGCTCACCTGACTTTGGTGTTCAGGGTTTTTATTGGGAGTCATGTAAGCATGCAAAGCTTGTGTAACTGACCTCAGCTACTCAGACTCTAGCCTTCCCGAGCAAAAACAAACATTCACCATAAATCACATTGTTAAACAAACTTATTGGATCCCACTGTTAACAGTGTGGCCCAAAGACTCAGGCATAAAAAACACTCTTATCAGGCAGTCCTGCTGAGTTAATCCTTTCCTGCACAACCTCCTCTAAGAGAACAGAAGTTTGCAAAGAGAGATTTCCTGTGATGTCTCATCTGCAATGTATTATTTCCAGTAAGCAAATTACTAGTTTAATGATGGCTACACTTAAGAAAGCAAGGAGCATGTCATCATCTCTCTCTCTCCCAACAATAACAACAGCAGCAACAACGAAACAATGCAAAAACCAACAACAAAAACTTGTCTGAGAATCAGCTGCTGGGAATCAGGCTCTGTGCTCTGGGCTAAAAAGACTCTGAGGATCGAGGAATGATTCATGCAGGATAAGAGTTATCACAGAGCTCAGAGTCTACTTCCAGGGGATGATGTGTGTTCTAGGTACTGCTTCACTGTAAATAACTTTTTTTATTTATTATTTATTTATTATTTATTAATAAATAAATAAATTTATTTTTACTGTCACCCAGGCTGGAGTGCACTGGCACGATCTTGACTCATTGAAACCTCCATCTCCCAGGTTCAAACGTTTCTTCTGCCTCAGCCTCCCGAGTAGCTGGGATTACAGGTGCTCATCACCTTGCCTGGCTAGTTTTTGTATTTTTAATAGATAGGGTTTCACCATGCTGGCCAGGCTGGTCTCCAACTTCTGACCTCAAGCGATCGACCTGCCTTGGCCTCCCAAAGTGCTAGGATTACAGACGCGAGCCACGTCGCCCGGCCAGTAAATAACTTTTATTTTATTTTATTTTATTTATTTTTTGACAAGAATCTCACTCTTGTCACCCAGGCTGGAGTGCAGAGGCGTGATCTCGGCTCATTGCAACCTCCGTCTCCCGGGTTCAAGGGATTTTCCTGCCTCAGCCTCCCGAGTAGCTGGAATTACAGGCACCTGCCACCACGCCTGGCTAATTTTTGTATTTTTAGTAGAGATGGAGTTTTGCCATGTTGACCAGGCTGGTCTTGAACTCCTGACCTCAGGTGATCCGCCCGCCTCAGCCTCCCAAAGTGCTGGGATTACAGGCATGAGCCACTGTGCCAGGTCGGTAAATAACTTTTAATCTCTGTTCATTATCCCCCTTTTCATTAAAAAAATAAAAATCTCACTGCTCAATTATTCTCATGTTATAGATGAGGTAACGAGATCAGAGAAGATAAGTATCTCATTCATGGTCAAGTCAGTAGTCCCTGGTGCAGCCAATTTTCAACCTAGGACTCTTGGAACACCCATGTACTTTTCATTATAAGCATTTTTTGTGCTCTGAATATTGTCTTCTGTTTTAATTCACATTCGCCATAAATACAGTTCCTTGCTCAGCTTGCCCCCAAAGCTCCTTTTTATTTTACAGCTTTATTGCTAAAGTGCCAACATATTTTTCAGAGGCTGAGACATTTTGCACTCTTACCAGCAGTGTATGAGGGCTGCATTTGCTCTACATCTCCATGAACACTTGATACTACCAGTTTTTTACATTTTAGCCATTCTAATAGGTGTGTAGTCGTACCTCCTTGCAGTTTTAATTTGCATTTCAACACGTTGAACATATTTTATTTTTTTCTCTCTCTCTTTTTTCTGTCTCTCTTCTTTCTCGTTTCTTTTCATTTCTTTTTCTTTCTTTCCTTGAGTCTTGCTCTATTACCCAGGCTGGAGTGCAGCGGCACGATCTCAGCTCACTGCAACCTCTGCCTTCTGGGCTCAAGTGATTCTCCCTGCCTCAGCCTCCCAAGTAGCTGGGACCACAGGCATGTGTCACCATGCCCCGCTAATTTTTGTATTTTTAGCAAACACAGGGTTTTGCCGTGTTGGCCAGGCTGGTCTAGGACTCCTGAGCTCAAGAGATCTGCCAGCCTTGGCCTCCCAAAGTGTTGGGATTACAGGTATGAGCCACCGCACCCAGCCAGGGAATTTTCTTTGCCAGGGAATTTTCTTTTCTATTCTTCTTTTTTTTTTTTTTTTTTCTGACAGAGTCTCATTGTGTTGTCCAGGCTGGAGTGCAGTGGCACCATCTTGGCTCACCGCAACCACTGCCTCCGGGTTCAAGCAATTCTCCTGCCTCAGCCTCCTGAGTACCTGGGATTACAGGTGTGCACCACCACGCCTGGCTAATTTTTGTATTTTTTTAGTAGAGACGGGGTTCGCCATGTTGACCAGGCTGGTCTTGAACTCCTAACCTCATGTGATCTGCTGGCCTCAGCCTTCCAAAGTGCTGGGATTACAGGAAATTTTCTTAATCTAATTCTAGACCATTTTTATTAAGACTTTATTTTTATATTGTTTCACTCCTTTTGCCTATTTATTCAACTTTCTGGAAGGTTTGCTCACCTGGCTTTTTCAAGTCTTCCCATTGAATGCTTTTTATTAACTACCTGATTTCCAGGAAATTTTTAGAAATCTACTTTTGTTTCACCTTTGTAAAAAGCAAGACTGGGCACAGTGGCTCATGCCTGTAATCCCAGCACTTTGGGAGGCTGAGGTGGGCAGATCACTTGAGGTCAGGAGTTAGAGACCAGCCTGGTCAACATGGCGAAACCCTGTCTCTACTAAAAATACAAAAAAAAATTAGCCAGGTGTGGTGGTGGGCACCTGTAATCCCAGCTACTTGGGAGGCTGAGGCAAGAGAATCTTTTGAACCCAGGAGGTGGAGGCTGCAGTGAGTTGAGATGGTCCCACTGTGCTCCAGCCTGGGTGACAGAGCGAGAGTCTGACTCACTCTCTCTCTCTCTCTATATATATATATAATATATATAGTTATATATAATATAATATATTAAATAGTAAAAATAAAATAAAAAGCAAAAATAATTCTACTTTTTCTGACTTAATGGATGCCTAAAACATAGACGTACAGCTTACCCAATTAAACTCTCCTTGTTGAGTTCTGATACCAGTATCATGGCAACTTCCTACAAAATAATGGAAAGTCATTGTTTCCCTCCCCCAGTGGAAGGGTTCACATAGCCCTGGAGTTGTATGGTGCCCATAGACTTTCATGCCCTGACATTCCTCAGCCTTGACAACAACCTAAATGTTTTTATTCTGTTTTGTTTTTGAAAAGGATAAACGATGGCCCGTGGAGACAGGGATTTTTCAGTTGTATCAACATGGGAGTGCTTTCACTGAGCTAAGCTCAGTTTAGGGCAAACTGAAAGTCAGGGAAACTGGCTGATGCCTGTTTTTCTCCCTGTTGCTCAATGATTGTCTTTGATTCAGAAATTTGAGTGTGGAGGCACTTGAAGGGAAGATGGAAATTGTGGGCAATGACGAAAGGTGGGAAGATTTTTTTTTTTTTTTCTTACAGAAAAAGATAGACCCATAAGGTTTGGTTTCTTTAGACTCCAGTCTACCCATTAAAGGTGTCTGGAATTGTCTTCTTATTGTTCAGGCTTTGGATCACAGACCTCTGTCAGGAACTGTGTGGCTGCATCAGAAGCCATGCAGAAGACAGGTTCTAGCCCCCATCAGCCAGGGCACCTGGCAGAGGACATATTAACCTAGGCTACTGGGATTATTGTCCCAGGTAAGGTACATAGTTATTATACACAAACTGGTCTATGTCACAGGGAATGAAGGCCTCAGGAAGACCACAACCCTGCCCCACCCCCAGACTTGTCTGTTGGGTGTCATGACACTGAGACATCCACGATGAATTCCGAAGAGAGGTACCAGCTCCACCAGGCTGCTCAGGCCAACAGTCTCAGGTCAATGAGGGCTACAGGCATCTGAAATTCCAGAACTCGCAGGATGAGTGTTTGCAGAAGTTGTGGCACCTCCTCCTCCTTCACCAAAACTGTCTGCTTTGATATACTGGTAACAGCCATTGATTAGTTTTAAAAGTTTATTTATTTTAAAATTGTAATAAAATACATATAACATAAAATTTACCATCATTGCTTTTTCTTCTTTTCCTTTTTTTTGAGAGAGTGTCTTGCCCTTTTGCCCAGGCTGGAGTATAGTGGCACAATCATAGCTCACTGCAGCCTTAAACTCCTAGGCTCAAGTGATCCTCCCATCTCAGCCTCTTGAGTAGCTGGGACTACAGGCATGAGCTGCCATGCCCAGGTAAGTTAAAAATTGTTTTTTAGAGATGGGGTCTTGCTATGTTTCCCAGGCTGGTCTTGAATTCCTGGCCTCAAGCAATCTTCCTGCCTCAGTCTCCCAAATCCCTGAGATTACAGGTGTAAGTCATCAAGCTCAGCCCATTTTAGGCATTTTAAAGTGTACAGTTCGGTAGCATTAAGCACATTTACATCATCTATCATTTTCAAGAACTTTTTCACCTTGCAAAACTGAAACTGTACCTATTAAACCATAACTCTCTATTTACTCTTCTCTCTCCCTCTTTCACTCCTGATATTGGTTTTATGTCTTCTCTTTGTTTTTTGTTTGTTTGTATTTTTGGTCAGTCTGGCTAGTTAGATCAATTTTATTGATCTTTCCAGGGAACTAGCTTTTGGTTTCATTGATTTTTTTTTCTATTGTTATTCATTTTCAATTTTCTTGATTTCTTCTCTTATCTTTATTATGTTCTTCCATCAGCTTGTTTTAGGTTTATTTGTCTTTTTCTCATTTTGTAAGGTGGAAGCTTAGATGTGAGGCTTTTATTTCTATTTTTTCTTCCCATTGTCCAAACCCAAGCTTTCATTTCTAACGTAAGCACTTCATGCTATAATTTTTCCTCTAAGCACTGCTTTATGTCACAAATTTTGATGTGTTGTGTTTTTGGTGTAATTTAATTCAAACTATTTTCTAGACTGCTTTGCTACTTATTATTTGGTTATAAATAGGTTATTTATAAGTATGTTCAATTTCCAAATATTTGGAGATTTTCTAGATATTTTTGTCATTGATTTCTAGTTTAGTTTCATTATAGTTAGAAAACATCCTGTGCACTATTTCAGTTCTTTTGAATTTGTTTAGATTTTTGTTATGACCTAGATAATCCGAGATTATCTCCCCATGTCAAGATGCTTAACTTAATCACATCTTCGAAGTTCCTTTGCCGTGTAAGATAATATATTCACAGATTCTGGAAATTAGGACATGGGCATCTTTGTGGGCCATATTCTTCATACCACACCCCGTTTCCCTCCCTAAGCCTTTGTAGTGACTGTCACTGTCCCCGCATTGGACCACAGAGGTGGACACGGATAGGGCCTAGCTCTGTGAATAGCAAGGAGAAAAATACAGCAGTGGTTGACAGCCACTAGGAATAATAATAATGACAATGTTGATAATAACAGCTACCGTTTACCTCAGGCTTGGCATGTGCCATCGCTTTGCAGGGATCACAGGTGCCACCATCCCCATTCTACAATGAGAAATCTGAGGTCCAGGGAGGCTCTATGATGTGCCTGGTGTCACACAGATGGCAGGCAGCAGAAGAGCCAGGGTTAGTGCTCAGACTTTCTCTGTAGCCTGTGCCCCAAGCCCTACCTCAAGTCATTACCCCTGAGGAGTTGGGGGGAGGCCTCCTCAGAGTGGATCATTTACGGAGCTAGAACTGTAGGATGGATTTTAGGAATTTGCTAGTGGCCAAATAGCTAACACTTCTGGACCTGCAAAGAGGCTGTTTGACTCCACCTTTCTCTCTCTCTGTCTCTCTCCCCCTTCCTCCTTCTCTCTCTCTCTGACACACACACACACACACACACACACACACACACACCCACCCACCATGGTGTCTTATATTCATGGTTTAACCTCTATTACTCAGGGTTACTTATGAGTGGGGTGGGAATCATGACCCTCAACACACATGGCGGCCTGCCTTACACAAAACTCTGCAGCTAGTGTAGAAACACCCACAGCCCTGTCTCCCATTAAAGTGGCCTCTGTTGTTGAAGGTCAGCAGGAGGCAGTTAGGGGGAGTTAGTTTCCTGTGGGCATCTTGGGAATGGGTGAGCAGCAGACTGTGAATGGTGCAGGTATCTGGACCAGGACTTCTGGGACACCTCACTATATCTTTCCCCAAATCCCTATGCCTGCTGGCTACTGGGGCCTGTCACAACATCCCTGTTAGGGCAGAACTGGAAATGTCTCCCAGATCCAGATGAAACTCCAGATCCAGACTGAGAGTCCAGGGCAATTCGCCTAGGGCTGGAAGAGGTGGGGGGGTATTCCTGAAGGAGGCACTGGGGTGAGTGTCACCTCAGGAGATGGGAGGACACTGCAGAGCTGGGTCTGTGAGGACAGAGAAGGGACCCTGGGAGGGACAGGAGCAGCATGAGCATAGGGAGTGCCCCAACTGCGGTCATCCTGGCATTGGCATCTGGCCCCAGCTCTGCCCCACCCTAGCTGGAGGGCCTGAGCCAGGGACCTGCCTTCTCAGTGCCTCAGTGTCCTCATCTGCGACAGAGGTGACAGGGTTTTCTTCCAAGGGTCCTAGTGGGAATTAAATGAGATAGCACATAAGAAGGGCTTAGGATACTGCAAGTCAGATCTGTGATTACCTAAAACAAAGTGTTCTTTAAATTTAAGACTGATACTTTCTTGTTACGGCTCACAGAAAAAATAAATTAATTAATTAAAAAATAAATTTAAGATTGAAAGCTTCATGACACTTTTACTATATTTCATCAAATCTCAGATGCTATAGATTGTGTGTCACACTCTTATTGTAGGTAACCCTAAGAAAGAAAGAATGCTACTAATTGAACTCTGACCTGTTGGCTTCTCAACTCAGTGACTGTACGATGCATTCCTGATTTCAGATACATTAAAATATTTTAAGGCTGGGTGCACTGGCTCATACTGGTAAACGCAGCACTTTGGGAGGCCAAGGCAGGATGATCACTTGAGCCCAGGAGTTCCAGACCAGCCTGGGCAACATAGAGAGACCCCATATCTACAAAAAAGTAAAAAACTAGCCAGGCATAGTGGTGCATGCCTGTAGCCTTTGCTACTTGGGAGGATGAGGTGGGAGGATCATTTGAGCTCAGGAGTTTGACATGCAGCGAGCTATAATCATGGCACTGCACTCCAGCCTGGGTGATAGAGTGAGAGCCTGTCTTAAAATACATATATTTATGTATAATATAAAAATATATTTTAAAGTACATTTTAGAATTGATAAAATAGGACATTTTTCATTGTTTAATTTTACAGTTACCTTCTGTGGCAATTGTTTCTAATTTTGTATAGTGATAGAACCTTTTCAAAACATTTCGTTTAAGAATAAAAGCGATTTGACCTTAGGGAAACTTTGAGATGGCTCTACTAGTCTGAATGGGATTGTGACAGGGCAGTCCCCTCAGGTGGGAAGTGAGTGACTGGAGTTCAGGAACCACTGCTGAAGTCACGCCTCAGGGCACGCCTGGCCCCTCAGCCTCTCCCAACTGCCCAGAAGGACCTTCCTGGGGGCAGATACACAATCACACCCCATGGTGCCCACTTTGAGGATGGATGCCCAGGCTGGGATGGAAGGGAGAGAAGTTAATCCACTGATTCAGCATCTGTCCAAGGATGCCCACACAATGTCAGGTGCATCCTGACTGCTGGAAACCTGGCAGTCACACAAGCATCACACAAATCCTCAGGTTTCACAGTCTGGTGAGGGAGGCTGACACACACAAGCACAACAAAAATAAAAAGAAAAGGAAAAGGCATAGCAGTAGGTAGTTACGAGGATGGAACTCTGGATCCAGATGGACTAGGTTCAAATCCTGGTTCCATGATTTCCCAGCTGTGTGATCTCTGGCAGGTTACTTAACTTCTCTGTTTCTCAGGTGCCTCATTTGTAAAATGGAGGAAACAACATTATTTATTTCGTTCAGTTATTGTGAGGACTATTAGGTGAGTTAATATTTGTGAAGAACTTAGAATGGGTCCTGACATAACATTAAATGTTCAATACGTGCTTGCTAATGAAAACACTTTAAAGCATTGAATTAGAAGTGCAGCCCATGAGGCTGGGCACGGTGGCTCATGCCTGTAATCTCAGCACTTTGGGAGGGCAAGGCTTGCAGATCACCTGAGGTCAGGAGTTCGAGACCAGCCTGGCCAACATGGTGAAACCCCCGTCTCTACTAAAAATACAAAAATTGGTGGGACGTGATGGTGCACGCCTGTAATCCCAGCTACCCCGGAGGCAGAGGCAGGAGAATCACTTGAACCTGGGAGTCAGAGGTTGCAGTGAGCTGAGATCAGGCCACTACACCAGCCTGGGCAACAGAGAGAGACTCTGTCTGAAAAAAAAAAAAGAAATGCAGCCCATGGAAGATCAAGAAGGGACATGGGAAGAGAACATAATGTAAAGTGGGGATGCTAAAAGCACTACCCTCCAAAGTTTGCTGTGCTTATTTCATTACGTCTTTCTGAACATGTAGTCATAGTATTAACTCTCCATCCCTTAGTAGAAGCCCTGTCCCCCTCCTCCATTCTGGATGCCACTTTTGTTATTGCGGCTCCAGGCTCCGAGATTTCCCTGTGGCTCCCAACTGAACTGGTTGGCCCTTTCCGAACTGATATGGAGCCCCCTTTCCTTGCCTGAAGTCCAGCTGGGCTTCAGGACTTTACACCGGGCTCCCTGGAGGAGGTCTGTCTCCTCCCCACTGTTAGGATCTAGGAATTCTTGTCCTCTCATTGTCAGTCTGAATGAGCCTCATTGTATCTTCATCCAAGTCATAAAGGTTAATGTCAGCCCATGGTATTTGTCAGTGAGTGAATGAAGAGTGACCAAATGAAGCAAAAAGAGATGGCTTACCATCTCCCAAGCTCCTGAGTCAGCCCTCCCCAAGTCCACCCATCTGACACAGCCTATGGAGTGGTGCGGGGCCAGACCTCAGGTTAACAAAGCTCTGTCTTCCCCTCCTTCTGTTGGGATGAGGCACTAGCCTGTTGGGATTGGACACACACACACACACACACACACACACACACACACACAACCATCCACTTTACCCTGCTTACAGTGTTGTCCTGTAAAAGGCATTCCCTCGCCCCCTGTGCCCCGCAGGCACACACAGGTCCTATCCATTCTTTTTTTTTAAATTTTATTATTATTATACTTTAAGTTTTAGGGTACATGTGCACAACGTGCAGGTTTGTTACATATGTATACATGTGCCATGTCGGTGTGCTGCACCCATTAACTCGTCATTTAGCATTAGGTATATCTCCTAATGCTATCCCTCCCCCCTCCCTTCACCCCACAACAGTCCCTGGTGTGTGATGTTCCCCTTCCTGTGTCCATACGTGTGCATGTAACTTTATAATGGAATGATTTATAATCCTTTGGGTATACGCCCAGTAATGGGATTGCTGGGTCAAATGGTATTTCCAGTTCTAGATCCTTGAGGAATTGCCACACTATCTTCGACAATGGTTGAACTAATTTACACTCCCACCAACAGTGTAAAAGCATTCCTATTTTTCCACAACCTCTCCAGCATCTGTTGTTTCCTGACTTTTAATGATTGCCATTCTAACTGGCGTGAGATCTCATTGTGGTTTTGATTTGCATTTCTCTAATGACCAGTGATGATGAGCATTTTTTCATATGTCTGCTGGCTGCGTAAGTGTCTTCTTTTGAGAAGTGTCTGTTCATATCCTTTGTCCATTTTTTGATGGGGTTTTTTGTTTTTTTCTTGTAAATTTGTTTAAGTTCTTTGTAGATTCTGGATATTAGCCCTTTGTCAGATGGACAGATTGCAAAAATTTTCTCCCATTCTGGAGGTTGCTTGTTCACTCTGATGATAGTTTCTTTTGCTGTGCAGAAGCTCTTTAGTTTACTTAGATCCCATCTGTCAATTTTGGATTTTGTTGCCATTGCTTTTGGTGTTTTAGACATGAAGTCTTTGCCCATGCCTATGTCCTAAATGGTATTGACCAGGTTTTCTTCTAGGATTTTTATGGTCCTAGGTCTTATGTTTAAGTCTTTGATCCATCTTGAGCTCAGTTTTGTAAAAGGTGTAAGGAAAGAGTCCAGTTTCAGTTCTCTGCAAATGGCTAGCCAGTTTTCTGAACACCATTTATTAAATAGGGAATATTTTCCCCATTGCTTGTGTGTGTCAGGTTTGTCAAAGATCAGATGGTTGTAGCTGTGTGGTGTTATTTCTGAATCCTCCATTCTGTTCCATTGGTCTACATATCTGTTTTGGTACCAGTACCATACTGTTTTGGTTACTGTAGCCTTGTAGTATAGTTTGAAGTCAGGTAGGGTGATGCCTCCAGCTTTGCTCTTCTTGGGTTTTCTTTTTGCTGTTAATTCCAGAAGTACATTAAGGACCTGGAGCCAGGTTTAATATCTTGAGATGGTACAGCAATCTAGTATTTTTTTTTTTTTGAGACAGAGTCTTGCTCTGTTGCCCATGCTGGAGTGCAGTGGCACAATCTCCGCTCACTGTAACCTCTGCCTCCCAGGTTCAAGCGATTCTCCTGCCTCAGCCTCCCGAGTAGCTGGGATTACAGGCATGCACCACCATGCCAGGCTAATTTTTGTATTTTTAGTAGAGACGGAGTTTCTCCATGTTGGCCAGGCTGGTCTTGAACTCCTGACCTCAGGTGATCCACCCACCTCGGCCTCCCAAAGTGCTGGGATTACAGGCGTGAGCCACCTTGCCAGGCCCAGCAATCTACACAACATAAATCTTTATCTAAAGGCAATTAAAAATTCTTCTGTTCGCAGTGTATGTTTCCAAGATTTCCTCTTGTGATGCATAGGAAAATGAGAAAAAGCCATCTAGTGGGGGAAAAAAAAAAGTAAATGTAAATGGGAGGAAAAAAGCAACACCCAAAAGTGAATACAAGCATACGCAAATGAACCTAACTCTTAATCAAAACCGTAACCCACAGGGTAAAGTATTCTTCCAGACAACTTTGAATATAGTTTCCTGGCTGTGTCAGTCTTATCACAGAGGAAGGGCTCCATGTGCACAGCCTTCATTATTCAATTTTATTTTCTTTTTGTCAAGAGTTCTGAATGCTTCCTGTTTCTTTTAATCAGGATGTTGACATTTACCTGAAGCCAAATTTCTCCAGGACAAGGGCAGCAAACTGTTAGCAAACAACCCGGACTGTTTTTAAATCAGTTCTTTGTTGGGAATTGCCTCTGAATACAAGTCAGAACTCACAAGAAGGTAGCTGGAGCAGTCTCACTCTTCTCCCTGGTCCCTTCACTTCTGCAGTCCCTGGAGTAGTCCGGGCCACTTGTTTCTGGCTGCTGAAGGCCATGCTTGTCACTGTCCCTTTCCTAAGATCCTACTCTGAACTCTGTCTTTTCATATCAACGTGGTTGTTGAGAAGTCATGATTTGTGGCTGCTTCTACTTGCAACTGTCTGTCCTATTGGCCCTAATATGGCTCTAAAACCCCATGTTATACTTCTCTCCTGGAAAAAGCATAGAAATGGGACTGTTCACAGTGCTATTAGCAGCTATTAACAGCCTGATTGACCAGATGAATGAGTCACTTAGCAAGTGTCTAAGGGAATGAGACATTACCAGAGGGGTAATGAAGCATGGGTCCCTTTTGGTGGAGAGGGGAAGGGGATGGAGGAAAAGGTCCTGGAGATTTTCTGGGGACACAGGGTGCAGTGCAATTGGCATGGATAATAGAGGAGAAGGAAGAGAGTGCAAAGGGGATGCCAAAAGGAAAAAGGGAAAACCCTGAAGAAACACACCCTGTTTACAATGTTACTGAGAACGTTCCCTTTCCTTTACATCTTTTAGTGTATGCACTGCCCTTTCACTGTTAGAGAGCCTCAACGTGTTCCCAAGGCAGGGTACCCAGAACATAGCAGTTTTGTTGAGATAATAGTAAAGATATCAATTAACCTCACACAGGTCTTGTTTTTTTTTTTATTTACTTTAAGTTCTGGGATACATGTGCAGAACGTGCAGGTTTGTTACATATGTATACATGTGCCATGATGGTTTGCTGCACCTGTCAACCCGTCATCTAGGTTTTAAGCCCCGCATGCATTAGGTATTTGTCCTAATGCTCTCCCTCCCCTTGCCCCCCACCCTCTGACAGGCCCCAGTGTGTGATGTTCCCCTCCCTGCGTCCATGTCACACAGCTCTTAATAAATAACTGATTCTCTGTCCTATCCAGGCGCTTGCCCTTGTAACATTTCTTTTTTTTTTGAGGTTTCAATATTTTATTCAAGTTTTTTTTAAGTGATGTTAATTACAGCATTTGAAGGGGAGGATCTAATTCCACACAAAATAGAAGACTGTAAAATGTACCCATTAAACTGCTAAAAAACAAATTGAGTGGTGAGAATACAACGGAAGTCCAATTTAGATTCTGAGTGTTGTCACCATATGATTACAATCACACAGACACTTCCAAGCTTATAGATGGAGCTCCTGGAATCTATTTCATACTCTGGTGCAAGGGCAAAAAAAAAAAAAAAAAAACACAACACAAGAAGGAATAAGTCCTGAATTATTGGCTTCATCACATCCACCTTCTCCACCCCAAAATGGCACAAAAGAAACAGTGACCCCACCCTGCAGACCTTTTGGTGTAAAAGAGGTGATGATGAACTGGGGTGGGAACAGGTCATGAAGATCTGTCTAAAAAAGTCCCATTCAGGTGAGTTTGTACACAACATCAAGAAGTGAGCCTCTCATCAATTAGGGTTAGGAAACCAAGGTTCGATTCTGAGGAAATCACAATTTCATTCATTTACTCAATATGAATTTACAAAGTGCCTACATATTATCAGCTCCCACTTGCAGCCATTTCTAGATTAAAAAGAAACCTGGCATCTCAAAGGGGCCACCAAATTCCCCCCGAATCTACCACTGAAAGGACCTTTTTTGGAAATGGGTTTCTTCTGTACCTCCGGAAGGGTAACATCTTAAAGCTGAATCAACTTTAACCTGGAGGGCTAATATATTTAGCAATACTTGCATCCCAGACATACAACAGTAAAAGATACATTAAATTCTGAAGATAGCTATGCTGCAAAACAGCTTAAAATTAAACAATTGTACAGTATTCATTTATGCTTGAAATTCCAGTCCTAGACCAAGCTTGTGGCCACCATCATTGACGTTCTTGCCAGCCAGAAGAGCTGACAGTGTCAGTTTGATACCTGGCTTTAGAGTCTGAGTGTATCCTAAACCTATCAGGCTGGAGTTGTTCACTTTAGTCGAGAAGCAGGCATCAGGGTCAATCTGATACTTGGCTACTATTCCGAAGCGCGTGTTACTGTTTCCTGCTGTCCAGGCAAGATTGACAGCGGTCTCCAACTTCTTGTTCACTTTCTGGTAAATGAGGCCGCCAAACTCTGTCCCGTCATTCACATTAGTGTGAAGCCAGAATTCATCAGTCTCGTAGCCAACCGCAAAGTTGCTCTGGGTCACTCCGGACTTTGCAGTCTCAAAATTCATCTGGTAGCCGGCCAGCCAGCCCTTGTAACCCAGCACCAGAGCATCCCGGATGGAAGGCCCAGCAATGTCAAAATCTATGTCGCAGTCCAGGTTAATGTGCTCTTGCTTGTACCCTGTCTTGATTTTAGCATTTTTTCCCCTCCAGTGTTAGGTGAGAAGGATGAATCAAAGGTCAGCTTCAGTCCACATGCAAGCTGATCTTCCACGGTAATCTTGGTGCCTAGTGTATTGTCGGTGTTCCATTTCTCCGTAAACGTCAGGCCGTACTCGTCCATCTGTACTTGTTTTCCAGACTGCCCGTCACTTTGGTGGTCTCAGTGTTGGCTGAGTCTGAGCTTGTAAATTCCAATCCATTCTCAGATTTTGTTTTCAAATCAAGCTTTATTAAGCCAAATCCATAGTCCTTGGTGAAGACATCCCTGGCAGATTTGCCAAGATCGGCATACGTGGGTGGCACAGCCATCTTCTGCTCAGAGGCGGTGGCGGCGGGCTCAGAGGCGGCTACGGCGGGCCCTTGTAACATTTCTATGCTGCCTGTGATACCTGTTGAAGTGCACTTTTCAAAAAGTCACAAGCGTGGTCGTGATACAAATATGGAGTGAACATGTATCACAAGGTACATTCTCTGGCAACTGTTGCTGAGATGAGGTTTGTTGGCAAGACTTTGCTTATTTATTTAGAGACAGGGTCTCACTATGTTGCCCAGGTCAGAGTGCAGTGGCACAATCTTGGCTTACTGCAGCCTCCAACTCCTGGGCTCAAGTGGTCCCCCCGCCTCAGCCCCCAAGTAGCTGGGACTATAGGTGTGCACCACCACGGCCGGCTAATTTTTTTTTCTTTTTTGAGACAGGGCCTTGCTCTGTCATCCAGGCAGGAGTGCAATGACATGATGGCTAATTAATTTTTTTTTTTTTTTTTTTTTTTTTTTTTTTTTTGCAGAGATGAGTGTCTCTCTATGTTGCCCAAGCTGGTCTTGAACTCCTGGCCTCAGGCGATCCTTCCACCTTGGCCTCCCAAAGCTCTGGGATTACAAGTGTGAGCCACTGAGCCTGACAAGACCTTTAGTAAGCATCAGCCCTGTAAAAGGGAGGGGACAGAATTATAACTGGGCAGAGGAACAAACGGAACTACAATAGAGAGCCCAACAAAGCCCTGGCCAGCTAATCTGGACGGGAGTTCTGGAGTAAGTGTCTTAGCTTGGGCTACTGGAACACATTAACTATAGACTGGGAGGCTCAAACACAAAGTGTTTATTTCTCCCTGTTCTGGAGGCTGGAAGTCCAAAATCAGGGTGCCAGTATGGCTGGGTTCTGGTGAGGGCCCTCTTCCGGTTGCAGACATGCCTACTTCATGTTGTGTCCCTGCATGGTGGAAAGAATGCTAGCTAGTTCTCTGGCTCTAATCCTATTAGCAGGCACTAATCCCATTAGCAGAGTCCTCATGACCTCATGACCTCTCACAGGCCACACCTCCTAACACTGTCACATTGGGATTAGGGTTTCCACATGTGAATTTCAGTGGAGTGGGGAGTGTAGGGGAACAAACATTCAGTCCATTGCAGTGAGTACTGTTCACCTGAGTGTCTTGTGTTGGGCCAAGATGGCCGGCCCTTTATTCCCCCATGGCCTCACTGAGTCACTGCTTGTGGGCCATCCTAGGAAGCATGTGACCTCAGCCCAGGCAGCTCTCTGAAGCTGAGGCAGGCCCTGAAAGAACTTGAAGGGGCCTGGGTGGTATGGGTTTATGTTTGCATGGTCTATTCCTCTACATATAATCAGGGAGCTGTTCCTCTAAAATTCTGGTGGGCTGCTGTTCTTTCAGGGTAACTTAATGAGGGCAATTAGTGGGATGAATCATAACCCTTGCCATTGGAGCTGGTCTTAGACAACTGCACTAGGAAAAGAAAAATATCCAGACTTTTCAAGGACTGTTGGACACAGGGTCTGAGTTGACATTGATATCTAGAGACGCAAAGTGTCATTGTGGCCCCTCTGTTAGAGTGGCGTGTACAAAGGCCAGATAATAAGTAGAGTCCTGGCCCAAGTCCACCTTATAGTGGGACTTTATGGTGCTTACAGTGGGGCAATGGGGCCAAGGCCCCAACTGGTTGTCATTTTACTGGTCTTTGAATGCATAATTGGGATTGACAAATTGGCAGTTAGCGTAACTCCTACATTGGTTCCTTGGCCTGTGGGGTAAAAGCTGGGATGTGGGGAAGGCTAAGTGGAAGCCTCTGGAACTGCCTGTGTTGGTTTCCTGGGGCTGCCATAACAAAGTATTAAAAACTGGGTGGCTTAAATAACAGAAGTTCATCATCTTACAGTTCTGGAGGTCAGAAGTCTAAAATCAAGGTGTTGTCAGGGTTGATTCCTTCTGAGGGCTACGAGGGAGAATCTGTTCCTTGCCTCTTCCCTAGCTTCTGGTGGTTTGCTGCCAATCTTTGGCTTTCCTTGGCTTGTAAAAGCATAACTCCAATTTCTGCCTTCATTTTCACGTGGCGTGTGTGTGTGTGTGTGTGTGTGTGTGTGTGTGTGTCTATGTGTCTGTGTGTCTGTGTCCAAATTTCCCTTTCTTATAAGAACACCAGTCATATTGGATTAGGGGCCTACCTGCTTTAGTATGATCTCATCCTAACTTAACTAATTTGCATCTGTAATGCCTTTATTTCCATATAAGATTACTTTCTGAAGTAGTGGGGGTTAGGACTCCAACATCTGAATTGCAGTGGGGTGGAGGAACACTATTCAACCCATAACACTACCCACCACTCAGCAGAGGATCAAAAGCAATTTTGGATCCTGGGGGTATGGCTGAGATTAGCACCACCCTTAAGAATCTAGAAGATGCAGGGATGGTGAGTCTCATCGTGTCTCCATCTAATTTGTCAGTCTGGCTCCTTCAGAAACTGGCTGGATCCTGAAGGTTGACAGCGGACTGCCACAGTTCAACCAAATAACAGCAGCCCCAGTGGCAGCCAGATGTTGTATCATTTCTAGGGAAGCTTAACCTGGCCTCAGGTCCATGGTATGTGGCCCTCAATTTGTCGAATGCATGCTTTTCTATCCCTATCAGAAAATAAGATCAAAAACAGTTTACAATCACACAGAATGGGAGACAATATTCATTTATAGTTTTGTCCCAAAGGTATTTTAACTCTCCTGCCTTCTGTCATAATTAGTAAAAGGGAATCTGGACAGTCTGGATACCCCACAGAACATCACATCAAGTCATGATATCGATTACATTATGTAAGAGGGGGCCAGCACAATGAAGGACTTGGTAAGACACATGGGCTCCAGAGGGTGGGAGATGAACACTGAAAATTCAGGAAACTGCCACGTGCCTACAAATGTTAGGAGTTCAGTGGTCTGGATTTCAGTCCTAGAACGTTCCCTCCAAAGTAAAGGACAAACCAGGCACGGTAACTCATGCCTGTAATCCTGGCAGTTTGGAAGGCCAAAGGAGACAGATTGCTTGAGGTCAGGAGATCAAGACCAGACTGGCCAACATGGTGAAATCCCATAGCCGAGCATGGTGGTGCACGCCTGTAATCCCAGCTACTTGAGAGGCTGTGGGAGGAGAATTGCTTGAACTCAGGAAGCGGAGGTTGCAGTGAGCTGAGATTGCGCCACTGCACTCCAGCCTGGACGACAGAGTGAGACTCTGTCTCAAAACGAAAACCAAAAAAACAAAAAAATCCACAAAGTAAAGGACAGATGATTGCATCTTGCATCTCCCACCATGAAGGAGGGACAATTCCTGGTCGGCTTCATCAGATTCTGCAGGCAGCATATTTGACACCTGGGAATATTGCTTTGGCCCATATACCACATGACATAGAAGGCTACCAGCTTTGAATGGAACCCAGAGCAGGAGAGGGCCTCATAGCAGGTTCAGGATGCAGTTCAAACAGCTCTGCTGCTTGGGCCATGTGACCTGGCAACCACTAGAGTGTTGGAAGTATCAGTGGTGGGAAAAGATGGTATAGAATTTGTAGTAAGCCCCAGTGGGCATATCCAAGCTCAGACTTCTGAGGTTCTGGAGCAGGCCCATGACGTGTACAGTGGAGAATTATACATTTTTAAAAAATTGGCCCTGGGAAGGGCATGGTGGCTCACGCGTGTAATACCAGTACTTTGGGAGGCCGAGGTTGCAGTGAGCCATGATCACTCCACTGCACTCTAGCCTGGGCAACATAGCTAGACAATGTGTGAATTGTTTTTTTTAAAAAAGGCCCAGGCAAATCCTGACACAGGCTACAACATGGATGAACGTGGAGGACATTATGCTAAGTGAAATAAGCCAGTCACAAAAGAACAGATACTATATAATTCCACATATTAATGAGGTACCTAGAGTAGTCAAAACCACAGAGACAAAGCCGAATGGGGGATGCCAGGGGCTGAGGGGAGTGGGGAATGGGGAGTTGTTTAATGAGTACAGAATTTCAGTTATGTAGCTGGTGCAGTGGCTCACGCCTGTAATCCCAGTACTTTGGGAGGCCGAAGTGAGTGGATTGCTTGAGCATGGGAGTTCAAGACCAATCTGGGCAATATGTCGAAACCTTGTCTCTATCAAAAATACAAAAAAATAGCTGGGTGTGGTGGCGCAGTCCTGTGGTCCCAGCTACTTGGGAGGCTGAGGTAGGAGGATCACTTAAGTTTGGGAGGCAGGCGGAGG